>NW_022990558.1:1881680-2481680 GCF_902827175.1 Gymnodraco acuticeps
TAGAATTTTCATTCAACATTCTAGAATTTGTATTCAACATTCTAGAATTGTCATTTTATATTCTAGAATTTGTATTCAACATTCTAGAATTGTCATTTTATTTTCTAGAATTTGTCTTCAACATTCTAGAATTGTCATTTTATATTCCAGAATTTGTATTTAACATTCTAAAATTGTCATTCAACATTCTAGAATTGTCATTTTATATTCCAGAATTTGTATTCAACATTCTATAATTTTCATTCAACATTCTAGAATTTTCATTCAACATTCTAGAATTGTCATTTTATATTCCAGAATTTGTATTCAACATTCTAGAATTCGTATTCAACATTCTAGAATTTGTATTCAACATTCTAGAATTGTCATTCAACATTCTAAAATTTGTATTCAACATTCTAGAATTTTCATTTAACATTCTAGAATTTGTATTCAACATTCTAGAATTGTCATTTTATATTCTAGAATTTGTTTCAACATTCTAGAATTGTCATTTTATATTCTAGAATTTGTATTCAACATTCTAGAATTCGTATTCAACATTCTAGAATTTGTATTCAACATTCTAGAATTGTCATTTATATTCTAGAATTTGTATTCAACATTATAGAATTGTCATTCAAACATTCTAGAATTTGTATTCAACATTCTAGCATTTTCATTCAACATTCTAGAATTTGTATTCAACATTCTAGAATATGTATTCAACATTCTAGAATTGTCATTTTATATTCCAGAATTTGTATTCAACATTCTAGAATTCCTATTCAACATTCTAGAATTTGTATTCAATATTCTGGAATTGTCATTTAAAATTCCAGAATTTGTATTCAACATTCTAGAATTTTTATTCAACATTCTAGAATTCGTATTCAACATTCTAGAATTTGTATTCAACATTCTAGAATTCGTATTCAACATTCTAGAATTTGTATTCAACATTCTAGAATATGTATTCAACATTCTAGAATTGTCATTTTATATTCCAGAATTTGTATTCAACATTCTAGAATTTTCATTCAACATTCTAGAATTCCTATTCAACATTCTAGAATTTGTATTCAACATTCTAGAATTCGTATTCAACATTCTAGAATTTGTATTCAACATTCTAGAATTGTCATTTTATATTCTAGAATTTGTATTCAACATTCTAGAATTTTCATTCAACATTCTAGAATTTGTATTCAACATTCTAGAATTTGTATTCAACATTCTAGAATTTGTATTCAACATTCTAGAATTGTCATTTTATATTCCAGAATTTGTATTTAACATTCTAGAATTTTGAATTCAACATTCTAGAATTCCTATTCAACATTCTAGAATTTGTATTCAATATTCTGGAATTTTCATTTTATATTCCAGAATTTGAATTCAACATTCTAGAATTGTCATTTAAAATTCCAGAATTTGTATTCAACATTCTAGAATTTTTATTCAACATTCTAGAATTCGTATTCAACATTCTAGAATTTGTATTCAACATTCTAGAATTGTCATTCAACATTCTAGAATTTGTATTCAACATTCTAGAATTTTCATTCAATATTCTAGAATTTGTATTCAACATTCTAGAATTTGTATTCAACATTCTAGAATTGTCATTTTATATTCCAGAATTTGTATTCAACATTCTAGAATTTTCATTCAACATTCTAGAATTGTCATTCAACATTCTAGAATTTGTATTCAACATTCTAGAATTGTCATTCAACATTCTAGAATTTGTATTCAACATTCTAGAATTTTCATTCAACATTCTAGAATTTGTATTCAACATTCTAGAATTGTCATTTTATATTCTAGAATTTGTATTCAACATTCTAGAATTGTCATTTTATTTTCTATAATTTGTCTTCAACATTCTAGAATTGTCATTTTATATTCCAGAATTTGTATTCAACATTCTATAATTTTCATTCAACATTCTATAATTGTCATTCAACATTCTAGAATTTGTATTCAACATTCTAGAATTGTCATTTAACATTCTAGAATTTTCATTCAACATTCTAGAATTGTCATTTAAAATTCTAGAATTTGTATTCAACATTCTAGAATTTTCATTCAACATTCTAGAATTGTCATTCAACATTCTAGAATTTGTATTCAACATTTTAAAATTGTCATTCAACATTCTAGAATTGTCATTTTATATTACATAATTTGTATTCAACATTCTAGAATTTTCATTCAACATTCTAGAATTTTCATTCAACATTCTAGAATTGTCATTTTATATTCCAGAATTTGTATTCAACATTCTAGAATTTTCATTCAACATTCTAGAATTCGTATTCAACATTCTAGAATTTGTATTCAACATTCTAGAATTGTCATTCAACATTCTAGAATTTGTATTCAACATTCTAGAATTTTCATTCAACATTCTAGAATTGTCATTTTATATTCTAGAATTTGTATTCAACATTCTAGAATTGTCATTTTATATTCTAGAATTTGTATTCAATATTCTAGAATTTTCATTTTATATTCCAGAATTTGTATTCAATATTCTAGAATTTTCATTCAACATTCTAGAATTCGTATTAAACATTCTAGAATTTCTATTCAACATTCTAGAATTGTCATTTTATATTCTAGAATTTGTATTCAACATTCTAGAATTGTCATTCAACATTCTAGAATTTGTATTCAACATTCTAGAATTTTCATTCAACATTCTAGAATTTGTATTCAACATTCTAGAATATGTATTCAACATTCTAGAATTGTCATTTTATATTCCAGAATTTGTATTCAACATTCTAGAATTTTCATTCAACATTCTAGAATTCCTATTCAACATTCTAGAATTTGTATTCAATATTCTGGAATTGTCATTTTATATTCCAGAATTTTCATTCAACATTCTAGAATTGTCATTTTATATTCCAGAATTTGTATTCAACATTCTAGAATTTTCATTCAACATTCTAGAATTCGTATTCAACATTCTAGAATTTTCATTCAACATTCTAGAATTTGTATTCAACATTCTAGAATTGTCATTTTATATTCTAGAATTTGTATTCAACATTCTAGAATTGTCATTTTAAATTCTAGAATTTGTATTCAACATTCTAGAATTGTCATTTTATATTCCAGAATTTGTATTCAACATTCTAGAATTTTCATTCAACATTCTAGAATTCGTATTCAACATTCTAGAATTTGTATTCAACATTCTAGAATTGTCATTCAACATTCTAGAATTTGTATTCAACATTCTAGAATTTTCATTCAACATTCTAGAAATTGTATTCAACATTCTAGAATTGTCATTTTATATTCTAGAATTTGTATTCAACATTCTAGAATTGTCATTTTATATTCTAGAATTTCGATTCAACATTCTAGAATTGTCATTTATATTCCAGAATTTGTATTCAACATTCTAGAATTTGTATTCAACATTCTAGAATTGTCATTCAACATTCTAGAATTCGTATTCAACATTCTAGAATTTGTATTCAACATTCTAGAATTCGTATTCAACATTCTAGAATTTGTATTCAACATTCTAGAATTGTCATTTTATATTCTAGAATTTGTATTCAACATTCTAGAATTTTCATTCAACATTCTAGAATTTGTATTCAACATTCTAGAATTTGTATTCAACATTCTAGAATTGTCATTTTATATTCCAGAATTTGTATTTAACATTCTAGAATTTGAATTCAACATTCTAGAATTCCTATTCAACATTCTAGAATTTGTATTCAATATTCTGGAATTTTCATTTTATATTCCAGAATTTGAATTCAACATTCTAGAATTGTCATTTAAAATTCCAGAATTTGTATTCAACATTCTAGAATTTTTATTCAACATTCTAGAATTCGTATTCAACATTCTAGAATTTGTATTCAACATTCTAGAATTGTCATTCAACATTCTAGAATTTGTATTCAACATTCTAGAATTTTCATTCAATATTCTAGAATTTGTATTCAACATTCTAGAATTTGTATTCAACATTCTAGAATTGTCATTTTATATTCCAGAATTTGTATTCAACATTCTAGAATGTTCATTCAACATTCTAGAATTGTCATTCAACATTCTAGAATTTGTATTCAACATTCTAGAATTGTCATTCAACATTCTAGAATTTGTATTCAACATTCTAGAATTTTCATTCAACATTCTAGAATTGTCATTCAACATTCTAGAATTGTCATTTTATATTCCAGAATTTGTATTCAACATTCTATAATTTTCATTCAACATTCTAGAATTTTCATTCAACATTCTAGAATTGTCATTTTATATTCCAGAATTTGTATTCAACATTCTAGAATTTGCATTCAACATTCTAGAATTCGTATTCAACATTCTAGAATTTGTATTCAACATTCTAGAATTGTCATTCAACATTCTAAAATTTGTATTCAACATTCTAGAATTTTCATTTAACATTCTAGAATTTGTATTCAACATTCTAGAATTGTCATTTTATATTCTAGAATTTGTTTCAACATTCTAGAATTGTCATTTTATATTCTAGAATTTGCATTCAACATTCTAGAATTCGTATTCAACATTCTAGAATTTGTATTCAACATTCTAGAATTGTCATTTTATATTCTAGAATTTGTATTCAACATTATAGAATTGTCATTCAACATTCTAGAATTTGTATTCAACATTCTAGCATTTTCATTCAACATTCTAGAATTTGTATTCAACATTCTAGAATATGTATTCAACATTCTAGAATTGTCATTTTATATTCCAGAATTTGTATTCAACATTCTAGAATTCCTATTCAACATTCTAGAATTTGTATTCAATATTCTGGAATTGTCATTTTATATTCCAGAATTTGAATTCAACATTCTAGAATTGTCATTTAAAATTCCAGAATTTGTATTCAACATTCTAGAATTTGTATTCAACATTCTAGAATTCGTATTCAACATTCTAGAATTTGTATTCAACATTCTAGAATTGTCATTCAACATTCTAGAATTTGTATTCAACATTCTAGAATTTTCATTCAACATTCTAGAATTGTCATTTTATATTCCAGAATTTGTATTCAACATTCTAGAATTTTCATTCAACATTCTAGAATTCGTATTCAATATTCTAGAATTTGTATTCAACATTCTCGTTTGGAGTTGGTGACAATGTATTCTAGTTAGCTAGCTTCACGATTTATTAAATAATATTGCGCAAAAGTAACATTCACCCACCGTAACAACAGGGCTCTGCGGTTTCCAATAGTCCAGTACAAAATATTCTGCATTTTCAGCAACATTTTGCAACGAATTTGCGCAGCTCACAGCATTCACACACATTTTCAGCAGGAAATGCATTTTCTTCTAGTTCTTTTTCAAATTGGTTTATTTTGGCCTTTTCTAGTTTATGATAGAAAACAATTGAGGGCAGCTGTTTGTGGCGAGACAAAACACATAAAAAAACAAATTGCATTTTTCTTGAATGACTTTATTTATATAAAAAATGCAATCTATAAAAAAAAAGCTAAATGAAACATTGAAATCACATTAAGACTACATAATCGTGTTCCATGGCGAGGAATCGCTTAGCATCGAGCGACTATGAAAATCGGCGCCACATCAATGCTACGCCGTGAAATGAAAAGTTGCGATTTTGATAATTTTTCATTCCGCAGGTCTCGACATGCTATCCGCCGAATTTGGAGTCGATTGTATAAAATCCCTAGGAGGAGTTTGTTAAAGTACGGAGAGGGAAAAACGTGATTTATCACACCAAATTCAAAATGGTCGACTTCTTGTACGTTTTTTTATACACCTCCAAGAGGCTTTTTTGTTCGTCTTCGCACCCTAGTAGCGATTTACCTGAAAGTGGGGGGATTTTACGTTAAAAAGGGAAGTGGGCGAGGCTTGCACATTTTTGTACGCAAAGTTCCAGAACCCAGTTCACACGTCCATTTTCACCAGTCCTGACGCTCGTGCAAAGTTAGGTGAGCTTTCATATATGTTCAGGGGGTCAAAGTTGCGTTCAAAGTGGAAAAATAAGAATAATATTAAAACTGCGGTCGCACTTGTGCGCGCAGTGATGGGCGGGCCCTCGCGTCCGTGCGCCTGTCGGGGAGGGCAGCCGGTCGTCCCGGCGTCAAGCAGACGCGCGCGAGTCCTGGGAAATGAGCCGTTTCTCATTTCTATAATTTTCGTGTCCCAGAATCCCAGGTCCTCCGGCAGCAACCCGGAAACGGATGTCGGCGCGTCGTCTGGAAGGAAAACAAATTTCTCTAAAGGCTCGTCGAGGATCGATTATCGAGGAGGCTGTCTGGAGGAGCCGTAACCGAGGATACACTGATTTAGAGGAGAGAGGAGTGTCTCTAGAGGAGCTATAACCGAGGGTACACTGAAGTATTCTCCTGAGTCGATTTCAGCCAACAGTGATGTTTAAAAGAGGTGTGACGCATGGCTGGACTTCTGTCAACGAAGCACAGCTCTGCAAACTGTTCCCGTTGTGATTATAAGTTATTTGAGATGATCAAATGTGCATCAGACTTTCTGCCCTTTACCGTTTGTTTACTCACTAATCACATGTCCCCTGGATGTTAGGTGATGTTACAGTGAGAACAGCTGCTGAGGTCAGTGCAGAAAGCAGAACAGTGCGTATAATATATATCGCTCACTAATAAATGTAACAGGCCTACATTTCACACTTTATTTGTAGGCTTTAGGAGATATCTAGAAATAAACAGTAGGGTTAGGGTTAGGGAGTGTATAGGTGTCTGTTGTAATGAATCAACCCAGTCTCACGGCATTTCGTGTCCAACACGATTTTTATTCTATTGATTCGTGTTCACCAAGACGATTTGCCCCTTTTTTTCGTGTTGCATAGCACGATTTTAAAAGCAATGGATTTCTACTGCCTGCAGCACGTCTTTTTCTCCGGTCGGGTCGAGGAAGACCGGAAGCTGTGTGGTTCATAAAAACATGTTCTTACTCAATATCAAGCCACAGTTATTGCTTTTATTTGAAATCGTATAATTTCGGACTTTTGTTGCCGTCTGTGAGGAAAATAAATGGGGCTCAGAGCCTCAGGATACTGAAATCTGTATTTTTTAAAATCTTTTTTTCCTTCTAATTTGTTATTCTTTTCAAAATAACACACTGTTATTTACTCACCAATAACACACAATTATCCTTGCTTTTATTTATTGGTTTAATTCCATAATCTCTGGCTTTTTTGGCGTCCGTCAGGAATTGAATTTCAAAATAAAATAACCGGAAACAGACGTAGGCATTTCGAGCGATTACCCAAGATCCTCAGCTATGGTTTTAAGCTCGCTTATTGGATGTTTTAGCCGCAATGCATGCTGGGATTTGGTGTTTATATGATATGAAATCCTCTCTGAAGAACCAGCACCTTACCGTGGTAGAGAGGTTTGTGTGCCCTGATGAACCTGGGGGCTGTGTTGTCTGGAACCTTGTGTTCCTGGTAGGGTCTCCCATGGCAAATTGGTCTCAGGCAAGGGGCCAGACTAAGATTGGTTCAAAAGACCTCATGAAAGAAAAACTAAGAAGTGAGGATACCCGGCCCGGAGGAAGCCCGGGGTCCCCTTCTGGAGCCAGGCCCAGAAGGAGGGCTCGTCGGCGAGCGTCTGGTGGCCGGGCTTGCCACGGAGCCCGGCCGGGCCCAGCCCGAAAAGGCAACGTGGGCAACACCTCCGCTTCTCCGTCCCGCGGGCCCACCACCTACGGGAAACATCGATGGGGTCGGGTGCGCTGCCAGAAGGGTGGCAGTGAAAGCGGAGGGTCTCGACGGACCAGACCCGGGCGACAGAAGCTGGCTTTGGGGACGTGGAACGTCACCTCTCTGGGGGGGAAGGAGCCGGAGCTTGTGCGGGAGGTGGAGCGTTACCAGTTGGATCTGGTTGGGCTCACCTCTACGCACAGCGTCGGCTCTGGAACCTTACTTCTGGATAGGGGTTGGACTCTATTCTTCTCCGGAGTTGCTCAGGGTGTGAGGCGCCGGGCGGGTGTGGGGATACTCACAAGTCCCCGGTTAGGTGCTTCGTTGTTGGAGTTTACCCCAGTGGACGAGAGGGTCGCCTCCCTACGCCTGCGGGTTATGGGGGGGAAAACTCTGACTGTTGTGTGTGCTTATGCACCCAACAGCAGTTCAGAGTATACGGCCTTCTTGGAGACCCTGGAAAGAGTCCTGTATGGGGCTCCTGAAGGGGACTCTTTAATCTTGCTGGGAGACTTCAACGCACATGTGGGCAATGATGGAGACACTTGGAGGGGCGTGATTGGGAGGAACGGCCCCCCTGATCTGAACCGGAGTGGTGGTTTGTTACTGGACTTCTGTGCTAGTCATGGATTGGCCATAACAAACACCATGTTCGAACATAAGGATGCTCATAAGTGTACGTGGTACCAGAGCACCCTAGGCAGAAGGTCCATGATCGATTTCGTTATCGTATCATCGGACCTGAGGCCGTATGTTTTGGACACTCGGGTAAAGAGAGGGGCGGAGTTGTCAACTGATCACCATCTGGTGGTGAGTTGGGTCGAGTGGCGGGGGAAGCCTCTGGATAGACCTGGTAAGCCCAAACGTGTAGTTCGGGTGAACTGGGAACGTCTGGAGGAGGCCCAAGTTCAGGAGGCCTTCAACTCACACCTCCGGCGGAGCTTTTCGGGCATTCCTGTGGAGGTTGGGGACATTGAACCAGAGTGGTCGGTGTTCAAAGCCTCTATTGCCGAAGCCGCGGCGGGGAGCTGTGGTCTCAAGGTCCTAGGTGCCTCAAGGGGCGGTAACCCTCGAACCTCCTGGTGGACACCGGTGGTCAGGGAAGCCGTCCGACTGAAGAAGGAGGCCTTCAGGGATTTGTTATCCCGGGGGACTCCCGAGGCAGTTGCAAGGTACCGACAGGCCCGAAGGGCAGCAGCCTCATCCGTGGCCGAGGCAAAGCAGCGGGTGTGGGAGAAGTTCGGAGAAGACATGGAGAAGGACTTTCGGGCGGCACCAAAGTTGTTCTGGAAAACTGTCCGACACCTCAGGAGGGGGAAGCAGGGAACCATCCAAGCTGTGTACAGTAAGGATGGGACGTTGTTGACCTCAACTGATGGAGTGTTAGGGCGTTGGAAGGAACACTTTGAGGAACTCCTGAACCCGACAACTCCGCCCTCTATGTTAGAGGCAGAGCTGGAGTATGACGGGGGATCAACACCAATATCCCGGGGGGAGGTCACTGAGGTCGTCAAACAACTCCACAGTGGCAAAGCCCCGGGGGTGGATGAGATCCGCCCAGAAATGCTGAAGGCTCTGGGTGTTGAGGGACTGTCATGGTTGACACGTCTCATCAACGTTGCGTGGAAGTCGGAAACAGTGCCGAAGGAGTGGCAGACCGGGGTGGTGGTCCCCCTTTTTAAAAAGGGGGATCAGAGGGTGTGTGCCAATTACAGAGGCATCACACTACTCAGCCTCCCCGGGAAAGTTTACTCTAAGGTACTCGAAAGGAGGGTCAGGCCGATTGTCGAACCTCAGATTGAGGAGGAACAATGCGGATTCCGTCCTGGTCGTGGAACGACGGATCAGCTTTTTACTCTCGCAAGGATCCTGGAGGGGGCCTGGGAATACGCTTATCCGGTCTACATGTGTTTTGTAGACTTGGAGAAGGCGTATGACCGAGTTCCCAGGGAGTTACTGTGGGAGGTGCTGCGGGAGTATGGGGTGAGGGGGTCTCTACTCAGGGCCATCCAATCTCTGTACTCCCAAAGCGAGAGCTGTGTCCGGGTCCTCGGCAGTAAGTCGGACCCATTTCCGGTGAGGGTTGGCCTCCGCCAGGGCTGCGCTTTGTCACCAATCCTGTTTGTAATATACATGGATCGGATTTCGAGGCGTAGTCATGGGGGAGGGGGTCTGCAGTTCGGTGGACTAAGGATTGCACCACTGCTTTTTGCAGATGATGTGGTTCTAATGGCTTCATCGGTCTGCGACCTTCAGCACTCACTGGATCGGTTCGCAACCGAGTGTGAATCGGCTGGGATGAGGATCAGCACCTCCAAATCTGAGGCCATGGTTCTCAGCAGGAAACCGATGGACTGTCCACTTCAAGTAGGGAATGAGTCCTTACCCCAAGTGAAGGAGTTCAAGTATCTCGGGGTCTTGTTCTCGAGTGAGGGAACAATGGAGCGTGAGATGGGCCGGAGAATCGGAGCAGCGGGAGCGGTACTGCAGTCGCTTTACCGCACCGTTGTGACGAAAAGGGAGCTGAGCCAGAAGGCAAAGCTCTCTGTCTACCGGGCCATTTTCGTTCCTACCCTCACCTATGGTCATGAAGGATGGGTCATGACCGAAAGAACGAGATCGCGGATACAAGCGGCCGGGATGGGTTTTCTCCGCAGGGTGGCTGGTGTCTCCCTTAGGGATAAGGTGAGAAGTTCGGTCATCAGGGAGGGACTCGGAGTTGAGCCGCTCCTCCTTCGCGTCGAAAGGAGCCAGTTGAGGTGGTTCGGGCACCTAGTTAGGATGCCACCTGGGCGCCTCCCTAGGGAGGTGTTCCAGGCACGTCCAGCTGGGAAGAGACCAAGGGGTAGACCTAGGACCAGGTGGAGGGATTATATCTCTTCGCTGGCCTGGGAGCGCCTTGGGATCCCCCAGTCAGAGCTGGTTGATGTCGCCAGGGAAAAGAAAGTTTGGGGCTCTCTGCTGGAACTGCTACCCCCGCGACCCGACCACGGATAAGCGGAAGAAGATGGATGGATGGATGGATGGATGATATGAAATCCGGAAAACATTTAAAAAGAATAAAATAATACTTAATTCCGAGCGCTCTTGCTTTTCTCTTTGAAAGTCATTACATAACGGCATTGTAATACACGGTTCGGCTGCATTGTATATTACAGATCTGCCGTAGATATTTATTTATAGAGCCCTGATGAGAAGACCTTTGGAAAAACGGAGAAAATGCCACCGAAACTGAATACTTGACTTGGATCATAAATATATTCAACAATTAAACAACATCTTCAATTTCTCTTCACACAATACGTCTCCTTGCAGTATCAACACTAATTCGGCTGACTTTTACATTTGATCTAATTCACAGATAGGTTATATTTACACCATAACGGTGCACAGCTGATATAAAAGGACTGTAGTTTTTAAAGATATTACTGATTTTCTTTGAATGTAAGAATGTAAATACTGAGTCTGAAATAGTATAGCAATATGCTGTAAAATTATGTGAAAGCATGCATAAAACTACACATCTTCAGATGTTGTACGAAAACACAAGTGTCCTACACTAATAATACAAAGTTATTATGGCTGTGTGTACCTTGTGTGCACCGCCTAGTGGTTAAAGCACGTTATTGAATTATTGTGTTTTATTTGATTAAAAAAATATTAAGAGTACATACTTTCATAGGGGGAAAGTATAAATATAGAATATAAAAAATCAAGAAGATACTATAAGTGATCTCTACAATAAAACAGTTTAGTGCAGAATGCACAAAGATATTAATAGGAGGAGGTGCAAAACAGAAAAACGAATTAACCTTTATTTAAACATTAAATAACAGATTAAGGTCTTCTTTTAAATAAGAAAAAAACTTTGGGGGTATCTATCTACAGATAAATATTAAGCCTGACAAAGTACTTAACGTCTAATATATTGCTTTCCTGCAATGTTAACTATGTTGAAGCACTTATTTTAACTGATATTATACATAGGAATTATACTCTTATGTATGTAGATAGAATAAGAAATGTGCAGAATATGACAGTTTAATGGTGGAGGTACACACATATTGATAGATGTCTTGTAATGCACTGTTGAGGAACCTGTGACCCAAGTGTTTCATTCATTGCATAACTACACCGTAGTTGTGTATATGATATGTCAATAAACCTTTGAAAATCTAGAAATCTTGAAAGGGATGTGCAAAATAGCCATTATATACAGTCTTTAATTAACTATTAGTAGAGAATAACGAGTAATGAATATACTTTATTACTTGTTTCCATTCATGTCAATTGCAGATACATGTTTAGTCTTCTCAAGCACCAACTATCAAATATCTCTCCTGATTGTTGGCACTTGACAATCACCTTACCTGAATTTTACTCAGGTGTAACTAAAGTCTGATTTAAGGGTTGTTTATATTTCACATAATTAATCAGAATCTGCAAAGTAACTCAAATAAATGCAGTGGAGTAAAAATACCAGTTTAACCTCTGAATTGTAGTGGAGTAGAATTACAAAGTAACAATGAGCTGTCATGTGGGTATTAATGCTGCGCATTATGGACACAAGCGATTTTCACCCATTTATTAATTATATGTTTTACATTTGATAACACCAATGTGTTTAATACTGGCAACTTCTAATTGTGGGAAAAACGAAAACGTTCAGTAGAGACGTCCCATAGAACATTTTGCGAAACACAATAGCCAGCATGTGTAGTTCTGGGGGGGCGTTCGATTCCAGTTTTGGATAGTCTGGCGTGGTTTCGTTCCATTTCACACAGCTGTGTGACGCTCTGCGTAACCTTACGGGGACTGTAGTCCTAAACGATAGCTGGGGATTATGGGTAGTGTAGTGTCTTCGGCCATCCTAAACTCAGAAATGTTGACAATCGCAATGATGCTCGAAATGTCCCTTATAGGCCTACGTCTGTTTCCGGTTATTTTTATTTTGAAATTCAGTTCCTGACGGACGCCAAAAAAGCCCGAGATTATGGAATTAAACCAATAAATAAAAGCAAGGATAATTCTGTGTTATTGGTGAGTAAATAACAGTGTGTTATTTTGAAAAGAATAACGAATTAGAAGGAAACAAATATTTAAAAATACAGATTTCCGTATTCTGAGGCTCTGAGCCCCATTTATTTTCCTCACAGACAGCAACAAAAGTCCGAAATTATACGATTTAAAATAGAAGCAATAATTGTGGCTTGATATTGAGTAAGAACATGTTTTTATGAACCACACAGCTTCCGGTCTTCCTCGACCCGGCCGGAGAAAAAGACGTGCTGCAGGCAGTAGAAATACATTGCTTTTAAAATCGTGCTGTGCAACACGAAAAAAAGGGGCAAATCGTGTTGGTGAACACGAATCAATAGATTAAAAATCGTGTTGGTGAACACGAAATGCCGTGAGACTGGGTTGAATGAATATGCCGCCAGCAAAGGGTGTTTTTGGACTAACAATAGGTGTGTGTGTGTGTGGTGTGTGTGTGTGTTTGTGTGTCTGTTTGTTTGTGTGTGTGTGTGTGTGTGTGTGTGTGTGTGTGTGTGTGTGTGTGTGTGTGTGTGTGTGTGTGTGTGTGTGTGTGTGTGTGTGTGTGTGTGTGTGTGTGTGTGTGTGTGTGTGTGTGAGAGTCGATGTGCCAGGAAAACAGGCAGGCCTCAGTAGCTTATCTGACATATAATTGGTCAAAAATGGTACATTCTCCGTTAGCCTACGAGCTCCCCGTTTGAGCGAAGGACTATTCCTTCTCAATGTAGCATGACATTGGATATGCGCTGAAGTTGTCCTGGATTGGAATTTTTCCGATCATTCCCCTAGGAGGAGTTTGCAAGAATGTGCTTAAAATCATGAAAAACGCACATTTTTCAAAATGGCCGACTTCCTGGGGGGCGGGGCTAATGGAAGGCAATTTGAAATATGTGTGCAATCATAATAGTAATGTGTTTACAGCGTTTCGTGAATATCGGAAAAACTATATACGAGCAGTTTGGAGCAATTTGCGCCATGTGAATCGTCAAAAATGCTGTATTCGCTGTTAACTTACGACCTCCACGAGTAATTTTTCAAAAATGTGCTCCTCAATTAAGTATTATATTGGATAGGGGCTAAACCTGTCCTGCATTGGCATTTTTCTGATCATTCCCCTAGGAGGAGTTTGCAAGAACGTGCGTAAAATGGCTGAAAAACGCAAATATTTCAAAATGGCCGACTTTCTTGAGGGGGGGGGGCTAATGGAAGGCAATTTGAAATATATGTGCAATCATAATAGCAATATGTATGCAGCGTTTCGTGAATATTGGAATAACTATATCCGAGTAGTTTGGAGTAATTTGCGACATGTAAATCGTCAAAAATGGTGTATTCGCTGTTAGCTTACGACCTCCACGAGTAATTTTTCAAAAATGTGCTCCTCAATTTAGCATCATATTGGATAGGGGCTGAAGTTGTCCTGGATTGGAATTTTTCCGATCATTCCCCTAGGAGGAGTTCGCAAGAATGTGCTTAAAATGGCGGAAAAACGCAAATATTTCAAAATGGCCGACTTCATGGGGGGCGGGGCTAATAAAATGTATTTACAAATATGTCCGCAATTCCATGAGGGATGTCTGTGCCAAAATTCGTGAAGTTCTGAGAAACTATATGTGACTACCACACAATAGGGGGCGCTAGTGAGCATTGTTTTTGAAAATGTACGTTTTTTTTTTACATTCTCGTAAAGGTCGTGGGCTCTGACGTGTGTCCCAAGTTTTGCGTCCGAAGCTCATTTTATGCTATCGCAATTTCAAAAAAAAGTATAGGCCACGCCCACATTCTGGATTTATTGCGACACTTTATATCTCAGTTTGTAGTCACCCCCAGAGTATGTGTAAAAGATAAATAAAAAGATTCGTCCATCCGTTCTTGAGTTATAAATTGGTGGTGTTTTTGGCGCTCCCTATAGTCCAAAATATAAATTATTTGGTGTGCCTATTCCCCAACACAGATTGAACCTATCTACCAAAATGTGTGATGTTTGGATACATTGTTGATGATTTATGAGCATTTATTTCTAAGCCCCGCCTTATTGCGTGTACGTTTTGATTGACGGCGGCAATATTTATCGTCCTAACATGCTCATTTTCTACGGTAATGTGTCTGACCCGCCACCGATGCTGTATACGAAGTTTGGTGTTGAAAAACTGAAAATTGAAATTTAAGTGAATATTTAACTGTTTTGAACATTATGCTAATTAACAAAAAAAAGAGGTTCCATGAAGATTATTTGTAAAGCAGGTCCACCCGGATATGTGTGCAAAATGTCAGGTCATTTGGAGTTACGGTGCGACTTTGTACATTTATTCCGAAATGGGTTTTTCATAGGTGGCGCTAGCGAGCACGTTGGAATATTTAACCCATTGACTCCAGAATATTGTATTTTTCACCAGTCCAGGCGTCCGTGCAAAATTATACAACTTTGTCAGCGTCCTAAAAGCCTCAAAAACAGGAAACGCCAACAGAAAAATAATAATTCCACCAATAACAATAGGTGCCTCGCACTTCGTGCTAGGACGCCGTTGGGTCCTAGCGCTCCGTGCTCGGGCCCTAATTAAAGCTGCCGAGCAGCGATGAGCGGTTCTTCGACGCTCCATGCAGTTCCGCTGTTGTCCACACGTCGACGTCACGCAGATGTTCTCCGGACTTGGCCGTATGCAAACATGGGAAGTTTCGGGCTGATCGGAAAATGTACATGGGAGTTACAGCAGTGACATAAACATGGTGTTTCATGTCGAGTAATGTGTCACCATGGCAATGACATATGATGACACCCCATAATAGGCTTAGACAGTGATGTAGTGGGGATTTTTTTACTGGGTGGACAGGGTGGAGGACGGGGTGGTGGACGCCACCCAGTAAAAAAATCCCCACTACACCACTGTGACAGACACTGTGCACGTGCTCGTGAACTGTCAACGGGTAGGGTGGGGTCACTGTGTGTGGACCTCTGTGTCGCCTGTCAGCGAAACTTACATGATGCCGTTTAGACAATATAATAATAAAGGGCGGTGCCGGCTGTCAGCCAACCGATCCAGCCTTTCTGCGCGACTGTCACTCAATCAATCAATCAATGTTTAGTTATAGCCCAATATCACAAATGTTACATTTGTCTCAATGGACTTCACAGTTTGTACAGAATATCAGTATGACAATACGACACCCTCTGTCCTTAGACCCTCACATCGTACAAGGAAAAACTTCCGGAGAAAACCCACAGTTTAAAGGGAAAAATGGGAGAAACCTCAGGGAGAGCAACAGAGGAGGGATCCCTCTCCCAGGACTGACAGACGTGCAATAGATGCCGTGTGTAAATTGAAAAGATAATACAGGGCCGTATCCAGGATTTCCTAAATACCGAGGTCCAAACATGCTAGGGGGTTTCGGGGGATACCTCCCGAGATTTTTGGGATTTTCATGATCTAGTTAGGTGCTTTTTAAGTCCTGTGGGGGGTCACAACATGGATAATATATCGATTTCAAACCATGTCAGTGGGCTGACAATGTCAGCATAAATTATTTTTGAAAGTGTAATGCATAAGAATCAGTTGATTGTTACTATTAATGATCTGGACACGCAGAAGAGGCTAAAATGATCACAACACATTGTCAACATTCATTTTCCATGTCTCTCTCCTTTCCATAACCTGCAGCCTCTCTTCCATCTTCTTGAGTCTCTCTGTCTTCTTCCTGTTCATTACTCTCTCTGTCCTCTACTCTTTCTCTTTGTTCAACCTCTCCCTCGTTCACTTTTTGCTCCTCCTCACTTGTCGCTCCTGCCAGTGAATTAAAAGCAATTCAGCCATTTAGTTAATTTCACTTGTTTGTTTGCATTATTGTTTTTTATTTAAATCAGTTTTGTTTGATTCTCAAAAGAGAACAAAGATGTAAGCAAATTGTGTTTTATAAAATGGTATGTTATGACATCATAACTGCAATAGATATATTTTGTTTTACAATTATGCCTATTGTAAATGAAGACTATTGTTATAGATAGATAGATAGATAGATGGATGGATAGATAGATAGGGTTATTAAGCCTACATTATTGTGTGTGACTGTACCTGCAGTTCCTCCCTGACTTCCATCACTTTCTCTCTCTCTGTCTTTCTCTCTGCCTGTCCTGTCTCTTCCTTACCAAAGCTGAGCTTCGACTGACGTCTTTTCATTATATCTGAGTCAGTGTAAAAAGAAAACAATACAATGTTATATCTTCAATGTTTTACTCAAATTGAAATGAAAGAAAAGCATTGCAACGTTTGTTAAAAGGTAATCCTTCTGACATTGGATGAATCTAATTAACTGTAGCTCTCTAGCTAGTTTATTCACGCAATTTAAACCAAAGTATAGCCTATAGCTGCAATATAAGTTAGTGTGCATGTTCTCGGACGTCCACTGACTAACGTAGAGCATTCACACAGGATCTGCTGGTCATATGATGTCCTCTGAGGAACAGAAACACAAGCAGCCCGCTGGACTCAGATCTCTAGATACCTCATCACTCTTCCGCTGCTACGGCTACGGTGGTTTGTTGATACATGTCTTTTTCTTTTGTTTGCTTTAATCGAGGCTACGTAGTTATGCAGCGCCCCCATCGTCAGTAAATGGAAGTACTACAAAGAACCCCGTTTAGTGCAATTATTTCACAAGTTTTGTTATATACACAGCTCGGAAAAAATTACCGAGGTCCTCAATGGTGGATACGGCCATGAATGCATTTGCAACATAGCAGGTAGTCCAAATGTTTGGAAACTCAAATGCGGGATATAGTCTCAATTTGTGGGACGCGGGACAAATAATAAAAATGCTTTCTGTGTGTGCAGTCCCGCAGTCAGGGACAACTGGTCACCCTACACACGGTGCTGACCCTCACACACACACACACACACACACACACACACACACACACACACACACACACACACACACACACACACACACACACACACACACACACACACACACACACACACACACACACACACACACACACACACACACACGCTTCAAATCAAGTTGCATAAATGCTTGAGCTACGTTTTTATTATAATTACTGTGAAATCTGCCTATTATGTTTTCGTCATTATTACAACAAATACACACTTGCAACTGATAACACTGCAATGATTTTATATTTATTAGACTATTAAAAAAAAAAATCATGCTTCAAATAAGTGGGGGTACGGCGTACCCCCGCGTCCAACATCCACTACACCACTGGGCTTAGATGTCTTGAGGTCTCTATCGTTATCAAACATGTGAACGTTTTGAGCCGTTTGGAGCATGTTCACTGGAGTTACAACAACATCGTGTTTCATGGTGAAGGATCTGTCGCCACGGCAACGGCATTTGCCGAAATCTCAAAACTGAAATGTAGATGTCTTCAGGGCTGGACCGTTAGCACAGAAGTTTGAGCGTTTGATTTGCTTCATGACTAGCCGCTCAAAGCACTGTGGAAGTCAGCGCTACGGGGGCGGTAGTCATTGAAGCAGGAAGGTGATGACTTCTTCGGTACAGGTATGATGGTGGTTACCTTGAAGCACGAGGGAACAACAGCCTGGCTCAGGGAGATGTTGAAGATGTCTGTGGACATCTGTGAGCTCAGCTATGCAGTCCTTTAGCACACGACCAGGAATGTTGTCAGGCCCAGAAGCTTTCCGGGTGTTAATCCTTAACAGTGTGCTCCTCACACTGCCTGGGGACAGACATATAGCCTGGTCGTTGGGTGGAGGCGTTGTCTTCTGTGCAGGTGTGCTGTTCTGTGCTTCAATACACATTTCACGATTTTGAGAGTAAGTGACACAACATAAACAAGTATTTATGTTTTTTACTGGTCCATATCCACCTCTTTGGGCCTATGTGAACATTCATTATCTACAAGGTGAACATGAACATGTCCCTTGAAGAAAGCACCGTTAAACTATCCACTGTGTCTTTTCAGAGAGAAACACAAATAAATAATATATTTTAAGTGCTCGGCTAAATTACATAGTTCGGGTGAAAAATAGGAGCATTTGATTAAAGGGGACCTATCATGCTAAATGCACTTTGTGATGTCTTTTATACATAAATATGTCTCACGCAGCATCAGAAAATAAAACCCTCTCTCTTTTCCTCCGTACCCAAATCTTTTAAAAACGGGTGTACAACGAGCGGATACAGATTTGCTGCCGGTCTGACGTGAAATCGGCAGCGGACCCAAATACCTTTAACAAAAGGCTCAGCCAAGTACACAACGTTCATCACACCCTTTGGCCGATACCACTTCAATCGGCTACCTTTCGGCATAGCCTCAGCCCCTGAGCATTTCCAAAACAGGATGAGAACTGAGGTAACCGAGGGACTAGAGGGGGTTGTCTGTCACATGGACGATGTACTGGTGTGGGGCCAAACACAGGAGGAGCACGACGCTCGTCTGTATGCTGTGCTGGAGAAGATCCAAAAGGCAGGAATCACCTTGAATGTGGAAAAGTGTGACATATCCAAACAGGAGGTGACATACCTGGGCCATGTGATCACTGCTAGTGGCATTAGACCAGACCCGAGCAAGACAGAGGCGGTAAGGAAAATGGAAGAGCCGAAAAATGTGAGCGAGCTGAGGAGCTTTCTAGGCATGGTCAACCAGCTGGGGAAGTTCATACCGCAGCTAGCAGAGCGAGACAAGCCACTTCGAGACCTGCTCTCCAAGAAGAACTGCTGGCTGTGGGGCATCGATCAGGCCAGAGCCTTCCAAGATCTGAAAGACTCTCTGATATCTCCACCAGTGCTAGCCATGTATGACACAAACAGAGAAACCAAGGTCTCAGCAGATGCATCATCATACGGCTTGGGGAGTGTGCTTCTGCATAAATGGGAAGAGGATTGGAGGCCGGTAGCCTATATGTCACGTTCTCTCACACAGACGGAGCAGAGATATGCACAGGTAGAAAAGGAAGCTTTAGGCTTAACCTGGGCTTGTGAAAGGTTTCGCAACTTTCTCATCGGTAGACACTTTGAGCTGGAAACGGATCATAAACCTCTACTGAGTCTCCTGGGGTCTCAGACATTGGATGCACTTCCCCCACGGATTCAACGTTTCCGGATGCACCTGATGCGTTATTCCTACTCAATCACACAGGTGCCAGGGAAAAGCCTGTGGACGGCTGATACACTGTCACGTGCACCTGTGAAAAGAGACTCCACACCAGATGAAAAAGAGTTCCTCGAGAGCACGAATATCTATGTGGACATGATTATCGATGGTTTGCCAGCAAGCACAGCTTACCTGGAAGAGCTAAAAGAGCAGTTGGCAAAGGACAGTGTGTGTGGAAGAGTGATGCAGCTGTGTGAAGAGAAATGGCCAGCACACAGCAACAGCGAACCAGCCATAAAGTTATACTGGGCGGAACAAGCGTTCATAACCGTAAAGGACGGACTACTGTTAAAGGGGGACAGACTCGTCATCCCCACAACAATGAGAAATGATGTGCTCGCCAGACTACATGAAGGTCACCAAGGAGTGGTGAAGTGTAGGGAGCGTGCCCGACAGTCTGTATGGTGGCCAGGGCTAAGTCAGCAGCTGAATGAGTTGGTTCTCAACTGCCGGACATGCAGCAAGGAGAGACAGAACCCCAAAGAGCCGCTGATGCCAACACAATACCCAGGCCGACCATGGCAGAAACTGGGTGCCGACTTGTTTATGCTGGGAAGCAAGTCATATCTGCTGGTAGTGGATTATGCATCAAGGTATGTGGAAATGGATTTGCTGACACCCACAAGATCAACAGATGTAATCCACCATCTCAAATCCATCTTTGCACGACATGGTATCCCTGAGACGCTGGTCACAGACAATAGGCCGCAGTTCTCGGGAAGGGCATTTGAAGAGTTTGCAGAGTCGTATGGATTTAAACACGTCACCAGCAGCCCGAAATATCCACAGAGCAACGGTGAGGCAGAACGGGCTGTAAAGACTGTGAAGAGTCTCCTTAAGAAAGCAGCAGACCCATATCTGGCTCTGCTGGCTTACAGAACCACCCCACTACAAAACGGGTATAGCCCTGCGCAACTTCTAATGGGGAGGAGGCTTCGCACGACGGTGCCAACATTACCAGCGCTGCTGGATCCTGCTCTTCCCGACAGCGAGGCTGTAGTTCTGCGAGAAAGAGAGAGGAGAATAAAGGATGCACAGCGGTACAACCTGCGTCATCGAGTGAGAAGTCTCGAGAGGCTTGCACCGGGAAAAGAGGTTTGGGTCACGGATCAGAAGGCGAGTGGAACGGTTATGGGAAGTCACAACACGCCGCGTTCCTACATTCTTGAGGGACCTTGGACAGTCCGGCATAATCGCCATCATCTCATCCCCATGTACTCCTCGTCAGAGCAGAGTGGCAGGGATGCAGCTGAGCAGCATTCAGGAGGTGTTCCAGAGCAGCGTATTGCAGAACCTCCGGAGCCCGGTGCTCAAGATCTGCCACCTACCCCGAGAACCAGGTCTGGGAGAGCCGTGGTGAGACCGGCTAGGTTGGACTTGTTAACAAACCAGAAGCCTAAGAGATATTATAGAGAGTTGTATAAGAGAGTAACAAAAAAAAACTGGTTATTATTAATGTTGTGCATTAATGTTGTGTAATACACAAAATATCATAGGGTTACATTTAGTTCATGAAGGTCTGGAGTTAACTGTTATTTTATATCTGGTTCAGATAGGAACAGACCTTCCACCCTAAAGAGGCAGAATAATCCTCTAAGGCAGTGATTCTCAAATGGGGGCACGCGGACCGCTAGGGGTATGTTGGGGTACTGCAGGGGGTAGGCTACGTGAGATTTAAAAAAAGAAAAAAAAGGTCAATAAAAACCCATGCATGATTACAAAAATAATCTTAGTACCATAAATTAAATAGAAAACACAATTGTATATAACATATTCACCAAGGGGGTCCTCATATAAACATGTCAAATGTGTGTATTGTATTTTATAGTTTTTCACAATATATCATTTTATTCATTAGTTTGTTAAACATATATTACTTCAGTTGAAAAACACCTTGGAAAAATCTGTTTTAGAAAAACGTTATTTTTTTTCATGCATAAAATGAAAATATCCTTAGTTTGTTGTAATTCATGCATGAAGGAGTTAATAAATCACACACTGAGGGAACATCACTATATTGTAATTATTTATATAGGCTTTTTCGATCAAACATTTTTGGGGTCGGTCAGGGGGTACTTGGCTGAGAAAATGTTTCAAAGGGGGTACATTACTGAAAAAAGTTTGAGAAGCACTGCTCTAAGGTCTGTGGAGTCAATGGCAGTCTACCCATTGATTCATAAAAAGGGAGATGTGGTGTTATTGTTTATGTGTGTGTGTTAGCCAATAGGAGTGAAGCCTTACAGGCACGGTTCAGTGACGTCATAGGCAGACGACATGTTATGGTCACGGAGCATGTGAGCTCGGTGTGTGCTAGCATGTGGGCTACCAATAAAGAGACCTATGAAAGAGACACGTAATTGTGACAGTTGGACTCACGTGTATTATTGAATAACACGACACCTTTGATGATCAAATCACTTAAACACAAAGTCCATCCTCCTGTCCTTTTGGATGAAGCACTTGATGGCGGGTCATGCAGCTGATCCTTTGCCACTCCAATTTATCATTGTAACTCAATCTTGAAAATGGCTCGGTTAATAATTTCGCAACGATGTCATCACTATCACTGAAGTGAGCCATCATGAACGAACTTATGCTAATTATAAATCTATCGATCATAAATCTATCGATTAGATTTATGATTAGAAAATTATAATAGTAGGGTAGACATGTGGATATTATCCAGCTGAACAAAACATGCATTTATCTAACAGGTTCGTTTTCCACAGACCTTATTTCGAGCTATTTTCCAAAATCCTATGGAGAAATCCCAATGCTTTTTTGTCGAGGGAACCCGAGCGCAGCTTACTTCCGGGTTTTAGGACGTGTCACGGCTGTCACTGCCCGATCTGCAGCTCTGCCCGATCTGTAGTGCGCATGAATGTAACTTCTGTTAGACAGCCATATGCCATACATTTTTGCACACATTCACAGTAAATATGTATTCAGTATGATAGCTGTCTAACAGAAGTTAAATCCATTTCTCACTTATTCTGACAATGTACTTAACCCCAAATAAAAGAACCCAATAAAAAGAGTTGTTAAATAATAATGAAGTCACGTCGTAATAACAATAACTCATCTCTCTCGAGTTTTATTTTTGAGCTTTGCTAAAAGCCACTGCGTCAAGTGTCCAACTTGGGTTGCCGTCCGGAGTTGTCCAATATGGACAACTCCGGACGGCAACCCAAGTTCGCATGTGCGAGACTATACATCTCGCACATGCGCACTGCAGATCGGGCAGAGCTGCAGATCGGGTAGTGACAACGGCAACACTTTAACACATGGGTTGCGTTCCAACAGTCCATTTAGCTTAGGAACCTTCCTAAACAAGTGAAATGACCCGGAAGTACGTCAGTGGCAGCCATGTTAAGTGCCGTTCCAATTCTCTAGTCTACATGAAAGGAAAGGAGGTTTCAAACTTCCTTTATAACCAGGGCTGCACATAACTGGTGCGCAGGTACGCATGCGCACCTCCGCCAAAAAAAGAGCACCGGGGTTGCGTTCCGATAATCCAAAAATCAGCTCCTAAATTCTAACCCTATCTCCTATTCCTTGACCTCTGAGTGAAACGTCACGGGGTTAAGGGATAGTGGATAGGAGAATTCAAAAGGACTTAGGAGAAGAGACCGCGGTACTTTAGAGAATCCGAATGCACTTTCACTATCCGACGTGTTTATGATGCGCCAGCGGACGTCATGAATGTGCGTCTGCTGCTGTGGGGTAACTATGGAAACTACAGTTTTCTATACAGCGGACTACAACATGGATGTTTAATAAGAACGAGGGACTACTGTAAACTCATCTAGAGACTCTGCACCGTGCTCTGATGCTGTTGCTTTATGCTTTATGAACGTGGACAACAGAGAAACATATTCTTCATGACCAAAGTTGGAATTGAAATAAAAAAGGAAAGTGAAACTTATGCTCGTCACCCTCTCCCTCCGGTCCACATTAATACAAATGATCCCAATACGTATGACTGTATGAACTAAAGATCTTAAAATAAATACAAATGTATTTATTATAAACGTTAGTCCTTAACATCTATCACTGTGTATATCACCATTCAAACATCTTTTAAAAGTTGAACAAACTCCACACAGCTCAGTGAAATGTTGACTTTATTTGATCATTTCAGTCAAAACTAACGTTCATATTTCTCTCTTTGATTATAATACTGATGAACGTTCAGAAAAAAGCACTTTGGCAACTTACCACATACGTTTTAAAATGCTTAATAAGCAGCGTAACTTTCATGATATCATTTCTCGGTCATAATCGGTTGTTTCCGTGACCGGCCGACTGTTGAGTGACGGTAAATGCTGCGGCTGCAATGCATTGTGGGGCAGCATTTTCTCCTCTCCTTTCGGTTAGGGAGGTCCAGTGGTAAAGCTAAAAGAGGTTATAAAGGAAGTTTGAAACCTCCTTTCCTTTCATTTGGAGAATTGGAACGGCACTTATCATGGCTGCCAGTGACGTACTTCCGGGTCATTTCACTCCGTTAGGAAGGTTCCTAAGCTAAATGGACTATTGGAATGCAACCCCGGTCATTTGAAACAAAGCGCATTTGCGTACCAACATTGAGAGAGGGAGAGAGGGAGAGAGAGAAGGGAGAAGATAAAAGAGAGAGGAGAGATGAGAGAGAAAGAGAAGAGAGAGAGAGAGAGAGAGAAAGATATTTGCAAGTTGCATACATGTATGAACCATGATATGAACTCAGGGTTGGCCCGTAGCACTGGCTAGATGTTCGCCTAGGGCGCCAGATCTGTGGAGGCGCTGCGCTGGCAGTTCTGGGAGGGAAAAAAACATTTTGACCGTTGGGGCTCATCCTAATTTTCGGCCTTGATGTAACAATATTCATAATTAAGTAAATGTAACACCCTTTTCACCCCGGTTACACGTTTCATTTGCCCTGTACGATGTTCACATCAAGCACGTCAATGTGCGTACACGTAACAGCACCGTGCGTTCATGACAGCATGGTAATGGCTTGTTGTTATCATGGATTTGATATGAACGAGGCGGCAGATAGCAGCTAGCGGCTAGCTAGTAATGATGCTAATGTACACACCAATCGTTATGTACTTATATTACGCTGTAACAGGATCTAGTGATATCCAACAGAGCTTCATTTAGCATGAAATAATTATTGCACTGTACCCTATATATATATATTTATATACAGTGCAATAAGCTTCTTAGTGCAATACGAAGCTACAGGGACGTTAATAATGTCGGTAATATTAACTTTATTTAATACAACATTTACGGTACAAGATTTAATCATACAGCCCATGTAGTAAGATAATGAATTACAGCAAACATGTGCAATATATCCATTATTACAGCTCCGTGGGATGGCAGTAAGACGATATGGATCCGTTCTTATTGTGCATCCATGGGTAAAGATAAACGCAACTCACATTGGTTTCTCATACAGCATCTCTGTAAACTACGTGTATTCACTGAATTTCACTCTCTGCCTTTAACGGCTCGTTGTAGCTCCAATAGCTCCAGCCCCACCCTCCCTGTGAGCACAGTGTGCTCTGATTGATCGGGACACGTAACATGAACGTGCCGGGCGGCGCGGTCCCGTGGGTTAGATGCGCGTTCATAATGCAGAGGGAAATAACTCTCAGAATAACGTTATTAGCAAATTGTTACAACTTGAGGAACGAATGTTTTTAATAAGGGCTATACAAGTGTTCATACTGGGTAGTTTATTTAGTTTTTAAAAAATTATCCAACGAGTTACAGACCACTCTTTCCCCATGTAAGTCAATGGGAAAAAGTGTTTCCGGGCCTGGCAACCAAACGGAAGTGTAGTACCGCCGTTTGGCCAGCACGAATATTTTCATCTGAGTCCGGCGCACTTCCTGGGGGCTTGGGTATTTCAGGCCGTAGTGCACCCCTTAGCAAACAAATCTATAGAATACTATAGAAGAATCTATGGACGAATTCTATAGAAATTTTCTGTAGAATACTACAGGATTTTTGCGGATATACTATAGAAATTGCCTACGTGTTTTACTATAGATTCTGGGAAATAATCTATAGAATACTATTACTATAGAAAATATATACTATGTAGAAAATAATCTATAGAATCCTATAGAAAACCCCATGGATGCTTTCTATACAACTTTTCTGTAGAATACCATTCTGTAGAATACTATAGAATTTGTGACCTATATTCTATAGAATCTGTGGACATTTCTATAGAACTTCTTTGAAGAATACTATAGAATGTTTGCAGATATTCTATAGATTTTTACCTATGGATTTTACTATGGATTCTGCAAAATAATCTATAGAAAAATCTATTGATGTTTCTATAGAATTTCTGTAAAATATACTGCAGGATATTGGCAAATATTCTATAGAATTCATCTATGAATTTAGATTCCACCAAATAATCTATAGAATCCTATAGAAAATTGCTATTGTTTTCTATCAAATTGTTCTGCAGAACAGTACAGGATTGGTGTAGAAATTCTATAGAATTAACCTATAGATTTTCCTATAGATTCCATAAATAATCTATAGAAAATCCATGGATGTTTTCTATATAACTGCTCTGTACTCTAGAATAAGCTCTACAATATGAATGGACAATACAGAATCTTCTATAGCTAACACCACGTGTTTTGACATTATATAGAATATTGAATTCTATAGCAATGCCTGATATTGAGTCACGTACAGCTATATATTTGATACATGTTTCAGAGAATGCCCCACAGTAATGATGTGTTACATGCCATATAATAGACTGCAAAACAGAGTAGAGTACTGCAGACTCCAATGAGTTGTTTGTAACAGACTCACACTAACAATAGATATTGTTATATGTCACTTAGCTTTAATCTCCAGTTGTAACAGATAATTAGTTACATAACAAAAGTGATCAACGTATACATACAGATGCAGTCACAGAAATTCTGGAGCATTTACATCAGAATACAAGGACAGTGACATTCATTCAGTTTAGAGTAATTCTATAGTATTCTATAGAATTATTTAGCATGGCTTACAAATACGACTATGTTCTATAACATGCTATAGATTTCTACAAGATTCTATAGGATTCTATAGGATTTTATATATTTTTTGGCTAAGGGACTCCCTCGCAGTTCCGCAGCAGCCCTTGTTTGTAGATGTATGTGCATTAATAAACAAGGCAAGTCAGGCTGTGTCTCAACGCCGTGTATTCACATTGAGCAGGCAATCATACAACTGAGGTATATTCACGTGAGGCAGATATATATATAACACAGGCACAATACGTCCACAGGGTGGAGCTGCAACCTAGCCTAAACCACCCTGTAACATCTCCCTTCCTTTTGTTAAGTAACACCACAGGATCAATACTGCCATTAAACTGTTGACCTTCAATCAGAACATTAATCAAATGATTTCAACAACAAATAGTGCACATAGTAGAGACACTTCAATAATAGCCGGATCTGAATACATCAGCAATAAACTCAGAACAATCAATCACATTTGTTTTACAATCTCTCCACTTCCTTTTTTTTTTTTTTTCAATCTTTATCATCCATGTGTGTTTGAGTGCGCACAGTCCAAGTGTGTGTGTGTGTGTGTGTGTGTGTGTGTGTGTGTGTGTGTGTGTGTGTGTGTGTGTGTGTGTGTGTGTGTGTGTGTGTGTGTGTGTGTGTGTGTGTGTGTGTGTGTGTGTGTGTGTGTGTGTGTGTGTGTGTGTGTGTGTGACCTAGAGGTCAAGTCTGTCAGGAGGTCTAATCAGCCGTCCGCTCCGGGAGAAAGCCCGGCCCTGTAACTCAAGGCACGGTGTATCCCCAGTCTGCGGGGAAGACCGCGACGACCCCGGGGGTGATGGCCTTGGAGACTCCTCGGGGACGCCGACGATCTCTCTGGCGCTCCCCCCACTCGCAGGCTGCTCCGGGGCCGATTCTAGGAGAACTGACGGCTGGAGAAGGGCCGCCTCTGCTGGTCGAAGATCAACCCTGTTGCGCCGATACGTGGTCCCCTCCACACTGACCAGATAGGACCGGAGTCCCAACTGCTGAAGGCACACACCTCTCCTCCATCGGCCCGTCCTGTCTCCTGGGAGTGGCTTCATCCGTATGGGCTGGCCGACGTTCAGCTCCGGCAGATCCTTGGCAGATCCTTGGCAGAACTTTGCTGCTTGATGTTTCATTTTCAGCTTGTCAGGAACACCCATGACGACCTGAGGCACCAGTGGCTGGTCGGCCACAGGGAGAAGGGTTCTCAGTCTCCGCGACATAAGCCGCTGTGCTAGGCTGCAATGCATACCCTCAGTGGGCGTATTTCTCCAATGCAATATGGCCCTCCAGGGGTCCTCTTTGGCACGGTCTGCCCTTCTGCACAGGCTCTTTACAATTTTCACTGCTGACTCCGCTTTGCCGTTAGCCTTTGTGTGCCTCGGTGAGGACATGACATGCTCAAAACCCCACTCTCTCGCAAACGCCCGGAACTCTCCACCGGCAAACTGGCCTCCACCATCAGAAATGGCCCTGTCTGGGACACTGTAGCGTGCAAACTGTGACTTGCATCTACGGATCGTGGTGTCCGCTGATAGGTCAGGGAGCAGGTCGATCTCCCAAAAGTCAGAATAATGGTCCACCACAAGCAAGAAGTTCTGTGCTGCGTAGCTGTACAGATCCATGCTTACTTGCTGCCAGGGACGTGTGGGGAGCGGGTGTGACATCATAGTCTCTTTCTGTTGTTCGTGTGCATACTCATTGCACACAGAGCACTTTTGCACATAATCCTTGACTTCCCTTGCATACCGGGCCAGTAAAGTGTATCACGGGCCTGCCTGTAGCACGCCTCGCCCCCCACGTGGTCATAGTGGATCCGTCTCAGCATTTCCGGGCGCATAGCTTTTGGAATGATGACGCGCTGACTCCTGAAGAGCACGCCATCCTGTGCACTTATCTCATCTCTGATGGCCCAGTAGTCCCTGACGGCTACAGGGGTCTCCTCTTTGTGTCCTGGCCATCCCTCCAGCACGACACACTTAAGTGTTTGAAGACACACATCCTCCTCAGTGTGTGTCCGAATCTGTGCCAGGCGTTGGCTGCTGACATTTAAATAGTCTGCCTGCTGAATGGCCGCCGTGTCACCCTGCTCCTGCTGCATGCTGCAGACCATTTCACATTGGTACAGTGTGTCTGTTCTCTGTGGCGGGGTGGTGGCTCTGCTGAGCGTGTCACTTATGTACATCTCAGGGCCTGGCTTGTATACCACCGCAAGGCAGTAGTTCTGAAGTGTGAGGAGCATGCTCTGAAGGCGCTTTGGCGCACTGAGGAGGGGCTTGGTGAAGATGGACACCAGCGGGCGGTGGTCGGTCTCTGCAGTCACATCACCCCTCCCATATAGGTAGTAGTGGAAGCGTTGGCAGGCGAATACGATGCTCAGGAACTCCTTTTCAATCTGTGCGTAATTTTGCTCAATGCCCGGGAGGCGAATGCGACAGGCTGTCCCCCTTGAAGCAAGCAGCAGCCCAGACCCACCTGACTGGAGTCGCTCTGTACGGTGACTGGCTTGCGGACGTCATAGTACCTTAGGACTGGCACCGCCGTGACCAGTGCCTTGATTTCCTTCATGGCGGCATCCTGTTTGGGCTGCCAGTGCCACATCACATCCTTGTCCAGCAGTCTCCTCAGCGGCTCACATACCGCTGACAAGCGTGGCATGAATCTGGACAGATAGTTCACAAATCCAACACACCGCTGGACCCCTTTTGCGTCTGTGGGGTTTGGCATGTCCAGAACCGCCCTGACTTTTTCAGGGTCAGCCTTGAGGCCCTCCACGGACAGTATGTGGTCGTGGAAGCGGACCTCCTTCACTCGGAACTGCAGCTTTTTCAGGCCCAGTCTCAGCTTTACTTCCCTGCATCTGTCCATCAGAGCAATGAGGTTTGTGTCATGGTCGCGATTGGCCTCATCCTCTGTGTCCCCACAGCCGACTATAAGGATGTCATCGGCTATGGGCTCAATCCCTGTCAAGCCGGCCAGCAGCTCATGCTGCTTCCTTTGATACAGCTCCGGGGCAACTGACACACCGAAAGGGAGTTTCAGCCAGCGTTTCCTACCCCACGGTGTCCAGAATGTTGTCATCAGGCTGCTTTCTTGATCCAAGCGGCACTGCAGGAATGCATCACGTGCATCCACCAGGGTGAATATACGTGCCTTCGGCAGCTTATACAACACGTCATCTAAAGTGGGCATAAGGTAGTGGGACCGTTTCAGAGCACGGTTGAGAGGCTTCGGGTCAATGCATAGTCTCAATTTGTCTGGCTTTTTCACTATGACTAGATTGCTAATCCAGTCCGTGGGTTGAGTGACTGTGGTCAAGTGTCCCTCCTCTTCATATCGATCAAGCTGAGCCTTAACAGCTGCCTTGAGGGCCACTGGAACGTTCCTGGGAGCACACTGCACCGGTGCCACAGTGCTGTCCAGCTCAAAGTGAATATCACCGGGCAGAGACTCAACAGGGCTGGTGAACACGTCGTGGTAGGTGCTGACCAGACACTCCTTGGTCAGGTCTCCCTTCCTGCAGTGCTCCACCTTATTCAGCTCCTCAGGAATGGTGAAGCGTATCAGACCAAGTCTCTCACATGTCTCACCCGAAAGCAAGGGCCTCTGGCCAGTATGCACAATCTCCAAGTCAAGTCTGTGCGTCTTATCCCTAATGACGCATTGTGTGCTGTACACACCTAATGAGCTCATCCACTCACTGTTGTATAGTTTTAATCTGGTGAGACTCTTCAGAAGAGGCGTTCTAGGCACCAGTCTCGTCTTGTCCTTGATGCTCATCACATTGCAAGTGGCTCCAGAGTCGAGCTGGCACCTCTGAACCCCACTTTGCAGTGGCAGGTTGACAAACCACTTTTTACCTCGAGTGTTCACAGCCCCCACACTCTCCGCTGTGTACACGTCTCTCTCATCGCTGTCCTCCAGTTCCCCTGGCAACGGGTCATCCACAGCATTCAACTGGCGTGCCTGCTGGCCTCTTTTCATGCATACTTTTGCTAAATGGTTAGCAGTGCCACACGAGCGGCACGATTGACCAAAAGCAGGGCACAGGTCCCACCCACGCTTGTGCTGTGTGCCACAGTACTTGCATTCGCCAGCGTCTCTCATGCTCTGTGGTTGTGCAGATGTGTTGGTGGACTCGGATGGCCTGCTGGCAGACCTCCGTCCATATCGCTGTCCTTGTGTGGCATTAATGCTGTCCCCAGGTCCAGAGCTGCCCAGTGATATGTTTTTTTTAACTTGCTGTCCATGACCTCGGCTGCACGGCAAATTTGAATGGCCTCGTCCAATTTAAGGTCCTTTTCCCTTAGTAAGCGACGTCTAGCACCCTCGTCAGTTATCCCGAGAACAAGCCTGTCCCTTATGAGTTCAGATTTTATAGCTCCATATTCACAAGAGGCAGCCTTTTCCCTCAGCCTGGTAGCAAACACATCCAAGAGCTCTCCATCCTCTTGTTTAAGGTTGCCAAAAACGTACCTCTCAAAGATTACGTTCTTTGCGGGTGTGAAGTATTTCTCCAGTGCCACCAGTATAGCACCCGCATCTTTTTGTTGGTCCGCGGTGAGTCCCAGGTTGTGTTTGTAAACATGTCGGCAGTCGTTCCCCATTAGCCTCCTGAGCGCAGCTGCTTGTACCAGCTTTACTTTCTCGCTGAGCCCGGTCGCAAGCAGATAATCCTCAAATTCTGCTCGAAAGCTCACCCAGTTGCCGTGGATGTTTCCCGCCATCTTCATAGGCTCCGGAGGTGGGATGCTGGATGCCATTGTTCCAACGTGACGCTAATGCTAACAGGCTAACTGAAACTGCTAAACCTCACCAAAACAAATAAACGCACTCTGTCTCAGCGACGGACAGTAGCATGCAATCCACAGCTGGGTCCTATTTGAGCTTCTGACACCATGTTTGTAGATGTATGTGCATTAATAAACAAGGCAAGTCAGGCTGTGTCTCAACGCCGTGTATTCACATTGAGCAGGCAATCATACAACTGAGGTATATTCACGTGAGGCAGATATATATATAACACAGGCACAATACGTCCACAGGGTGGAGCTGCAACCTAGCCTAAACCACCCTGTAACAGCCCTCTCACCTCGGTAAAGGCTGCCCGCTGTTTACTCACCGCCTGAGTAAAGTCCGGCAGAAGCCGGATCTGGTCACCGTCGGGGGTCGTCACTAATTTCATCTCTATTGCTTTCTTTAGCAGCGATTCTTTTTCGGAGAGATAGTGGAATTTCACAATAAAAGCCCGCGGTGGGAGCCCGTCTTGTGTCGCTCTGCTGCGGAGAACGCGGTGCGCCCGGTCCAGGGTCGGGGGCTTGTCGAGACCAAGGGAAACTTTAGCATATCAGCCACAAACTGAGATGGCTTTTCCCATGCTCCCGTCCTTCCTTCACTCCTATAATGCGAATATTACAGCGACGTGATCTTGCCTCCAAATCCTCGTAACGGTCCCTCAGTGTGGCCAGTTATTTTTTCATACCAGTAACATCTGATGTCATGCAGGTGATTGAGTCCGAGTGGTTGCTAACCTCAGCCTCCAGCTCAGATACTCGGCCCTCAGTTACTTCAATTATTTTGTTGACTTGTTCCACCACACTTCGTAATCCCGTCCGAATTTGGGTAGTCTGTATTTTGAGTTCCACCGACTGGGCTGTCGCCTTTTCTTAAATATTTGCCACCAGGTCCTGTTTAAGAGACGCAATAGCGTTAAAGGGGACCTATCATGCAAAATTCACTTTTGTACGTCTTTTATACATGAATATGTGTCCCCGGTGTTCCAGGGAACTCACCAAGTGTCAGAAAACACAACCCTCTCTATTTTCCTCCATACCCAAATCTCTAAAAAAGGGGCTGCAATGGATCTGATACAGACTGATCCAGATTTGAACACTGTTGAACGCTGGAGACGCTGTAGTACATATGCCAGGCCTGTAAGTGGCGCTGTAGTTTACCACAAAAGCAGTGAAGAAGACTTCTCTTGCATGGTTGCCATGGTTGCCCTTCTGTTTATTCTCCGCTGTGGCTCTTTTTCTCCCTCCCCGAGGCAAGCGTTTGCGCCTCTTGCTTTAAAACAAATGAATAATCACTCTATATAATCATATGTAAGGGATAATGTGCAGCGACGCGGTCATTATGGGGAAAATATGTGTTAGAAAGTATCTAGATATCCCTGCCCTAATGCCAAAGTAACTGCCAACTCCCCTCTTCTGATGGGGGGCGTGGTCAGTTGCAGCTCATAGAATCGGCCCCCTGCAAAAACAGGGCTGGAAAGAGCAAATGGAGCAAAATGAGGCATGGCTAAAATGCAGGATCTGTTTGGTATTTCGAAAAAATAAATATATTTCTATACTTTATATAGGTATGGCCCTACAATATATGTTTCAAATATAGCATGATAGGTCCACTTTAAGTACCACGTGTTGGTCGTTGATGTCTGCGTCGTCTGCCAGGTTAGCATTAGCGCTAGCCTCCGCCGCCGGCTCCAACTTGTTGTTTCCCTGGCGATTTTTCGGCATATTTACTTAGCAATCGTCTGGCTATGGATATAACTTGTGTATCAAGTCGCTTGGAATCAGTTCAAGTGGTTTTTAAAAGAGCAATATTCTGACATTAGTCGTTCTCATGAGGAGCTCAACAAAACTCCGTCTCTACATGGCGCTGCCTTCACCGGAAGCCATGCATTGTTTATTAATGTGGTTCAGCTGCATTACTGCCCGCTGCAGTGCTGCTCGTCTACCGGAGTTTATTCTCCCGTTAACTCGCGGTAGCGGCCGCTGTAAAGTTTTCATTGTCTGACACAAGCAGCTGATAAATATCCCCCATCCCCATAAGTGAATGTGTTTTAGTCTGAAAGCTGTTTGGCATTGTAAAGGAAACTGCTGTGTAGCAATGCAGTGGGAGTCACCGACTCAGGAAGGAGACACGGTAGGAGCAGTAGCTTTGATGTCAAAACACTGATGATTTATTGGAGTTTCGGCCGGAGCATTCACATCACAAATCACAGCAGTCCCGGTGAGACTGCACGGGTGGGTTGCCACGTCAATTCTAAAGAACTCTACCTCAGACCCATGTATTTAACTAGTTCTGAGAACATCATCAAACTGCTGCATAACAAGATAAAATCATAACACCTCTATCAGCTGACGTCAACAGGCAGGAAAAGGGAGACAGAACACTGAGAGCACAGCAGCCAAGGTTACGAGGTGCGTGTGCTCAGTCAGGACAGTTTGAACTGATAAACTGGGTCAAAGTTATGAGCCTTGGAAAATATTTCCACAACAGGCATCACAACGCTGTTATGAAAGTTTCTCTGGCATTCTACAGGTGATGTTAGCTAATCAGACTATCTTGACTACTGTTATCATATTGTGGCATAAGCCGTTTTCTATACGCATATTTTACCGGCGTAGTTTTCGTTATGATTTGACTTGTGATGGCTACATGTAGCCCATGTATTGATTCCATCCGATAGCTGCAATAATACAAAACAACAGGAAAACAACTATCTCTTCACAATGGTCAATAACAGTGAACGGATGGTTATTAAAGTAAGGTCAAATAAACAGAATCACACTAAGCCTGGTTAGTGTTGCCTGACTTTATATAAGTGTTTTTTATATGTGTGTGGTCGCGTTCTAGTTACTTTGCTCAGCGCTACTGCTTGTTACAACTTGTATTCGCCGTACTCGCCATGAACTGTTATTGCTCAGGTTAATCTCGACCCCCTCAAATGTAAGCATGACGTATTTGGTTCTTGGATCTTGCCGGGTTGCCGAGTGGGGCCAGAGAATAGACCAGACTCCAGCAAAGGTCAATTGTGTCTAGTGTGCGCCATCTAGTGGGATCAACTGAAATGCCGGGTATTGCAGGAAAAAGGCAAAATGAATGCGGTCTTTACTATAATTTGGACAATTTTGTACCAATATTCGGCGGGCCGGATTCAAAAGCCCAACGGGCCATATATGGCCCGCGGGCCTTAGTTTGCCCATGCCTGGTTTACATGATGTGGCCTGCCGACATGGGCACTTCCATACCGATCATAAATCAAAGCCCTCGATTGGTCTCTGTGTGTCATTTAAGCTCGGGAGGGTGTGTGTATGTGTGGCACGAGCGAGCGAGCGACAGAGAGAGAGAGCACGCACCGGTTACTTGTATTTTTGTTGTTAGCATCTGGTTAGCTAGCTGCTCTAACAGATATAAGGAGCTGTTTCAACAACAAGGTGGAGGGAGAGTCCTCTGCTGTCAGACTGAGAGAGATAACTACAGCTCAGGTGAGTGTTTTAGTTAATTTAGGGTGCATTCACACCTAATAGTCCGCTTCTCTGGTGCGCACCAGACCACAGTTTGTTACATTGTTTCATTTTTCAGAAGGTTCGGTTTGCGTTCACACGGGCAAAACTCAAACGGACTATAAACTTTAAATACAAGTCATGTGCACGGAAATGCTGTTCAACCATTGGTCAGACATTAAGGGGGTAAAAACGCAAATCCCGGCAATTTCTACCGGAGCCTCCGCCATGGAGCATCGGCACTTTCGGCAGGTTATTCTCATGCTGCTTTTAATCTGGAGATCAACAGAAACTAGCGGCCCGCTCATATGATTATATAATCAAACAACGTCCGTTCAAAAACATTATAACACATATAATGAGAGACGTTCTGCAGTAAGGAGGGGCGTTTCACCGACGACAGGTGTTCTTACTTTTATGTAGCTGACGGAGCATTTGTACTTTACACGACATTGTTCAACACTTCATTCTGCTTCACTCTTTAACTAACAACCACGGATGTCTTGAAAGAATCTTTCGCTAAAGATTTTTGAAGACATCCGCGTTCTTGTGACACGTAAATACTATGCTTCCTATGTTTTGGTGCGGACTGTGTTCACACCAGCAATGAACCGCTCCAGAGTTCGCAAGCAAGCGCTCCGAGACCACCTATTTTAGCGGACCAGAGTCCGGTTGTTTAGTTCACTTAAGAGGTCTCAGATTGTGTTCACACCGGCCCAAATGAACCGCACCAAGCGGCTAAACGCACCAGGGTTCGATTCAACCGGACTATAAAAGGCTGTTGTGAATGCACCCTAGTCTAAGGGTGCATTCACACCTAATAGTCCGTTTTCTGGTGCGCACCAGACGACAGTTTGTTACATTGTTTCATTTTTCAGAAGGTTCGGTTTACGTTCACACGGGCAAAACTCAAACGGACTATAAACTTTAAACACAAGTCATGTGCACGGAAATGCTGTTCAACCATTGGTCAGACATTAAGGGGGTAAAAACGTGAATCAAGGCCATTTCTACCGGAGCCTCCGCCATGGAGCATTGTCACTTTCAGCAGGTTATTCTCATGCTGCTGTTAATCTGGAGATCAACAGACACTCGCGGCCCACGCATATGATTATATAATCAGACAACGTCGGTTAAAAAACATTATAACACATATAATAACGAGGGGGGGGGGGGGGGGGGGGGGGGGGGGGGGGGGGGCGTAGTAATCAGCAGCGAACCGCTTCAGCATGTGTATTTCGGTTTATTCACGGCATTCATTTTGTTATTCACTCTACAGTATTGTTGTTTTATTTGTATACAACCCAATTTGTGTGTGTTACTTCACGTTTCATACCTGTGTATATTACTTCATGTTTAATACCTGTGTGTGTATATGCTTGTGTGTGTAACTTCATGAGTAGTGTGTAAAGCTGTGTGTATTACTTCACGTTTAAAACCTGTGTGTTTGCAGTTGAAGAGTAACACGATCCTGCACCTGCTCACCGTGATGCTCTCCATTTTGACCTTCGGCCTCTTCGTGTTACACGTTCCCTACAAACAGGTATAATCTGAATAACGGGGGAAAAAAACGGGAATATTTTCAGAATTAAAAACACATTGGAATATTTTGAAAAACAAGTTGAAATATAAGTTGTTTTTTTAAAAGTTGCAAAATAAAATAAAGTTGGAATATAAAAAAACTCAAGAAAAGTTGAAATATTAAAAAAAAACGATGTTGAAATATAAAAAGAGTTGAAATATTAATAAAAAAACAACAGAATATTTTAAGAGGTTATTAAAAAAAACATTTTAAATAATAACAAAATAAATATCCGGTATTAGGAAAATATTGGTGGATTGACTTTTCTAGTGTTGTCTTATTTTCAATTGACTTTTATTTTCAGTGTACTCGTTCTCTGCTCAGGTTCTGGTGAACGTTAACTTGGCCGTCCTCCTCACCATCGCTGCGGTGGAAACACTGGTCAGCCTCATGGTGTTACTGAAGGGTTCCTGCTCCATGATCTCTCATCCACAGGTACCATCATGTTTATTTATTATCATCAGTCTAAAACAACAACAGCAAAATGTTTTTTTGTTTATAGTTTAACATGTATTCATATTGCAGTTCGTACAATATTTTCCCCAGACAACTTGTTTAGGTTCTAAGAAAATTGACATTTCTTAGATTCTGAAGTAATGGGAAAATGAGTAAAGAAATTAGTAAAGGGGCTCTATTCTTTCTGTGGTGTTCCCTCTCCTGTAGTGTGTTCTATAGGTGTTAGTGCATGTAAATGGTCTACAAATGCTAAAATCCCTGTGTTCTATCTATCCCACACACTTAATACTGATATACACCTGAACATCAGCAGGAGAGGACTCTTTAAAGTAGAGACACTACTGATATACACCTGAACATCCAACCCAGTCTCACTGCATTTCGTGTTATAGTCACGACATTTAATCTATTGATTCGTGTTCATCAACACGATTTTCCCCTTTTTTTCGTGTCACACAGAACGATTTTAAAAGCAATGTATTTCTATAGGTAGTATGTTTTGTGCCTGCACCACGTCTTTTTGTCCGGTCGGGTCTTGGAAGACCGGAAGCTGTGTGGTTCATAAAAACATGTTCTTACTCAATATCAAGCCACGATTTTTGTGAAAATAAATGGGGCTCAGAGCCTCAGAATACTGAAATCTGTATTTTTTCAATCTTTTTTTCCTTCTAATTTGTTATTCTCTTCTAAATAACACACTGTTATTTACTCAACAATAACATAGAATTATCTTTGTTTTTATTTATTTGTTTAATTCTATAATATCAGGCTTTTTTGCCGTCCGTCAGAAACGGAATTTAAAAATAAAGTCACCGGAAACAGACCTAGGCGATACACACCCACTGAACTGATTACCCAAGATCCTCAGCTATGGTTGAAGCTCGTTGATTGAATGTTTTAGCCGCAATGCACGTTGGGATATGGTGTTTATGCGATGTAAAATCCGAAAACATTAAAAAAAAAATAATAATTATACTTTATTCTGAGTGTGCTTGCTCTTCTCTTTGAAAGTCATCACATAACGGCATTGTAATACACGGTTCGGCTGCATTAAATATGACATATCTGCCATAGTTCTCTATTTATAGAGCCCTGATTAGAAGACTTCTGGACAAATTGGAAGAACTGCCACCGAAACTGAATATGTGACGTGGATCATAAATATATCAGCAATTAAACAACATCTTCAATTTCTCTTCACACAATACGTCTCCTTGCAGTATCAATAGTAATTCGGCTGACTTTTATATTTGATCCAATTGGTAGATAGGTAACGGTGCACAGCTGATAGACAGGGACTAGATATTATTGATTTTCTTTAAATTAAAGAATGTAAATACTGAGTTGAGAGAATAGTCAGAGGTTTTGGGTGATGGGAGACACATCTATGGATTCAGAATTTCAATAGCTTACCATTAAATGACGGATATACCTTTCTGTCTGTGATGTTTTACAAATCAGATATTAATGTGTAGAAGTAAAACATGTCAAATAATATAGCAATTTCCTGTAAAATTACATGAATAAAACTACACATCTTCAGATGTTATACATACATAAGTGTCCTACACTAATAATAAAAAGTATAATTTGTTGTGTTAACACTTTATACTTGACAGTTTTTTATCCCGCACCGCCTAGTGATTAAAGCACGTTATTGCATTATTTTGTTGAATATGTTATATTTGATGAAAAAAATATTAAGAGTACATACAAAATAGGCGGAAAGTAGAAGGTCAATGATCGAAATATAGAATATAAAATATCAAGAAGATACTGTAAGTGATCTCTACAATAAAACCGTTTAGTGCCGGATGTACAAAGATATTAATAGGACAATGTGCAAAACAGAAAAACAAATTAACCTTTATTTATACATTAAAGAATACTTTAGGTTTTCTTTTAAATGAGAAAAAAGCTTTGGGGGTATCTACAGATAAATAGTAAGCCTGAAAAAGTACTTAACGTCTAATATATTGCTTTCCTGCAATGTTAACTATGTTGAAGCACTTCTTTTAACTGATATAATACACATTAATTATACTCTTATGTATGTAGATAGTATAAGAAATGTGCAGAATTTGACAGTTTAATGGTGGAGGTATACACATATTGATAGATGTCTTGTAATGCACTGTTGAGGAACCTGCGACCCAAGTTTTTCATTCATTGCATAACTACACCGTAGTTGTGTATATGATATGTCCATAACCCTTAGAAAATCTTGAATTCTTGAAATGGATGTGCAAAATAGCAATTATATACAGTCTTTAATTAAATATTAGTAGAGAATAACGAGTAATGAATATGCTTTATAGGGATCTGCAGATAAATGTTTAGTCTTCTCAAGCACCAACTATCAAATATCTGAATTTTACTCAGGTGTAACTAAAGTCTGATTTAAGGGTTGTTTATATTTCACATCATTAATCAGAAACTGCAAAATAACTAAAATAAATGTAGTGGAGTAAACATACCAGGTTAACCTCTGAATTGTAGTGGAGTAGAATTACAAAGTAACAATGAGCTCTCATGTGGGTATATATTAATGCTGCCCGTTATGGACACAAGCCATTTTCACCCATTTATTAATTATATGTTTTAAATTTGATAACACCAATGTGTTTCTTATCCCCTAAACCTCCAGGGGTGTACACAGTTTAATACTGGCAACTTCTAATCGTGGGAAAAACGAAAACATCTTTTAAAACTACAATTCCCAGTAGAGACGTGCCATAGAACATGTTGCGAAACACAATAGCCAGCATGTGTAGTTCTTGGGGGGGCGGGTCTGGACCCGTGCGTTCGAGTCCTGTTTTGGATAATCTGCCGTGGTTTCATTCCATTTCATAGAGCTGTTTGACGCTCGGCGTAACCTTGGCACACTGCCACTCCAACATCCAATCACAGAGCTTGAAGATTAATCACGGGGTTTGTCAAGCAAAGGGACTGTAGTCCCAAACGATAGCTGAGGATTATGGGTAGTGTAGTGTCTTCGGCCATCCAAAACTCCTCAAAAACTATTTGTTTCTCCGAATCGAAGGGGGAAAACACAAAAGCATTGTACACCATTTAAACCAATCAATGTTGTGTAATTAACAAGGATAAACTGATGTTTTTAGTTGATGAGTACTACAGATTACTATGCAAACTTCGAGACCGGAAATACTGTTTTCACCCCAAGCTGTTGCCTTGATAGTTATTTCATATCGCATTAACACCATATCCCAATGTGCATTGCGGCTAAAACATCCAATCACTGAGCTTCAACCATAGCTGAGGGTCTTGGGTAATCAGTTCAGTGGGTGCGTATCGCTTACGTCTGTTTCCGGTGACTTTATTTTGAAATTCAGTTCCTGACGGACGGCAAAAAAGCCCGATATTATAGAATTAAACAAATAAATAAAATCAAGGATAATTCTATGTTATTGTTGAGTAAATAACAGTGTCTTATTTAGAAGAGAATAACAAATTAGAAGGAACAAAATATTTAAAAAATACAGATTTCAGTATTCTGAGCAGAGGTTGCGCTAGACTTTTTCGCTGCCCGTCATTTTGACGGACAGGATCGTAAAATTTCCGTCAAAATCCATTATTACCCGTCGGTCTGTACACAACTGACGGGGGGGGGGCGGAAGAGCACGCTTGTGAACTGTCAACGGGGGGGGGGATTAGCGCCGGTGTTATGCCGTGTTGTGCATGCCCACTGCACCTCGCGGGAGCGCGCCACAGCGTAAAGCATAAACTCCCAGACATTTCAATGATTTGTACGGCATAGTTAGGTCTGCCGCAAAGGCAGCTGCTCTGATTCCTCTCGCACCTCACGCACAATCATTTGTTAAAATCCCTGTCTCCTCCTTCACTGACAAAATGTCGTCACTGACTTCCATGCAGCAGCTAGCTACACCATTTGAGAAAGCTCAGTGGAAGGCTGTTGGGGCTGCTTTTGACCCAACCTCCAGCATCTGGGTTGGTCCAAACTCCAATCCATGTCTCCCAAGACATTTCTTCCCTCATTTTGCTAAGTTGACACATGGTCTAACCGTTAGACCATGTGTCAAAAGGGGGGATGTTAGAAGCCATTACGCAGATAGGAGAATACATGGGCATAGACATCAGAAAGCATTGTGCTTATCATCCACAGAGTGGGGGTGGGGTGGAAAGAGAGAACGGCACAATCAAAAACAAACTAGCAAAATGCTGTGCAGACACAGGTCTGTCATGGACACAAGCTCTGTCCATTGTGCTGATGTACATGCGGATGTGGGAACGAACACGGAGCCAACTCAGCCATTTAAAATCCTTTTTGGGGCTCCTCCACAGATTGGACTCAAGGCTCCAGGATGTCCTCTTCCCTCCACAACTTTGTGTGAGGATGCTATGTTGCTATGTTGTATGTTAACCTGTCATCCACTTTAGCGACTGCCACTGGTCCACTTAACCATCTCCAACCCGGCGACTTCGTGCTGGTCAAGGATTTCTGGAGAAAGAGCTGGAAATCCAATCGTGGGCAAGGTACCTACCTGCTTCTGGTCAACCAGACAGCGGTCAAGGTCGCCGAGAGAGAGCTACGTGGGTCCACGCCAGCCACTGCAAGGTCGTAGTCACAGGAAAGTCACCAACAGAAGTAGATGACAACAAGTGACGTGTCCTAGTCACCAACGGAAGCAGACGACAACAAGTGACGTGTCCTAGTCACCAACGGAAGAAGACAACAAGTGATGTGTCCTAGTCACCAACAGAAGAAGAAGACGACAACAAGTGACGTGTCCTAGTCACCACCAGCACCACACTTGCACTACATACACCAAAACACACTACACACAAGGTGTCACGAGCGAGTGCCAGCTGAGCGGTTCCATATGCTCTCTGGTTCCTCGTTTGTGTTACCGGTGTGCGGAGTCTGACTGTCCGTGTCACAAAATCAACCGAGGGAATACACACACACCCCATGGAGAATTCCCACCTCGTTATGACGGCTCGCCTGGGAAAACGACGACGCAACCGTGAGCAATACTACCGGAGGGCCTGGACAATCATAAAATGGTTCCTCTGCATACTTGCCATGATAGTTGTGTTAGGACTAGTCCTATATGTTATGTATCCATGGTCAGCACACAGCATGTCAGCCAAAATCGAGGTATCTAAGAGGTACATGGGGAGAGCAGGGCGAACCACATGGGCAGAGGGGCTGGTCAAGACAGGGATTGGTAACATTACTCTAAGGGATGGGGAAGATAGCACAGTGCAGTTACGGTGTTTACAATATCTCGTATTGCATATTCAGTGTCCCTGGAAGAATCCTTTCTAACGTAGCATTCCCTGATGTTAACCATATTTCCCTCCAACTGGCCTGGCCCAGTGATGCTGGGTTTAGCTCGCCACAAGATTACGTTTGGTTGTGCGGCGACAAGCTCTATCAAGTTCTGGCTCCCCTCTGGATAGGTACATGCACTCTAGTGGATTTGAATCCAGCAGTCACGGTCCTCACGTCCTTAATGTACACGACACATCATTACCCAGAGTTCCAACACCACGAACACCACAAGGTAAAAAGCCCATAACATAGATACCTTACACGTTCGGCTAGAGAACCTCACTTACGAGACGACACAAGGCTTCCAGGTCATGCCCCATTCATAATAGCCTCTAGGAACATGCTCATGCAGCACCAATTTGCTTTTGACCTGTGTCATATTATATGTCTGTTTGATTATCCCAATACTGAAGAAGTGTGTTTCCAGCATGGTATCCTCAGCTTTCGTTCAGTATACTGCTATTCCATTACATGACAATCCTTTGTGCCACAGTGAGATAGACCAGCTAGAATCAGAAGAGTCTGATTCCGACACTACAATATAATCAATATAATCATGGGAATCGAGTGTACTCTCCTCTTATGCTTACATTATATTGGAGTCTGTCCTCCACAAAAACAGCCAGTTTTCTATGATATATTTGTGATGTGTTTAATTAAACCAGTGATGGAGTGTATTCATTGATGTGTTATATCAGTCTATCCTGTCATTTGTTTTTGTATTGATCAAGTATGATCAAAAGGGGGGAATGTAGTGGAAATTTCCACTCTATCCTGATATGTTTAAACCAAATGCTTCTCATTTCCTGAGATGTGCTGTTTTCCTCTATCTACTCTACTTCAAGGCCACAGAGCTGTTTTGGCTACTGGGTTGAGACTCACACAAAGTCACACGAGAACTTCTACAGCTCAAGGCCAGGTGTCTAATAACAATGTGACCGTGTGAAGACAGATTTCTTACCTTCTCATAATTTCTGCTATATAAGCTTTGCTGCCATATTGAACTGCGCACACTCGCGCAGATTATTCTATACTCTGTGAGACCTGTGTCTATATTTATTGTATTGTATTTATATATATATTTGAAGCTTCAAATAAATACCAGAAAGACAACTCTGTCTGATTCACCATTTATTTGATTTGATCACTCTGACTTGTACTCTACAGTATTGGGGTTTTTAGATTTCCATAACACCTTCCACCTGCACCTCTTTTTTTCTCAGTCCTTCAGATAAACAACAAAGATATAGTGGTTGGTCAGTGTCTGTGTTGCATAAAGGTAAGTTTACCACAGTACATTGTGCAGGATTTTTGTACAGTTATAGTATGCAACATGCCAACAATTCAATTACAGTAAATACGTTTCACAAAACAGATATAGGCACTGATATATCATGAATTATGCAGAGCTAAAAACTTGTAACTAACCTGTAAATCGGCTTAGATTAGGCTGAACCCTCTGTCCAGCCTCTCTCATCGTCAAACCATGGTTGATAACATTTCATTTCATTAGAGAGTATTCTTCTTTGTCCACGTCCTCTCCCTCCAGCTCTACCTCTACCTCTCATCCTTCCTCCTCTCACTCTCAGCCCAGCTCTTCCTCTTCCTCTTGCAACTTTCTTCCATTGTTGCTGTAAGAGAGTTCTCACCTGTGGTCTTTTTATAGTGTTAACATCCTGATTGATGAGCCAACAATTATGCTACCAGGTGTTTGGTCAGGTGGAACGTGTTTCTTGATCATTGGTCCATGTGTGAGGCATTTTGAATATCAGTGTTTTAAACCTGCTCACACGTGACTTTATGTCAGATTCCTGTGTCTTACGTGGAGAAACGTGTGCAGTGGTTTGCAAATAGTGCCATGTTGATTTGCAAATTGTGTGAAAAGCTGAAAACGTGTTTAGAGTTTTGGAGATTTGAGCCGATGTTTTGCTCTTTGAGTGTCAGTTAAAATAATTGTGCTTTATGTATCATTTTAGTGTGTTAGCAATCGACAAAAACTGTAATACAAGCAAGCATTTCCCCTTTAAGGACTCTAACTAAGTACATTTACTTTGTGTTTAAGTACACCTTTGAGGTACTCAAGTTTAGTATTTCCATCCTGGTATATCCAAACATATATATATATTTTAAAAAGCCTGCAACACATTAATGATGGTAATCCTATAATACTCATTATACTGAAATAGAGCATCTGGATGTGTAGTGTAGACACCTTTGTACTTTTACTTAAGGAGACTTTTGAATGTGTGTCTTGCACTTGATTTATTACAGTAAAAGTACAGTTTTAGTAAAAGACGTAACTCCACCTTTTGGTTTCTTATTTTCAATATATGTGTCCTTTTCCAATCAAATCAATTCAATTAAACTGCAAACCCTGTTTTTGTTTTCATGGTTTTTAGGAAGTTTTTTGTAACACTTTGACCTCTAGGTAGGGGCTAACAGGGGCCCCCATAACACTAAACAGGTAGCCGTGATTTGGCGCCCAATTTCACGTTTGCTCGATGCTAGGCGGTCCCTCGCCATGCAACACGATGATGTCATGACTCCAACTGATATGCTCAGAACGCCGCAAAACTTCAGATGATGGTTAACACTGCTGCCCTGAACAGCTCTACGTCAAATCTGAGGTTACATGATGTGACGTTACCATGGCAACGCATCCCTCACCATAAAACACGATGTCACTGTAACTCCAATGGACACGATCCATTGGCAGTTTGATCATACGCCGTTATCCCTCGTCACAAAACACTCAACGGAAAATCGTCCAAACGGCACCAGAGTTCAGATGATGGTTAATGGTCCGGCCCTTAACAGCTCTACGGCAATGATGGGTTGTCATCATATGTCGTTGCCATGAGAACACAATGCTCGCCATTAAACACGATGTTGTCGTAACTCAAAGGAAAATTGTCCAAACTGCACCAGACTTCAGATGATGGTCTAGCCCTCAAAACCTCAATATGAAAATTGTGAGATTCGCTACAACACCGTAGCCATGGCAACAGATCCCTCGACGTAAAACACGATATTGCTATATCTCCTAAGAAAATGATCAAAGAGTGCTCAAACTTCCCATGTGTGCTAACGGTCTAGCCCTGAAGACATCTACGTGTCAGATTTGAGATTTTGCCAAATGCCGTTGCCAGGGCAACGCATCCCTCGCCATAAAACATGTCGCTGTAACTCCAATGGACACGGTCCGATCCTCCCCCAAACTTCACTTGTATATCATCGATCCATGCCTCAACAGCTCTACGTCAAATCTGAGGTCTATGGATACGCATCCCTCGCCCTGCACAGTACTACAAAGTTACCTCTGGACCTTACAATTTGCACAGATTTCGAATACGACACCCTCTGTCCGTGGACCCTCAGATCGGACAAGGAAAAACTTCCAAATAAACCCCACATTTGATGGGGGAAAAATTGAAGAAACCTTGGGGAGAAAAACAGAGGAGGGATCCCTCTCCCAGGACAGACAGACGTGCAATGGATGTCGTGTGTAAATTGGAAAAAATAATACATTTACAACATAGGTAGGCCAAACGCTAAAAAAACATGTGTCTATTTAGAAAAATATGAAGATCGATCCAGGTGGATGTCAACAATCCTCTGGCTTCCATCAAATAAGTAGTTGTCACAAGTTAGACACTTCTATTATTGTTTGTTTGGTGGCTCATCTAAACTCTCCTGTCATTTCAGATCCTGCCTTCCTCCAGACCCTTGTAATCAGCTCTGGTCTCCCCAGCCCTTCCCCTCACCTGTTACTCATTCCCTCATCACTCCACAGTATTTATACCACCTCACTATCACTGGTCCTTTGCCAGATTGTCTTGTCATTTCCGCCAAGCTCTCCAGTGAGTGTTGTTCTCTAGCCTAGATTTTTGTCCTGCCCGGTTTTTGATCCCTGCCTGCCTGTTTACGGATCTCGAGTTCCTGCCTGCTCCCTGTCTGGTTTTGGTTGCCTGTCTGACGGATTTCCTGGTTTTGACCTTGCCTGTCCCTGACCTGAATAAACTGAACATTGCAATACACTGGTTGTATCTGAGTCGTGCTATTGGGTCCTGATCTGTACCTGTGATCGTGACAGTAGTAAGGTGAGCATCAGGTAGGACCACAGCAACAGGGACAGCCACGATTCAGGATGAAGGTGAACTGCCAAGTGATAGACACAAACAAAATCCAAGGGTGCTGGGTTAGTATCATACACATCTGGGACATTAGGCAGCCCTAACTATAAGCTTTATCAAAAAGGAAGATCTTAAGCACACTCATAAAAATGGACAGCGTGTCTAGCGCCCGAACACAAACTGGAAGCCGATTCCACAGAAGAGGAGATTGATAGCTAAATGCTCTGGCTCCCATTATACCTTCAGAGACTCTGGGAACAACCAATAACCCTGCATTCATGGTACACATGGCCTTAGTGGGACAGTAGGGTTGTAGCTGTTTAAGATAGGATGCTGCCTGCCCGTTAAAGGTCACCTATTATACAAAATCCACTTTTTCCTGTCTTTTATACATCAACATGTGTCCCCCTCTGTGTAAAGAGATTCTGAACGTTTCAGGAAAAAAGATTCTCACACTTTTTGTCCTGATCCATTTATATAAAAATCTGTCTGAAAATGAGCTGATCAGATGAGCTGATCAGATTTTGGCCACTTTATGATCTCAGAACGATTTTTTTGGCTTGTTTAACCATTAGCCAATAACCAACCACGGTAAAAACTAGTCACAGAGATCTGCTATTTTAAAGTAATATTATACATATTGATCCTAAATATAGTCTATATTACAGTTTTTTCCCGTTGCTAACACACACAAATATCACATAAAGCATAATTATTTAAACTCACACTCAAAGAGCAAAACCTCTAAATCTCCAAAACTCTAAACACATTTTCAGCTCTGTGCCCAATTTGCAATTCAACTCGGCACTATTTGAAAAACACTGCACACGGTTCTATGTAAGACACAGAAATCTGACATATTCACTTGTTTGGCATTTGCAAAACACTGCCATTAAAAATGCTACACACATGAACCAATAAACAAATGCACGTGCCAAATTAACATAAACACGGAAGTGCTTTATTGTTGACTCATCAATCAGGATGTAAGCACTAGAACAAGGCCCCACATAATACCTTTTTACAACAACAATGGATATATGGATAGCAGCAAGAGGACTAGGTATGGCAAGCCGATTGAGCTTTTATTCATTTCTGGAGGATATCAAAATATCAATTCTTACTAGTAAGAATTCGAATTCTTGATATCAAAAATGCAATACTAGTAACAATGTTTATTTCTGATATCAAAAATAGAATTTTAACTAGATAGAATGCAAATTCTTGATATCAGAAATTCAATTGTAACTAGTTGTAATGTGTATTCTTGATATCAGAAATGCGATTTTAACTAGGTAGATTTGCATCGTTTTTCTCATTCATTTCAATGGGAGTTGGAATTTGAACTAGTTCAATTGCCAATTTCTGATATCAGTAATTAAATTGTTGATATCAGAAATACATTGAACTATTTCAAAATCCTTTTTTGATATCAGGAATTCAATTGTAACAACATAATTGAATTATAACTAGTAACAATTTAATTCCTGATATCAAAAAAGGATTTTGAAATAGTTCAATGTATTTCTGATATCAACAATTTAATTACTGATATCAGAAATTGGCATTTGAACTAGTTCAATAAGCTTTTTTCTTATTCAAAATAAGACCTTAACCTAAAGTACTCTTTAATGTTTAAATTAAGCCTTATTAGTTTGTCTGTTTTGCACATCCTCCTATTAATATCTAATAATAAAATAATACAATTCAATAACGTGCTTGACCATCAGGTGTCCCTTTCTATCAGCTCTGCACGGTTATGGCTTAAATACAGCCTATCTACCAATTGGATGAAATATAAAAGTCAGCCGAATTAGTGTTGATACTGCAAGGAGACGTATTGTGTGAAAAGAAATGTAAGATGTTGTTTAATTGCTTATATATTTATGATCCACGTCACATCTTCAGTTTTGGCGGCAGTTCTCCTGTTTGTCCAGAAGTCTTCTCAGCACGGCTCTATAAATAGAGAATTACGGCAGATATGTCATACTTAATGCAGCCCAACCGTGTATTACAATGCCGTTATGTGATGACTTTCAAAGAGTAAAGCAAGCACACTCGGAATAAAGTATTATTGTATTTTTAAAAAACGTTTTCAGATTTCACATCACATAAACACCAAATCCCAGCATGCATTGCGGATAACCATCCAATCATCGAGCTGAGGATCTTGCCTACGTCTGTTTCCGGTTTCGTTTAATGACCGATGTATTTTGTTATACACACATTCCTTCACATTTACATTTGAATGTGCATTAAAGTATTTTGTGAGGCCTTCTAACATGTTTTTAAATATAACTACGGTTGTAGTTGAATAGTTTGTAAATTAACATGAACCGAAGCTGTTGCTTGGCAACTCAATCGCACAACGTCACGTCCGTTAATTCCACATCCACACGCACGGATTAACATCGATTTAATACATTAATGTAGCCTTTGTTTCTGCTAAAAGAGGTGTCGACCAGCTGGGGCAACAAGAAAATCACTGCAATCGAGTGTGACTATTACAAAATAAATCATTACGTCGGGGTAGCATTTGCTTGGTATTTCCGGTTATTTCTCCACTGGTTAACATGGGTTAACAATACCGTGTAGCTGTCACGTTTGAAGGGGACGAAATCGTGACATCTTCACGTCTCCCAGCATGGTAAATCGTCACATGTTCACGTCTTGCCGTGATACCGGGTTGTTTTTTCCATGACTAAAACGAGACGATGACGAGACGGCACCGACGGCAGTAAACAATAACTGTAACGAAATCATCATGCAATATCGTTGACGAAAAGTGACGAGACGAAAATGTAGTTCACTAAATAAAAACTATGCCAAAATCTCTCTTTACTTTTGTTGACGAAAAATGAGGAGACGAAATATTATCAAAGATAACGTTACATTTCTGATAGTCAGTTTTTCTCCCAGCAGTTCCACTTCCGGTGCTGCGGCAGGTGGTGCGCGCGGCGGTAGATTTGAATTACACCGGGCAGCGGCAAAATATGAACTGTCAGGAAGACTCTGGTCTAACTCGTGGTCTGACTAACCTTATTCAACAGAAAATAAAATGGCAACAACAGGGCTTGGGAGCAGTGGTCGCACTCGCGTTAACCAAATACCCCCCCGTCAGCGCGAGAGAGTGATAAATTGTGCACTCGACGGGTAATCAGTGGCGTTTTCTCCCGGAGGTCAAGGGAAGCCAGGCTTCCCCTGTTTTTTCGGATTGTAGTTATAATTTAAATAAATAAATAAAAACACTTTGTTTTGTTTCGATAATTCTCCTTTGCTGTGTGTTGCTGCCGGCCAGTTTTAATACTGTAACTGTCATCACCGCCGTTAGAAATTATCAAGAAAATGAAGCATTATGGAGGGTGGAGATTTGGCGTACTTAATCAAACATAACTTTACTAAACTTCCGCTACAGCAGCAACTAAAAATTAAATCAGATGACAGGCCAATGCCCGCACTCGAGCTGTGTACACAGAGGAAAAAGGGAGAGAATCGGACGTTCAATGAGGACAATTATGTCCGCACGGAGTGGCTAACTGGAAGCGCTAAACTTCAGCGTCTATTTTGCTGACCATGTCTTCTTTTTGACAAGGATTCGTGCTCCCTGAACAATCCTTGGGCAACTTCAGGATTCATCGACCTTGCCAACCTGTCACGGGCAATTGAGAGGCACGGTAAATCCAAAAATCATATAGATTGTGTGATTGTCTGCATACATTAATAAGTAAAATGCTTAAATTAATAAGGAGAGAGTTTCAGCTGGAGAGTGCGTGCGGACCTTTCAGTTAGATAACAGGCGTGTGCAAGTCCTGCATCTGTGTGATACAAATGTGTGTAAAATGATACCGGGCGCTGTAATCACTCATCTGGTTACGTTATTGACCACCCCCCCGACCCAAAAAATGGGCTTCCCCTACATTTTCCCCCACGCCACGCTACTTCGGGTAATAATGGATTATGACGGAAATGTTACGATCCTGTCCGTCAAAATGACTGACAACGAAAAAGTCTAAAGCCACCACTGCTTGGGAGCAGTGGCGGCGCCAGAGATTTTCTCTAGGGGATGCTGTGGGGTAGCTTGACGTTTCATAGAGGGTGCTCACACATTTAGGGTTTCCCATTAATGCACCAGCGCTACAGTTGAATTTTCTACTGCAACACTCCCCACGCGCGCACACACACAGTGCACCCGCGACTGTTACAATGAAGGCTCGATAATCAGCTCACGGCATATAGGCAGGGGCAGGGGCGGACTGGCCATCTGTAGAATCTGGAGAACCACAGAACGGCCGGTCGTCAAGCGGCGTTGACGGCCGGCACTTTAAAAAATAAAAGGTTTAACGTCATCATTTAAATTGCGCTGACAGCCGACAGAGGGCGACAGCGGCCGCTAATGCAGTTGTGTGGTTTTTATGTCAAATAATCACACACGAAGAAGAAAAAAGACCGGCCACACGAAGAGAAGGGATTAGACGCCACGGCAGACAGGGAGAATGAAAAAACATGGTTAAAAATCAAAGAAAACGAAAAGAAAAAGGTGGGGCCGAGAAGGCAAGAGAAAAAAAGATGAAGTCACTCGCAGGTGAAGCATATAAATGTGGCAAATTGACAGACCTTTTTGGCAGCAGCGCTGCGACAAGCACTATCAGCAGCAGCAGCTTAGAACAAGTGCAAGATGATGAAGAGAATGATGAGGGCGCGAGTTCAGATATACAGCCAGCCTCCTGCGTTCATGATGAGGGACAGAGTTGAGCTGCTGGAAGAACCATCTCAACTGGCACGTATACAAATGCAGGGCAAGAGCAAGAGGTGGGTGAGAATTATCCCTTGAACTCAGTGGCGTTTTCTCCTGGAGGCCAAGGGATGCCAGGCTTCCCCTGTTTTTTTGTATTGTAGTTATAATATTAATAAATACATAAAAACACTTCGTTTAGTTTCGGTAATTATTCTGCCGGCCAATCTCTCCCCCATTCTCATTGAGTATTTTACAAAGAGTGAAACAGCGCCCCTCTAGATGTTATGGTGAAACAGTAGATTGCACTCTCTGTTGCGAGAGGAGGCCAGCCGAAATTGGCTTCCCTTGGTGAAAAAAAATGGAGGGATTGACCAATCAGATGAGGCTCACGTCATGCCTCACAATCCAACCAAATCGTATCAACTTCAGTTCGTACTGTAACTGTCATCACTGCCCTTAAAAAGTAGCAAGCAACTGAAGCAAGTGCAATTATGGAGGGTGGAGTATTTCATCAAAAATAATTTTACTAAACTTCCGCTACAGCAGCAACTAAAAATGAAATCTGATGACAGGCCAATGCCCAAACTGGAGCTGTGTACTGAGATGAAAAAAGGAGCGAATCGGACGTAAAACTTTAAATAATAAACAGCGGATTTCTAACATTTGACATTTCATGTGGCCGGACTGGGTCAGTTTCCAGGGCTGAATTTGAGTCCCAGTCCGCCCCTGGGCAGGGGTAAAGTGCTATTTTTACAAGTGGGGAGCGGACCTCACCTCCTCTAGGAGGGTCCTCACCTCCTCTAGGGGGGTCCGGGGGCTAGCTCCCCCGGGAAGATTTTTTGTTACATATTTAAGTTAAAAGCATCAATCTGGTGCACTTTGAGAGCAACATTAAGAGATCTATGGATACATCTCAACACCCATACGAAACAGAACTGTCAACAGATTTTCTATTTCTTTATAGATATTTTACAAATCACTCCCCTTTTAAAACAAACCGTTTGAGACCCACTGAGATAACTAGACTAAAGTAAAGTTAACTATCTAAACACTGAGAGAGTCCTTTACTTCACCTGAGTTGAGGTTACCTGAGACTCTCCGTCTGACAGGAGAGAGTTCTCCCTCCACCTTGTTGTTGAAAAAGCTCCTTATATCCATTAGCTTGGCTAGCGAGCACCAGATGCTAACCACAACGATCTCCGGTAGATACCCACTGGTGCGCGAGGAGAGCTCGCTCGCGCACGCACGCACACAAAATGGCTCGTGCCACACACACACACACACACACACACACACACAGAGCAGGGCTTGAATGAAACACAGAGACCCAGAAGTAAGCTACTTGTACTCACGAGGCCTATTATGTGCAGAATCCCTCTCGCTTTCAGTTGGTTTTGATTGAGTGTCCACACGTGGTCGTTTAAGGACTAAAAAACGATCAATTTTTCACTTTGCTGTTAGCAAATCATTTGGCGCTCTAGCTAACAGGAAGTCAATCAAGTGTCACAAAGTAATTTAGCCTATGGGTAGGTCAAAAATCGAATGGGTGCTGACCATTGGCCTAATCATATCACTTGTGTTGGCTTTATGTTTTTGGTCAAAAATGTGTTTGTTTCACATATGCATTGATGTAATCATTAATATTTCTAATTTAATTTAATAAAAATAATAATAATAATTTTCGAAAAAAAAAAAAAACACATATTTCTTGGGGGTGCTTAGGGGGTGCTTTGGCAATCCTGGGGGGTGCTTCAGCACCCCCTAGCTCCCCCTGGCGCCGCCCCTGCTTGGGAGAAAGAAACTATGTGATATTTGGGCCCATTTTCGCTACAATGAGGCGGAGAAAAAAAGCGAATGCATTGTTTTATCAGAAGGGAAGCAATGTGGCCATAACACAGGTAAAAACACCACAAACCTGAGCAGATACTCTCTGCAAAGCTGCATTCTTAATCATTCAACCTGTGTTTTTCATCAAATAAGGACAAGATATAATCTTATTGTGAAATACGTTTGACTAAAATGACAAATTATTGTTTTTGGCTAGACTAGTTTGACTGAAATGTTCTATATCATCTGATGACTAAAAAAGACTCAACAGTTTTGATTGACAATAAGTAGACTAAAATAATTAGTTTTCTTTGACTAAAATAAGACTAAAATGCTCAGACTTTTAGTCGACTAAAATAAGACTAAATAAAAACAGGATGAAGGTGACTAAATATGACTAAAAATAAAAAGGAAATTTAACACAGGACTAAGACTAAATAAAAAAATAGCTGACGAAATTAACACTACAAGCACCTGCAAAGGCAACATGCTAACGAAGTAGCTAAAGACCCCCGAACCCAGAGTGCCGAACAATATAATTTTCACCGGTAACTAAAGCAGAGATGGACAGGCTTATAGCCGCCTTTATCACCCTCTTTCCGAGATATACTGAGCAAAATACAGATAGCAGGAGACAGACAACAGCCATGGTCAGATAGGAAAACATTCAGGAGCTATCTGGATCAGTATTACACTGAAGAGAACGTTTGAAAGTTTAGAGTTTGTGTCTACCACTGCTGACATTTAAAGAGCAAAAAAGACAGACTTGTGTTATGTCTTCCTTATTGCAATAATAATTGTTATAAGTGTGCACATGTAGGCCTACGTTTTAAGTTTTGGCTATAGGCTGTTGCTGAGTAACGCAAAAGTAATGTAACGAGTTTATGTAGAGAGTAAAGAAGTAAAGTAATACATTACTTTTTTTGAGTAACGAACCCATCACTGATAATAGGGGACCTTTAAGGGATTTGTAGGCGAGACGTTGTGTGTGTGTGTGTGTGTGTGTGTGTGTGTGTGTGTGTGTGTGTGTGTGTGTGTGTGTGTGTGTGTGTGTGTGTGTGTGTGTGTGTGTGTGTGTGTGTGTGTGTGTGTCCTTTAAGTTAGAAGCAGCGAAACAGCAGGTTGCAGAGAAAACCATTAAAGATGTACATCCCATAGTTAAGTGTATCCGAGTGTTTTCTGTTAGATACCCAAAGTACAAATAGTCCAAACGCTAGTAAACATCATGTGTCTATTCAGGAGAAGAGGAAGATCAATCCAGGTGGATGTCAACAATCCTCTGGCTGCCATCAAAGGAGTAAGGTGAGCGTCAGGCAGGACCACAGCAACAGGGACAGCCTCGACTCAAGATGCAGGCGACGCTTCAATGCTGACATTCTGCAGAGAAACAGAAATTCCAGGGAAGCTGGGTTAGCCAAGGAAGGAGGACTTTTAATACAGATCATTCATTTCAGATGGTTTGACAATGAAACTAAAAAGGGCACGAAAAGGGCAACCAAGAACAAATCTGCATATTCTATTATAAGCTGTGTTGAGTGGAGCAAGATCTGATTTATGTGCATTTTGGTAGACAACATCACAATAGTCCATAATCTGAAGAATAAGTTGAGAAGCAATTCTCTTACGGACTCTGAGCGTAAAACAATTGCGAGAGCAGTGTAAGACAACGATTCCGTAATTTACTTTTTGTAATACATGATCTAATTGTAATTTAAATGAAAGTTCAGAGTCTAGCCATACACCAAGATATTTAAAGCTTTTAACTTTATGCAGAGAAGTGCCATCCTTACATTTTATTACAACATTAGCTTTAGAATAATATTGATGTACACTATTTCGTTTCATTATAATAAACAACATGCATTAAACATTTCACCCTGCTAATACAGTTAGAGAATGACACCTTCATTTAATGTGAGGGCGTGTGACAAAGGTAACTCTGTGGGCTGATGGCTTCCGGCCTTGCATATGTGCACATTTGTATACAATTTATACTATTTATTGATGTAGTGTTTATTGTATTTTATTTTGAAATGTGTTCCCCTTTCCCCATGTCTGTTGCCGTTGATTGTGTGCACCTGGTGCCCTGTGTTGTCTCCTCCCCCCTCACCTGTGTCCTGTTGGGTTGTGCATTTAGGCTCTGGGGTTTTCTGTTTGGGAGAGTGTGTGTGAGATCCTGGTGGCTGCAGGCTGTGCTCAGGGAAACAACAGCAGGATTGAGGCTGTGTGTCATTGTGTTGATCATTTAATAAATGCCCACACCGGGTTACAGGGGCGGACTGGCCATTGGGAATACTGAGAGTTTTCCCGGTGGGCTGGTGCCGTGCGTGGGCCGGAGGGCCAACAAATATATTTGGGACGTTCTGCCTCTGCCTCCTTGCTTGGTCGGGCCGCTCAATTGTCGGCCTCACAGGGCGTCACAGGTGTTTGCATTTGTTGTTGTTTGTTAGGAGCAAAGAGGAGAGGAGGAGGAGGAGGAGGAGGAGGAGGAGGAGGAGGAGGAGGAGGAGGAGGAGGAGGAGGAGGGAAATTAAGAGTGACCTCTCACAAAGAAAAGGTCAAAATCAAGTTATCCAATATTATTTCTAGATTTCAAAGTTTTGTTCATCTGTTCACATGTTATTTGAAGGTTTTAACTTTGATTCTCTTTTGTTTTTAGAGAGAGGAGGAGAGGAGAGGAGGAGAGAGGAGAGGAGAGGAGAGGAGAGGAGGTGGGAGGGTAAGAATAAACAAGACCTCACTAAAAAAGGTAAACACCAAATGATCTAATACAATTATAAGATTTAACGATGTAAACATGATCTGTTGTCATATTATTCCAAGAATGTAACTAATGTTTCATTTTGTTTTTAGAGAGGAGAAGAAAGGAGGAGAGGAGGTGGAAAGAGAGGAGAGGAGGTGGAAGGAGAGGAGAGGAGGTGGAAGGAGAGGAGGAGGAGGTGGAAGGAGAGGAGAGGAGGTGGGAGGACATCATTAAGTGTGACTTCTCGTGCTAAAAGGGTAACAAACTCATTATCTAATGTTATTACTAGATTTCTTGAAGTTCAGTTCACCGGTTTACATCTTTTTGTTTTAAATGTTTAACTATTAATTACCTTTTTGATAGTGAAGAAAAGGTGGGAGGAGAGGAGAGGAGAGGAGGAGAGGAGAGGAGAGGAGAGGAGAGGAGAGGAGAGGAGAGGAGAGGAGAGGAGAGGAGAGGAGAGGAGAGGAGAGGAGAGGAGAGGAGGGAGGAGAGGAGAGAGGAGAGGAGGTGGAAGGAGAGGAGGTGGGAGGACAGGAGAGGAGGTGGGAAGGAGAGGAGAGGAGGCGGAAGGAGAGGAAGGAGGTGGGAGGAGAGGAGAGGAGGTGGGAGGAGAGGAGAGGAGGAGAGGAGGTGGAAGGAGAGGAGGGGAGGAGAGGAGGAGAGGAGGGAAGGAGAGGAGAGGAGGTGGGAGGAGAGGAGGAGAGGAGGTGGGAGGAGAGGAGAGGAGGAGAGGAGGTGGAAGGAGAGGAGAGGAGGTGGGAGGAGAGGAGGTGGAAGGAGAGGAGAGGAGGTGGGAGGAGAGGAGGAGAGGAGGTGGGAGGAGAGGAGGTGGAAGGAGAGGAGAGGAGGTGGGAGGAGAGGAGGAGAGGAGGTGGAAGGAGAGGAGAGGAGGTGGAAGGGAGAAATGAAGCGTGGCCTCTCAAATGTAAAAGGTAAATATCAATGTATTTAATCAGAAAGGATGTACATAATAATAACTCATCTGTTTAATCTTACTCTCTGAAGATTTGAACATTATGATGTTATTATGACAGAATGAAGGAGAGGAGAAGAAAGGATTAAAGAACAGAGAGGTGAAGAGACGAGGAAAGAGAAAGTGTTTTTCAGAAAAAGTCCAAACTAGAGGAGATGTCTCCGTTTGGTTTCTAAGATTGATGCACATTTGATCATATTGTTTTACTATGAGGTTTAGAGAAGTCTATTTTACACAATGCTCACGATGAAAACCTTTCACTGATTTCCAAATGCTTCAGTGATTGAATATGAATGAAGGTTAATGATAACAATACAATATTATTAATGATAAAAAGTACAATGTTGGCTTCCAAAATGTAGTGGAGTAGAAGTATAAAGTAGCATAACATGGTTCTATTCAAGTAAAGAACCCCAAAGTCGTACTTAAGTACACTACTTGAGTAAATGTACTTCAATACATGACACCGTCTGGTACTTGTTCCCTAACTCATATCAGCAGGAAGTGTCACACAGGAGGTAAACATTACCTCCATGGTCAAGAACCAAAAGCTCATGTCTCCCTCTAGTGGCTGCACACGGATCTGAACGAAAAGATAAGAAGGTACGATTTGGATGAGTTTCAAACATCCCACTAATATTAGACATAGAGACCTATTTCCATTATTATAAATTAAGCAACACATCAGTTTGGAGTAGTAGTAGTAGTAGTAGTAGTAGTCATCTAGCTCAGTGTTTATTAACTGCAACATTCAAATGAAGAACACGCAGAAAGTTTATTTTGAAGGGTTTCTCTTTACACGAAGATGCAGTGGGGAGTTCAAGTGGCTTTTTACATGGGGCCCTATTTTTACATGTGTCACCTATTTGATTTTTGAGTATAATTACACTGACAGGATACTGCAGAAAGAATATATATTTTAAATGTTATCACTTACTCTTTCTGTATCTCAAACTGTACCAATGGAGGAAACATGGAGGATGCCAAGATGCTGTCAATATACGAACACTTGGGCATTAAGGTGAGTTAATTTACCCAGATACATTTCTAATATACTATTTTAAATGATCTAAGACAGGGTTTTGCCATAAGTGGATCATTTATTCGTGACATGGTCGCATTTCTCATACTTTTCCAACTTTGCACGTGTGCACATCAACACAATATTCAGCTCTTATCTGTCACAAGACTCTGATTCAAATGTAGTTTTAGGAGCATTATTATTTTTATGTCGTACTTACATGCTGGATATTTAGTTTGAGCTGGCCTCACGAGAGCTCTGCGCGAGACTTGAGGGTTCCATGGTTGCTATGCAGGCTCTCCATGTTTATGCTCTTAGTTTGAAAAAACACAAACTTGCTGACGGTCAGAAACTCAACACTTCTGCTCTCACTCGACAATTTCTCTGAAAACCCAAAAAAACCTGAGACTTTTTGCTTCCGGACCTCTCCCTAAACCCTACTGTCAAAACTTACAGGACGTTTTCGGGTTAGATGTGACACATTTATTCACTTGTTCACCCATGTTGTTTTCAATGCATTTTATCATTGACGCTCTCCAAACCCCTCAAAAATCACCGATATAACTGACAATATTACCAATTTATTATATTTTCAGTGATAATAAATCATATTAGGGTGAAATAATCCTGTTGAGACCAAATACTGACTACCCGTTTCACCTATTGAAAAAGTTAGCATGCTAACATATCCTTTTTTTTTTTTACTTTGTAGCCTAGTGCTACATAGGCTACCATAGTGAAACCATAAAGTGAAACAAGCAGTGACAACATTATTATATCCTTTTTATTTAAAAATGAAACTTAAACTAACACATATTTGGGTCATTAATGAGTATTTTACACACAACTAGTTAAAAGTTCAGTTGGCAGCGTGTTTTGATCAATACACAGCAGAGTAAGTGGAACTTCAAAAAAAGAGATTTATATTTGAAAAATGTTGTCAATCAGCAGGAGAGCTTAAATTAACATACTGTTGGAGACCTTGTGGCATAATTGTACCTCTGTAAAAGTTATATAGGCCCGCTTTATGTAAACTCACTGTCAAAAAGCTTCCAGACATAGCAGTACAAACTAGGATTAGAAATAACATTTTGTGAACAAAAAGTTATATTTTAATAAATCCATCATTGTTGAGACAAAAGTTGGTGCATTCTTGAGTCCTTTTTCCGGCCTAAAGCATTGATATGTCTCACAGTTATGCCTTGTACCAGCGAAATATGGCCACATTTGTAAGACAATAAGAAAGGTTGAACGAAATGTATTCATTCTGGACTTTGCTATTATTTCATACTGCAAACAATCATGCTCGTGATTAGTTTTCGTGCATGTTTTTACGTTTTGGCTTTGCAATATTGGTCCTTTGTGGAAGTCATCATGGTATAACACTCCATGGTATATTAACCTGATGTGATGTGATTATTACATTCAGTTGGTCCGAGCACTCAAGTGGACATCTGTCCTCCTCCCAAACCCCAGCCTGCCCAGCAGCCACCCCCCATCTTTCACAGGATCCCAGCAGCACTTGGTCCCTCACCTGGCTCCGCTTCATCCAGTCCACTGACATCCACGGTAAGAAGGGCGAACACTTTCCAGAAGCTAAACATCACAAAATGTACCCAATGACTATATGGATGTATTGTCCTTGACAAAAGTAAAGGCAAGACATTTTTTTAAAGGTTTGCACATTACAGCCATGGCTGTTTCTTGCAAGTTTCCTTTTTCTTTTGCTCATATTGCAGTAAAATGTGTGTTTACTTTATGCAGCGTTTGTTGAACAATGTATTATTGTATTGTCCTCCTTTGAATTCAGTGATGAGAGAGTGATTATTGTGTAACCCTCGCTGGTGTGTCGTCATGACGTGGAGCAGTGGTCTGATTGTTGTTTTTATTTCTACCTTCAGATGGACCGGCGCTACAAGTGGACAGCTGTTCTCCTGCCAGACCCCAGTGGACCCCGCCTCATCCTGCGCAGGACCCCAGCCCCGCCCTCCCAGAGCAGCCCCTCACCTGGCTCCCTAGGTACAGCTGCCTCTGGATCTAACACTTCTTCTTGCTCCCCCTTCAGGGCCGTCTGCAGCTCCTCCCCCGGCTCCTCCCCCGGCCCCCCAGCTTTCCCCGCCCCTGAGCCGAAGTGGAAGAAGAACCTGAGGCTTCTGATGAAGAGGAGGGACCAGGCTGGCAGTGGCAGCATCAGGAGAGGCGCTGAAGCTGCAGGTAAGTCTGACCCTGGCTCCTTCTCTCGCTCCTCCTCTCGCTCTTCCTCGAGCTCCTCCTCTTCCTCCTCCTCTAGCTCTTCCTCCTCCTCTAGCTCCTCCTCCTCTTCCTCCTCCTCTTCCTCCACCCCTACCTCCTCCCCTACCTCCTCCTCTCGCTCTTCTTCTTGCTCTTGCTTCTCTTGCTCCTCCTCCCCTGTCCTCTCCTGCAGACCCCCCCCACCTGTTCCCGAGGAGGGCTGGTCTCTGGTGCCGTGTGCTCATCCCACCAGGATCGTCTTCCGGGGGCCGCAGCGGTCTGGCTCCTCCCCCCGACCTCAGCCTCTGCCGGTGAGGAGGGTCCTGGAGCAGCAGTGGAGGAAGAGCGTCCGGCTCCTGGTGAAGAAGAGGAGCCAGGTGGGCAGCAGGTGGCGCAAGAGAGGAGCCGAGGCTACAGGTAACGAAGCTAAGCGCTTCTGTCCTTCCACTTAATTTCAGCAGGTTTTTATTTTATTGAATTGGGCTAACTTGAGTTACATTTGTTAGAACTGAAATGCCTTGATTTGTTGTGAATTTGTTGTATTTGAATTGTATGTATTTAAATTTAATTGAACTACATTTATCTAAATGTGAACTATACAAATGTATTCATTTGACTTAAAGCGCCTTTAAATGTGAACAGGTAAGTCTTTTTCTATGTAACTGAGCTAAATTCAGTCAAAATTATTTGAATCAAATTGCTATGAACTTAATTCAAACTATTTAAATGTTTTTGAATTCATATTTTTGTAATTGCTATTTTTCTCATGTAATTGCTTTAAATTTAATTGGATTTATTGAAATGGCTTTGAAATGTATTTAAATTAAAGTGGACCTATCATGCTATATTTGAAACATATATTGTAGGGCCATACCTATATAAAACATGTCTGTGAAGTTTTTTTTTCAAAATACCAAACAGACCCTGCATTTTAGCCATGCCTCGTTTCGCTCTATTTGCTCTTTTCCAGCCCTGTTTTTGCAGGGGCTGATTCTGTGACGTAGCTTTAATGCAAACGAGCTGCAGCTGACCACGCCCCCCTGCAGGAGAGGGGAGCGTGCTCTGATCAGCTGCTGGGCCCAGAAGAGGGGGAGTAAAAGAGAGGCTCAGCCCTCCGTGTTTTATTCTTATATGATTATATAGTCATTATTCATTTGTTTTAAAGCTCTAAATAACAAAGAAGACCTTTGACCGGCACTTTTCTAATTTTGTCCAGAAGATTTCAACTTTAACGGACATGTTGACTGGCGAAAAAAAATCTAACAAACTCTGCTGCACGGTTCCCTCGTCCCTTGGAAGAGGCGGAGAGGTGGGTGTTTTTCATCTGCTGGTGGACTAACCGGAGAGCAGCAGGAGCAAACGCTTGCCTCGGGGAGGTAGAAAAAGAGCCAAAGCGTCCACAGCGGAGAATAAACAGAAGGGCAACCATGGCAACCATGCGTGGGAAGTCTTCTTCGCTGCTTTTGTGGCAGACTACAGCGCCACTTACAGGCCTGGCATATGTACTACAGCGTCTCCAGCGCTTTCGAGCAGCAATGGCCGGCCGTGGCCCAACCCCACATTCTCCTGATAGGTGGAGAGTTGCCCATATAGGCGGAGCACCCCTTTTCTGACGTCAGAAAAATTCAAATCTGTATCAAATCCGTTGCAGCCCCGTTTTTAGAGATTTGGGTACGGAAGAAAAGAGAGAGGGTTGTGTTTTCTGACACTTGGTGAGTTCCCTGACACACCGGGGACACATATTCATGTATGAAAGACGTACAAAAGTGCATTTTGCATGATAGGTCCCCTTTAATTTAACTACATTTATCTGAATTTGAATTTTTCATATCGACTAATTTCAGTCAATTTGACTTAAATTACATTTAAATTTGAATGGGTAAGTATTTGTCTCATTAAATTGAGTAAAATGTATCTGAATGAAATAGCTTTAAACTAAATGTAAAAGATTAGAATGTATTATTTGCACCGCTTTGACTGAAAGAGTCTTGAATGTGAACGGTCAGTATTGGACTGAAGGAAATGAAAGTGTATCAGATGTAAAGACCTGCTCCATGACTCAGGCAGGGTGTCTGCACAGGGTGGGGCGGAGGGGGGGGGCAGTGTGAACCTCCAGCGTGTTACGACCCCCCAGTGAAGCCCCCCTGTGCAGAGAAGGAAAAGGATGGAGACACACCATATCATGGGGGTCCATACGTCTGTCGACGCCCACCCCAACCAAGAAGAGTCTGCAGAGACAGGGGCCTCAGAGCAGGGGCCTCAGAGCAGGGGCCTCAGAGCAGGGCCGTGTGAACCCTTTCATTATTAAAGGTAAATATCATTTGAACATTTTCAATAAGCTGTACTTGTTTTTAACCAGTGTTTGCATTTGTTGTTGTTTTTCAGAGAGGAGGAGGAGGAGGCACAATGAAGTGTTGCCTCTCAAAAAAGGTATAAATCCCATTATTTAATAGTTTTACCACATTTCATCAAATTCTGTATATCTGTATGGATTTTAAGTTTTTAACTATTACTTACTTATCTGGATTGTCTTTTGTTTTTAGAGAGGGAGAGGGGAGGGGGGGACAACATTAAGCATGACCTCATGCAAAAAGGTAAAAAAACAAATGATCTAATATTGTTGCTAGATTTCAAAGTTCAGTTCATCTGTTCACATGGGTTTGAAGGTTTTAACTTTGATTCCCTTTTGTTTTTGGAGAGGAGGGGAGGAGAGGAGAGGAGAGGAGAGGAGAGGAGGATGGTGGGAGGAGAGGAGAGGAGAGGAGAGGAGAGGAGAGGAGAGGAGAGGAGAGGAGGTGGGAGGAGAGGAGAGGAGGTGGAAGGAGAGGAGGTGGGAGGAGAGGAGGTGGAAGGAGAGGAGAGGAGGTGGGAGGAGAGGAGGTGGGAGGCGGAGGAGTGGAAGGAGAGGAGAGGAGGTGGGAGGAGAGGATGGTGGAAGGAGGAGGAGAGGAAGGTGGGAGGAGAGGAGGAGAGGAGGTGGAAGGAGAGGAGGTGGGAGGAGAGGAGGTGGAAGGAGAGGAGAGGAGGTGGAAGGAGAGGAGGTGGAAGGAGAGGAGGTGGGAGGAGAGGAGGTGGAAGGAGAGGAGAGGAGGTGGGAGGAGAGGAGAGGAGGTGGGAGGGAGAAATGAAGCGTGGCCTCTCAAATGTAAAAGGTAAATATCAATGTATTTAATCAGAAAGGATGTACATAATAATAACTCATCTGTTTAATCTTACTCTCTGAAGATTTGAACATTATGATGTTATTATGACAGAATGAAGGAGAGGAGAAGAAAGGATTAAAGAACAGAGAGGTGAAGAGACGAGGAAAGAGAAAGTGTTTTTCAGAAAAAGTCCAAACTAGAGGAGATGTCTCCGTTTGGTTTCTAAGATTGATGTTTGCAGTTGATTTTGTATTTTGGGAAATCAAAAAGCACATTTGATCATATTGTTTTACTATGAGGTTTAGAGAAGTCTATTTTACACAATGCTCACGATGAAAACCTTTCACTGATTTCCAAATGCTTCAGTTCAATGATTGCATTTGAATGAAGGTTAATGATAACAGTACAACAAAAAAACATATTTTGGAAAAAAGGGTGACAGTATTTTCTTATTATTCTTATAAGTTCTGGGTCCCATGAAGGACCAGCTCGGTGATATCCTTTACTGTACTGAACACAGGCCTGTTTCTATCAAACATGTTCATATTTGTAAACGTATATCATTTAGGTAATGCAGTCTGTTTATCTCCGTCTAAATACAGAGTGTAGTTGATATCATCCTAAACTGTTAGAATAGCATTCCATCTTTTCTCTTTGGTGAAAAACATTTGACTAAAATCCACACTGCTTTGAACAACTTTTTTCACACATCTGAAAATGCCACAAGGCTTTTCCACCAAATCCTCTGACAGCTCACAGAGATCCATTAATAAATCAACTTATGCTATGAAATAAAACAAATAAATACATATGTAAATGTAACTTGTAATCACATTTAACAAAATGTATTATATGACATTGCACTCAAAGGAGTACTACAACTGTAACTGTAGTGCATGTAAACTCAGTAGATATAACACACTGCTGCCACAGGGGGGCGATATTACAATGAAACACTTCCTAAAAACTAAACCATGCCTTGTAGCGTAATTACTCAAAGGGCTGCAACTAAATACGGGAAATAGGGAATAGGGATTAATTTTACGATTATTTCGCTATTAAGATGTTGGTCTATGAATTGTCAGAAAGTACACGATTAAAGAATCAATGCATGTAAGGCTACTTGATTTTTTTATAATGTTTATGAAATGTCCAAGGCATGTATTTAAATATCTTGTTTTGCAGTTCCAAACCAAAATACTTTCACTAAATAGAAATATCGTCACAAGAATACATACATTAAAGAAATGTGATACTATATATTGTGAGTATTTATAGTTATGATTGTATAATAGGTGCTGTGTAAGCAGAGTGGCGCAGCGGAAGCGTGCTGGGCCCATAACCCAGAGGTCGATGGATCGAAACCATCCTCTGCTAGCTTTTTCGTAGATTGTGAACAATGTATACTGCATACCGCTACCCAGTGTAGATTCTAACCATTTTTCGTCCCAACAACAAAAGAGGATTGCTGGCTAATCTAAAAAAACCTCTATTCCAGAAAATCTATCACACATCTGAAATAGTGTATCAGTTGAAAAGTCCCAGTTACAAACTTAATTTCTGAGTTCGGCGTCACAAGGTCTACGGGAATACATTCGACGTTCGTTTGAAGGTAGCCTTTCTGTGTATGTAAGTGGTAATGTAAAGAAAACAATAAAACGAAATAAAAAGCACAGGAAGGAACTGAACGTCTATACATGCACTGCCACAAGATGGCACCATTGGACCACAATAAAGTCAACTACCAGCTCTGAATTATCAGAGGGATAATGATTATCTGAAGGAAATAGCAAACAAACGAGGTATAGCTATATAACCACATGTAGGATAGCATGACTTCAACCTGTGGATCCAATCAGTACCAAATTATGGACAATATCCTGGCCAACCTTACAGACTTAACAAGAGTAAAAAAAACAGCTATCAATATAATGTGTGCTATATGTCTGTGCCTTTAAATTGTATGTTTTTCCCAAGATGTTTGGTTGAAATAATATAAAAACATTAAGAAATGTAAATGTAAAACAGAGACACAAAGTCTAATCATTTATTTCAAAGTGTTGTTTGTGTTCTAGTCTTACTCTGCCCAGGAACTACACAAATCGGGGACATTAATTCTTCATTCATTTAATACGAAAAATGTAGCAACCTTATTGTATTACAAGACATATCATTATTTACAATAGCGAGGTAGAAATATAACAGTTAGTCAAAATCCACTCGTCTGCTCTTCTTGGTAGCTGATTGGATCTTCTTCTCTTTGAGTCGCTCCTTGTCCCGTCTCGCTAACCTGCACAACATATTTTACATTGAATACATACACTACACACTGATAAGCAAAGTGGATCAACATTGATTTCCCCTACTGCTGGGTAATACCTGGCTGCCCTGAGAGCTACGTCCTCTGCTGTTGGTTCATGTGGCTTCTCGCTGGCCTCAGCTATGATGGCAGAAATCTTCTGTATGCAATCAGAGAGGTTTCTGTTCTGACTCCTGCTCAGCTCTGAGTTCACCAGCAGCTCCCCAGCCTTATTGATGCGGTTTTTGTTCTGTACCACGACGCAGAAAATGTGTTCAGTTGGTTTAGGGTGAAATCAGAGTTTCAGAGGTCATTCAAATATTATTGTTCTGTTTTTGGTTGATAATGTAATGATCCCTTGGGATAAAATACTTCCACTTAGGTATAAATGTAATATGCAGAACATGTGGTTTATTTGTGAACTACAGTAATAGAACAGATTGCAAAACTGTCAAATTGCGATCAACAACTCCACAGCCTTTTAAAACAAACCGTTTCAAAGATTTTCCGTCGAACATCCTCTGGGATCCAGTCTGCTGTTAGCACATGGAATCGGACCTCAGCCTTTGTGCTGACTGTGGATTGAGATTTGAACACACAAAGGAATATACTGTGAATGATAGGAAAGATTCAAGGCCTTGTACTAAGTGGCTGGAGTCACTTGTCATATATATTTTAATAATTAAGTAGAACTTTGAGTACCTTTATTTACATTCTGACCACCAGGCCCACTGCTTCTGCTGTAGGATACTTTCAGGCGGTCTGAGAAGAAATATATTGTTGAAAAATACAAAAAGAAAAAAACACTTTCTTATTCTGCTGAGTGAAAATATATTAGTATATTTACCCACTGGAATATGCACTTGGGAATCCTGCCAAAGTAAACATAAAATAAATGTATTGCTTTGGTGTACATTCAGGACACAATTACAGTGAACTATTAAAGACTTCATAAGGCTATCATGCAGTAGCCTACATGAACAGATTCATGAATTGGGAGGTCATTCCTCATACTTACAGTGTTATTAAACTAACCTCTGTGGTGTCTGCTCCTCGAGTCCCGTAAGCAACACGCAAATGTAAAGTGTTGTTGATGTCTCTTAATACGACATCCCTCAGTTTTATATGTTGTGGAATCCTGTTAACTGCTGTACTACGACAGAGAAAATAACAACAACGTCGTACTATGTGCGCCGCCATGTTGGACTGACTTCATAACAGCAAGTGAACTGGTATTCGTCAATGTAGCCATGCATGTACTTGGATGAGCTAGCTGCTGCTAAAGTGCAGTTTTATATGTAGGTACTGCATGCTGCCGAGTAGAAAACTATATGTATAGATTTATAAAACTAGAAACACACAGTAGTTTCCATCACCTTTGAGGAGTATGTTCATAACAGTAAATAATCATAAAGTTAGGTTCTACCGAGATTTGAACTCGGATCGCTGGATTCAGAGTCCAGAGTGCTAACCATTACACCATAGAACCACATGAGACCGATTTTCACAGCTGTAACTAAAAATACTGGTATTTATTAATTACTAATTACTAATTGTACAAAAACATATACGTAAGTAGACTATTTTTGAGCGATACCTTGAGGACAGTTGTTTGAGGCAAACTAGTCAGTGTATGTTAATCACAGTATTTAGAATAAAAAGCTTAAGTGCAAAGCTAATGTGAAAAGACTGTTACTGGTACCGTCATTATTAGAACTATCACGATATTTTCGGTGTTCTGCTATTCAGTTATTAGTTATTAGGAAAACATTTTTTACTTGGAATATTTTCATTCATTGATATGATGAATTGGAAATGGGGGACCCTGATGTAAACAAGACGAAAGTCTTTCTCTGGTCTGCATCCCCTTGACAATTGTATGTTTTGAGCTGTACTGTACTGTACCCAATATACAAGCTGTTAATACACTTTTCAATCATTCAATCAATCAATCAACACCTATAGCTGACAAATGTCAAACGTTTACAGTTCTGGTTCTGACTGCTTTAGGGAGATATATGAAATATGCCGAGCTGTCGAAATCAATTTAGTAACTTGGAAAAAAAACAAAAAAGTGTTCTACCACATCGGTCAAAAAGTGTCTCTCCTGCTTTAAATATTGAGAGGAAAAAATCCCGGAACTATTGTGCGGCGAACTCTGTTGCAATAGGGTAACACCAGCGGACGGACATGGCTTGTATTCCTTTTTCAAAACAAACCATCTTTCTATATTTAGATGCGTTTTACTTACCGTTATGTGGTTAGTTGCGAACGTTAGTTATAAGGCATTATCTTGATATATAACTTGCTAAATAATGGTAGTGGTTGCCATTCGGGATTAACGCTAGCTATCATTTTCTAGTAATAGCTTTAGATAGAGTATTTTTAGCTAATGCACGATAGCTAACGTCACGCAACGATAACGATCCTACTAGCTGTCGGTAACCGCATTAGTAGCATTATCTAATGTCATTCGGCTATATGTTGTAAGGTTGCCAAACACAGCACAGTATCCGACGTCAACATTTTACAGTGGACGACGTTAATTTAGGATACAATTGTTAACGTTAGCGGACATCTGCTCAAATACTCATCTTAACGTTAGCTTGTAGCGAGCGTTTGACGGATATCTCTCCCTTTGGCTGGTTAAGCAACATGGGAAAGTGACGTTATGATGTGACAACAAAGGGCAACGCTTGATGATCAGCGTGTGTCATGCATGACTTGGATTGCTCAAGAGATTCATACCCACATAAAGAGTGGTGAGAAGGTCAGTTAACATCACAGGGATATTTAGCCTTGTATAGCTGCAAAATGCCTGGAATGGTGGTGTTTGGTCGGCGGTGGGGGATCGCCAGCGATGACCTGGTTTTCCCCGGATCCTTTGAGCTGTTCGTCCGTGTACTTTGGTAAGTTGTCTCCTCCTGACGTCTAAGTAGTCAGACATAATAATAACATGCATTGACCCTGAATATCTGTCATTCTCTGCTGCTATTCTCTCCTTAGGTGGATTGGCACCATGATCCTGTTCACCTATCACAAGGGTAACTTTGATTGTAACGGTGGAGGAGTTCTCCACACCTTTCTGGTTGGACTCATGGTTGTGCTGGCGCTCATCATCCTGTCACTTTGTGCTACTGTTTATGTCAGTGCCCAAGGTAAATCAATTTGTGTTTATTTTCCTCCTTAAAATTAAACGAGCGTTACCTATATAGATCAGAAACTAGATCCACATTATTGTAGTGGCAGACATCACAGGAACTCAATGCTTTCACATCGTTTTGCATTCAGTAGGATGTTATTTTTTTCCGGCACACAGTTTCTGGGCTACACAACGAAAAGTATAGGAATCAGATGGGAAAGAATGTAAAAGTGTCATTCCTTTTAGTCCACACATAAGTGCCATCATTGATATTAAACTGATATAGACTTGCAAAAGGCGTAACTGTCAGAAAGTACAACTGTTGAAATAGCGGAAGGAGCCACCTCTGCCTCCTGTTGAAACCTTAATGGGACAGATGATTGGTTTACTGTCACCCTTTGCAACATCACAATCTCTCTGTGTTGCAGATCAGTACAAGTGACATGTTCAAAGTCCAGATACATCTCCTTTTGTTGACAACACAGATATCTATGATTGTTCCCCAGGTACCATTACAAACCCTGGCCCACGGCGCTCCATCCCTGCTCTGATTTACCTGCGAGCGATCCTGTACATCCCTGAGCTGGTGTGGGCCTGTCTGGGAGCCATGTGGGTGTCTGAAGACAGCAAAGGCTGCGATCCAGCCACAGTGGGGGCTGTCATCTCAGCAGTGATAGCCAGGTAGGTGGTTTAGGGTTACGATTTCAAAGAGTCATTGTTTTATAGTTCGCAGAGGGGTTTTGATTCAGCCTCTTTCAGGGTTCTTTAAACTTGATAAAGCGGTGATTTGTCCTCATATTAAAAACCAACGAAACAAACTTTGAAAACAATATAAAAGTACAATACAAATGGCATTCGTGCCCCACAGTAAAAAACATTTGCCTGTTCGGTGCCCAAATCCCCACTCCACCTGTCTGCAATAAATACCGCTATCACCCCACCCAAATCAGCTGAAGATATCTTCAAAACAAAAGCATCAAACTACATATGTAACATATATAATGACACTAAATAATGATGCAATTGCTCTATACAAAACAGCAAGAACATAAATGGTAATAATACAAAACAATTATTATCTCAAACAGTATTTTATTTGAACCTTTATGATTTAGAATATGCTTAACTCAGAATATACTCCTTGAACATGTTCAACATAATCTGGTGTTTCATCTTTTAATATTTCAAATAAAACCTGTTTTTTCCTTGCACCTCACACCAGACATGGAGCGGGTTGGAGCTAGCTAGACTTTAAATAATCGGGGGGGGAGTGTGTGGTAGAGAAACCCCCAATGGGAACTTTGGTATTTGATCCTTTGCACACCATTTTTGAATAGTAGGAAAAAGTTACAACATACATTGACGGCTGTGTGTACATTTATTATGTTACCTTAATTTTTCTCCGCCACATTTAAAGTTGCAAAATAGATGTGATGATAAGGGATTTGGTTAAGGTATCTTGAAAGTGCTTGAAATGTTCTTACCTATACTTTAATAAGCTGTATGAACTTTATTTCCTGTGTCACAGCTGGATCATCCTGCTGTTCACCGGGTTGGGCGTTGTGTTTGTGTTTGACCCGCTGGGAAACCCCCGTCCTCAGCACTCTGCCATGGAGCCTCTGGGAGTCAGAGACCAGCAGAGCACCGAGGGCACGCAGTTCCTGTCCACCGCTCGCTCCCTGGCCGTCAAGGTGTGGGAGAGCCGGCTGAGGCTGCTCTGCTGCTGCCTGCCACAGGACGAGAGCCACCGGGCGGCCTTCTCCAGCATCGCACAGCTCGTCGGGGGGTTCTTCTCCGTAAGACACAGCTTCTCCCTCTTGTCTGTCCTTGTCCTTGTTCTTGTCTTCAAATCTGGGTTCACATGTACAAACATATTGAGTGTACTCTAAGAGAGATCCTAACTTAGTCCAACAGGAGTGGCTTAGGAGTGATTGAGGAAATTCTCACAGCAACTCTGAGGGAAGAAAGGACAAACTCTTGTATCTTAGTGAGGAGGTGTGGCTGACCCCTTTGCTAGGTATGAACACATTATTTTATAAAACGGATTGATTCATAAAAAAAAGCCCTATTAGTGATTGGAATAGAATGAAAACTGAAATTGATAGGCGTATTTATAGAATTTGGTTTCTTTTTTAGAAATTATTTTGAATACGTCATGGCCATACTGAAAAAGTATAAAATCTGTTTTTCTTTAGGAACACAGTAACTTATTAAAATGCTGACATTTATATCTTTCCTGTGTTTGTGACCAATCTATAGCTAGCTGCATTGGTCGGCATGCACATCTCCCATAAACCAGCAAACAAGTCCTTTCTCTTCAGCCTCTTCAAAGCCCTCCTCCCTAGTCCTAATAGTTCTTAACCTTAGGATCTCTCTTAAGATGCTTTGTGAATACCTTAACCAGGATGTTGTCTTAACTCAAAGGGAAAATCCTTAGAAAACCTGGTATTATTAAATGTCATTTGTTATACGCTTTTATCCAAAGCAACTTACATACATTCCGTACTGTGGGCAATCCCCACAGGAGCAATTTGGGGTGAAGTGTCTCAGGGACACAGCGACATGCTGACTGCAGTGGGACTCGAACTTGCTATCCCCTGATTTGAAGTCCAGCACACTACGCACTGAGCCACAGCCTCCCTCCCTAATACTAATCATTTTCTTAACATATAATAATTTGGAGCAACTCTTTTTACTAGGAGCTTTATGAATGTGGCCCCTGTAAGTTAGAGGGTTTGAGGCAAACTGCATCAAGTCTGATGACATATTAGAACACCTCAAGAAAGACTACAGCTGGCTATGATACACTTGTGTGTGTGTGTGTGTGTGTGTGTGTGTGTGTGTGTGTGTGTGTGTGTGTGTGTGTGTGTGTGTGTGTGTGTGTGTGTGTGTGTGTGTGTGTGTGTGTGGTGTGTGTGTGTGTGTGTGTGTGTGTGTGTGTGTGTGTGTGTGTGTGTGTGTGTGTGTGTGTGTGTGTGTGTGTGTGTGTGTGTGTGTGTGTGTGTGTGTGTGTGTGTGTGTGTGTGTGTGTGTGTGTGTGTGTGTGTGTGTGTGTGTGTGTGTGTGTGTGTGTGTGTGTGTGTGTGTGTGTGTGTGTGTGTGTGTGTGTGTGTGTGTGTGTGTGTGTGTGTGTGTGGTAGGACACAGACCTGGTCCCCAGTGACATCGCAGCTGGTCTGGCTCTGCTGCACCAGGAGCAGGATAAGATGGAGCAGAGCAGAGACCCAGACATCATGGTGGATCACAGCCCCTCGTCTCCCATCGTAAGTCTGACCCTCGTGTAGTCACAGCAGCACAAGGAGCAGGACACACTACTTGTTTCAGTCATGCAAGTCTTTTAAAATAATGTTCTTATTGACGATCGTTTATTCTTCATAGGGAGAAGATTTGGAGACAGAGCTGGAGAAAGCAGCTCACTGTATGCAGTTTGCTGCAGCTGCCTATGGCTGGCCCATGTACATTTACTCCAATCCCCTCACCGGGCCCTGCAAACTCAGTGGAGACTGGTAAGATTGAGACTTTACTTATCGGAGTCAGTGGGACCTGTCAGAGAAGTCACACGGGTAGCCAGGTTAGGTTAAAGGACAAGTGTGTAGCTGTCAGGCCTTCAGACTCAGTGTGTGTGTTCCTCTCTGGGCTACTGTACTCACATGCTGGTGCAAAAGGAAGAAGTAGATTCAAAGGAATGATTGTAATGCTGTGTTCACATGGCTTCAGGCAGACAGAAGACAGACAACACTTCCTGCCAGCACAGAAAGAAAACATCCAATCAGTGTGATGCTATGGCAAGACAGCAGAACACGTGTTAATATCATTTGCCATGGTGATGTTTCATTGTTTAAAAATAATGGATATATCAAAGAAAATGTGATTACTCTTTATAGCATATAGCTTCTTGTAATATCATGGAAGGATTCCAAGCACTGATCTTTGGGGTATTGCACACAAATGAAAAAGCTTCCTGTTCCCCCTTGTTTTTCCCTCAGCTTAGTGGGCTACCTAACTTCAGGTTGTAAATTCCATTGCAGAGTACGGCGGGAAGTTTAAATATTTAACATTTTGAACGACAGTCTTATCTATATTTAACGATGCTGGTATTCTATGACTGCCTCACCTCATTGCTGCTTTCCTTCATTAAAGCAGAAGCTATACATCAATGAAAATATAGTTCTAAAGTCCTTTCACTATTCTGATTATAGAGAAAAAAGATGAACTGAAATCTAAAGCCCAATATTCTCCTAGGTGTAGACATCTAGATTTCAGAGTCAGAGAAAAAAGCTATATTGTTTGACCACATTGAGATTAAAAGTGTGATGTGTGTGTGTGTGTTATCAGCTGTAGAAGCCGTGAGGCTGAGTATGACATCGTTGGAGGAGACCACCTCGGCTGCCACTTCTCCTCCATCCTGCAGAGCACAGGTCTACAGTACAGAGACTTCATCTACGTCAGCTTCCACAACCAGGTACAGATCTCACATGTTCCCCTGTCAGACATACTCCTGTGTGTTCATAGTTTCCCTCAGATGGATTGTTTTAGGTCATCAACAGTCTCGCGATGTAACGTCATCTGAATCGTCTTTGTTGCAGATCTATGAGATCCCGTTTTATGTAGCCCTGGATCACAAGAGAGAGGCTGTTCTGGTGGCTGTCAGAGGAACTCTGTCTCTGAAGGTGAGTTTGGACTCCCTAACCCTACATATGTTGGTCAATTATAGACAAAGAAAAATCATTATTGGTTCAGCTGCTTGCTAATATATTAGATTGTTATTTCTCCCGGTTCATTCTTGTGTTTCCTGTTACACACATAGTGTTGGTCCTGGTTGGTTTTCATTTTCTCCTTTTCAATTTATTATTTAAAATGTGCAAATAATATAATCTACTACATTAAATATGACATGACCCTAACCCTAACCCAATGAACTAGTTTCTGTCCATGTGTGCACATGAATAAAGTTGTGCGATTTTGGTTTTGTTTTTTACCCTCCCATTTCCCGTTACTGTACAGAATGACTTCCCCATTTGTACCCCCGATGGTGTTGTAGGTGATAGAGGAGTGTTAAAGGCCACAGCTACATATAGGTGATAGTTGGTCTATTTTTGATGGCATGTAATAGTTCCTCTAAAAAATAAAACCCGATGACACACTTGTATGAGAGTGTTAACACATGTCTACACACCTTCACATTGGAAGTCAGAGACAGAATTATTGTGATGATTTGGTTGGGGAATATTATAGTCTCTCTGCTTGTGTTCGTCCACAAGACTTAAACATTCATTCTTAATCAAGCTTTAAATCAACCTTCAAACATTTCATTCCTTTCCCAGAGTCTTCAACATTGAATGATGCCTTTAACATGGGGTCTGAGACCAATATCTTGCTCATTTCACTCCGTCTGTCCTGCAGGATGTGCTGACAGACCTGTCTGCTGAATGTGAGAACCTGCCTATAGAGGGAGTGCTGGGATCCTGCTACGCTCACAAGGTGAACGACATTTAAACACGCCACCTTTCAAAAGCTTTTAATGTGTTTTAAACACAAACTGACAGAGTTGAGATTACCCACTTTTAGTACTGTTCTGATAATAGATTTTAAATGAAAAATAAATTAAGAAATGATAATTGGTTTTAGCAGTACATCCTCTGTTCCCTTTAATTATGAGCGAGAATATTTTTAAAGTATTGGGCACTATTGTTGAAAGCAAACTGAGATGCAACGCTATCACCAATGCTAGGTTTGCCAAGGCTCAACCACGTGCTTTAGGGAAACTTAGAAGCCTTAATGTGGACAGAACTGTGCTAGCATTATTTATAAGAACTCCATCCAGGGTATAAATGCAGACTAAAAGGGACCTCAAGATCTTTGTCCCACACAGTATTCAGCATTTAGCTCTGATGTTAAACTTGCACTTGGGTCTTCATTGATTTCCCAAATGATGCTAGTATGCTGTAGTATAATACGTTGTCATGTTATTACTGTTATTTTGATATAATTGTATGCTCTTTTTGAAAATCGAATTCTCCTAAAAGCACTAAAGGTTTCAAGGGACGGGTGGCGCAGTGGTCTGTGCATCTGATCATCAGATCAAGGGGGGTGCTGGGGAACTCCAGTTTGAAACCCGCTCCTGCCGCCACTGCGTCAGGCCGTTGTGTCCTTGGGCAAGACACTTCACCCGGATTTGCTCCTGTGGGTATTGTCCACAGTACATGTATGATACTAATGTGTACATGTAAAAGCGCCTCGATGACTTTGAGGCGTGAAGATGGACGGTGTGGCGCAGTGCGCTGTGCAATGATCATCAGATCAAGGGGTCAAACCCGCCGCTGCTGCGTCTGTAAAGCCGTTGTGTCCTTGGGCAAGACACTTCACCTGAACTTGCTCCTGTGGGTATTGTCCACAGTGGTGACCATTGCATGATGACCATAATGTGTATTTGTAAAGCGCTTTGAGCATCTGGAAAAGCGCTATAATAAATGTAAGGAACTATTATTATTATGTATTCAGTTCAGTAGAGATGAATGCTGCTGTGTTCCCTGCAGGGCATGTGTCAAGCGGCAGGCTACATCTACAAGAAGCTGGTCAACGATGGCATCCTAAACCAGGCTTTCTCCATAGCACCGGTAAGAAGGAGATTTCAGTTTGGGAACTACATTTCAGCCACAGAATGCATCATTACTTTCCCTTCTGCCAATCGTATCTGGAGGGAATGAGATTTCATTTTTAGGAAAAACAGCATTGATTTCTACACAGCTCTCCATTCCATTTATTGTAATCCTATAAGTGTTTCCTTTCTCCTTGTAGGAGTACAAGCTGGTCATCACAGGTCACAGTCTGGGTGCTGGCACAGCGTCTCTGCTGGCTATCCTCTTGCGCAATTCCTTCCCCACCCTGCAGTGCTACTCATTCTCTCCACCAGGGGGCCTGCTGAGGTAAGGAAAACTATTCAGTAACCATGGCAGCAACAGTTTGGCAAACAGATGACAGCCCATAAAACTGGGATGGTCCCCTGGCTTTGAAGGGTTACTCAATTCTAAGTCATTAGTTACATATTTCTTATAAAAGGAGATTATGATGTCTTTTTTTCCCTTGACGTGTATTATATAGATAAAAGAATGATCACATGATTGATGTGAAAAGTTTTAACTTTTAAACTATCAGTGAAGTTTCAGTCCTTGTTGTTTGACTTTGGTTGTATTGGTCTGACTTAGATATGGCTGTTTGTCACATAGAGAACACTCAGTTGTTAAAAATGTTACTAATGTAATGCGTTTTCTGTTCTGTGTTTCTATGTATGCAGCAAAGCCTTAGCTGATTACTCCAAGGACTTTGTGGTGTCCGTTGTGCTGGGAAAGGATCTGGTTCCCAGGTAACTAATGGCTATTATTTACTTCTTAGCCTTAAGAACATATTGTTTAATCAAAGTTTCAATTTATAACATATAACACATATATTTTGATACTGGTTAGATCGTTGTAGCTGTTTGGTTTAGACATTATTTCCAGTGGATCCCTGAAGATAAATATATGTTTGTGTGTCAGCAGCACTGGAGACACTTGTTTTCCAAAAGCCAATGTGAAAGTGTGGTGATGACTATTATAGAGCACTGTGTCACAGAGTGGCTCTGCCCTGTTGTTAGAGGCACAGAGCAACTTACACGCTACTTATTTAAAATAAATGTTCTATGTTTGTCTGTTCTTCTGGACCATTCTCAGAAACGCCTGGATGGAATACATTTTATTTTGGCACAAAATCCACTTGTACATAACGATAAAGTGATTAGATAGATCTTGTCAAAAGTCAATATCTCTTTGGCCATAACAACAAACACATTCTCAGCCATAACTCAATCATTGATGTGATCATTGAGGCATAAGGCGGTAGTTCTAGTTGTTGATACTGTTTGTCCTTTGTAATATTCCCATTCTTTTTTAATCATTGTTCTTTTTGTACAGATTGAGCCTTCCCAATATGGAGGATCTGAAGAGAAAGATTCTTAAAGTAGTTTCAAACTGCAATAAGCCCAAGGTAAGAACCATTCAAAGCCATGAATTGAGTGTTAAATGTCTCGTAGGTCAGGTCAGTCTTTTAACATCTTTTCTGTGTGTTTCAGTACCGCATCCTGCTGCAGGGGTGTTGGTACGAGGTCTTCGGAGGAGACCCTGATGACTTCCCCACTGAGATGGACAACAGGAGGGAGGAGGAGCTTAGCCAGCCTCTGTTGGGGGAGGAGTCACTGATGTTTCGCCACTCATCATCCTATCAGAGCCTGGCGTCGGACGAGTCCCCTGCTCATACTGCTACCCACTTACCTCTCTTCCTGCCTGGACGCATTCTGCGCATCACAGAAGATGGGCCGTCACGGAGGTTTGTCTACAAGTATTTGTAATCTCTGACTTCCCCAGATCTAACGCAGAGTGGTGCAGGGATGACGTCTTTGTGTAGGCCAACCCCTAAAGTTAGCATCAAACTGGTTCCCTTTAGAAGGAGCGCATAGGATTTTGGAATGACGTTGAAAATAAGTTCTGTGGCAAACACACATTTATGATCGTCAGGCGCTTTGTTCAGATAGATGATCTTTACAATTTAACGCAACTTTTATGGTGACAAGTTAGGTTTTAAACAAACTGCATTGACTACAATTAACTTCATGTCACAACCACTGTCACAAAGGCAGAATTGAGCTGTTTCTTGGAAATCGCCCCTTTTTAAGTCATGTTTAACTTTAATAACGACTGGGGGTACTGAGGAATATCGTAGAACAAACTGTTAAGATCTCTTAGGTTTGTGTAAAGCAGTGTGTTATTCAACAGATTTTAGTTTTTGCAGGAGCAAAACCATCATTTTTAAGATAACAAAATGGCTTGTTGGAGCTCCTGCTCCCCCCCCCCCCCCTCCCTATGAGCCCACTGTGCTCTGATTGGTCAGCTCGCCCACTCTGTTCTGATGAGTCCACCACCGTTACAGCGGAACATCAGTGATTATGTGTGTTACGTTCCCTACTGGGCTAGGGGAACCAACACAACCAGAGTGGATTGGTAATAACTATAAGTGGCTGACATCGTCGTGGATTCATCTTCTTATTACAGACACATGCATTTCCTAACATTCGGTCTATATGCTGTCAAATGTATTATCTCTTCGATTTACACACGGCATCTATTGCACGTCTGTCCGTCCTGGGAGAGGGATCCCTCCTCTGTTGCTCTCCCTGAGGTTTCTCCCATGTTCCCCTCAAACTGTGGGTTATCTCTGGAAGTTTTTCCTTGTACGATGTGAGGGTCTAAGGACAGAGGGTCTGAGGACAGAGGGTCTGAGGACAGAGGGTCTAAGGACAGAGGGTCTGAGGACAGAGGGTCTGAGGACAGAGGGTGTCGTTTTTTCTCATACTGATATTCTGAACAATCTGTGCTGTTGTATTTGCTGTAAAGTGTCTCTACTGTAGGCTAATTTTATTATATGTACAGCACTTTGGCTCCACCAAAAATCGTTTATAAATGTCCTATATAAATAAAACTTGATTTGATTTGATTTATTATAACCCAGTGTAAAACATAATGGCAGACAAACAGCCTGAAACAAACAAAAGGGCCAAGCTTAACTATAGAACAAACAAAGGAGGACTTCAAAAGGGATTGGATGACGTCAATCCAATCACCTCTTCGGATGTTGCGAGGGCGGGACGTCGAGGAAACCTGACAGCTCATTTGCATACACACACACATGCACAACAGAATTAATAGCACCAGGAAAACAGCAGCCGTAACAATGTGTTACAATGGCGTTTGTTAGCAACCAGAAAATGACACCAGTAATGACAAACAGAGGAGAATGCTGCGTGGGGTCTGGGTGCCGTGTTGGCGTGACGTTGCGGGGCTCGCTGCTCCGCCCTTTGAGGCTCGAGGAGCGGACAGTGTGAGGTGGATTACTGGTGTCGTTTCCTGGTTGCTGCGTGGGGTCAGCGAGACAGCGAGACAGCGAGACACTGCGGAACTCAGCCTGAGCACACACACACACACACTCACAGCTACACACACTCCTTTTTAACTGCATTCATTTTTCTTCTGCTGACTCTGCATATTTCAGTTCTTAAAAATAAGTTGATGCTAATGAATTGTTTATGTATTTTAGCAACTTTGCTGGCGCTCAAATGGACAATACAACCACTCTATATCAACATATTGCACTACCTCACCACCAGATTTGTATCAGTGTTGGGTGGAACGTTGCCCAAGACTCTTTGCAATGCAAATTGTGAGATGGATTTGCCTCTAAAATTCTTGTTTCTCTCTTTTCCCTCAGATCCTGTTTTTCCCAGGTCCGGTACCGCGCAGACTGGTCCAATGAAATGTCATTCAGGAGTGTTTTGATCAGTCCCAGGATGCTGGCAGATCACATGCCCGACGCCATGCTCCGAGCACTCACCAGTCTGACCAGGGACCGGCCCTTCTCCCTCTGCCCGTCGTCTTCAAACAACACCAATCACAACACTGTCTGAAACGTGTCAAAGAGACTGAGCTCCCAGACTTTACAGTACTTTAAGCACACTTCAGTTTTTTACGTTTTCCTCCATGCTTCAAATACTTTCTTGCTATTCAATTGCATCTTGTCTTCAGGTTTAATCCTGAAGACCCTTTTCTCTAAAATACATTTGAAAAATTGATTGTAATGGTAACGGAATACTTAAACCATCGAGATGTACCTGCTGTGAGCTTCATGAATGAACAAGTACCTTGCTAAATTGCACTTTTAATGATTTATTTCCATTTGTTTTATTTCAAATCCCTGAGTTACTGCGCGAGCTACTTTATGCCATGATCTTTGAATGTGCGTTGTGTACCATATTTGCCAGTGCTGCAGTTTTAATGTAATGTCTGTTCTACATTTGATGTTTTTGTTCATGGTAGACACAGGCCCCCATGGCCACTGTAAGTGTCACATGCTGTCTTCCTGATCTTTGGAGAGCAGTCTGATCCAGGATGTGAAGATACAAGGGTGTCTTATACCCTGGACTAAAGCATTACCTCCTCATTGTATAGTAACTGTGCTTGGTATGTGTTGTGTTTAATGTCTCGAAACATCAGGGTGATCAGTGCCTATGCATCACAGAAAAATAAGTCAACAGAATTGCTTTACAAAAAAAAAGACAGAGGTGAGTGTTTACAATAAGTTCTGTTCTGCGTTCACTATAATGCAGTTTCAATAGTGCATGATGTACGGCAGAACATATTTAATGCAACAGGTAGAGCGATTGTACATTACTTGAGAACCTGTTTACTTGCTGTGAATACTTCATATTTTTTTCACGTAATATATAATAAAGTTGAATCAACTGATGCTTGCATAACAATTTCATATTCACAGTAAATTGAATTGGAATTCTTGATATAAATTAAAACACTTGTAAAGCACACTGCATCCTTTAATTTTTGTGTACACTAGAAAAGGTGAAATACAATCATGTACTATTCTCAGCACTGGCAACTGTTGTTGAACTGAAAGCAAGTCAGCCATATGAGTCAGTGAGAGTGGGTGTAATTCATTCTGAAATGTCTCCAATGATTAACACTAACAATTAGCTTCAGTTTTGACTATCCTTCATCAGCTCTCTTTAGCATGTGACGTAAGGCGACGTCCCGTCAACAACTCATGACCTCTTCAAGTGATGCTCGGAAATTCCCATTTCTGAACTGGGACGCGGTCAATTGCAGTGCTGACCGAATGTAAAGTATCAAAGTTAGCTCAACATATTTCTACTTTTGTCTTTAAATGTATGTAAGAAAAAAAAATGGCACAGCTACATAACTAGGCTCCTATGTAAGCCCTGCAACTTTAAAATAAAAGGGGAATGTCCAGTCATCCAGGGAAATTAATTTGTGTTTGAAATAAATCTGACAAAAGGGGAACATTACATTATTAAGAAAACATCACCTGATGTTATCCTTACCTCAGTAAATAAACATATAGTAACAAATAAGCCGTTTAGATGTTATAATCAGGGTTGGATAAGGTTTGTTCTCCGCCCCTTAGACGTCACACAATATCAACTATATAACAGGACACATGAAATTATTATTGTATCTTCAACAACAATGTCTACAATCTGGTAGTGTACATGTATGTCTTGCCACTTACTACGTTGTATTATTGTAGTTGTTCAACACTTTTACAACATTGGAGTGCTTTTGCTGTTTTTGGTGCACTTTTGGTTTTGGCGTTTTGCCAAATTGGACATCCAGATTAGTGTTTATCTGGTCAAAACGGAGACAAATTAGAATCTGACATTGTATTTGCAGTGGGCATATTTATTAATTTCATATGTCGCTTAAATTCGTCCATCTCAATTTTTCCGACAGCACTTGAAGGCAGCATCAGGAGCTCATCTGTTGGACAGGGAAACTAATCAGGAGCCAAGTGAAGACTTTTCAGTGGCGCTGCTAGCTCCCAGGCTAGCAAGCTATCAGAGTCAGCCGTCCAGTCGAATAAGGAGGAGTACAGACTTTGTTTCTAAAGTACAGTGTCTCTTCTGTACAGTACACAACACTCAAACTATGTTTTAGAAACACCGTTTTGTTGCGCTAAAGTAGCAAGGCAGACAGCCTCTGGCCAGCTGAAGCTTGCGGCTAGCTCATTAACGTTAGCTGGGAAAGAAGTGGAGGCAAGAAAATGGAGCTGGACGACGTAGTCCTGTATCAGGATGACTCGGGAAACTCCACCATGATGTCCGAGCGTGTCTCAGGTCTGGCCAGTTCAATATACCGAGAGTTTGAACGGCTTATCGAGAGATACGGGGAGGATGTAGTGAAGGAGCTGATGCCGCTGGTGGTCGCCGTGCTGGAGAACTTGGACTCGGTGTTCGCTGTCAACCAGGAGCAAGAAGTGGAGCTGGAGCTGCTGAAGGAGGACAACGAGCAGCTCGTCACCCAGTACGAGCGAGAGAAGGCGCTGAGAAAACACACAGAGGAGGTGGGTTTCACCAAAACACTGCCCAACTACTTTATAACCAGGATTACAGATGAAAGGCTCGTATTATGCTACAACAAGATTACAAACCCAATTTATAAATCTGGCAATTCACTGTCGCGGTGTTTATCAACTATATATATCCCATTAATCACAAATAAGTACTCTATGAAATATAAACGCTCATTTTCTGTTTGACATACCCACACACTTCATTTCTCAAAGGAGAACTACACTTCCTCACGTGGTTGCTGAGACTAACTGGGGCATTTAATGTAGGACAATTGAGGGAATAGAAACTTCAAACTTTTCTAAATAATTACAGTTTAATGGTGTAAATGCATTTCCTGAACGGCGGGTCCATCCAGTTATAAAGACCGCCATGTATGTGATCCAGATCTTACAATTGAAGCGCAAACATGACATGTGAAGCACACACTGTACTTTAGCTGCACGTCCATGCCTCTATGGACACCCTATGAGGAGGATACCGTGTCACACTTGGGATTGCAGTCAATGCGCGCCAGATTGAAAGCATCCACATGGATTCAAGTCAAGCCTCAGATATGCAAACTAGTTAGTGATATGCTTGCAGGATGGTTGCAATGAACGCACATGTATTACAAGCTATTGCCACGCTGTACATTACTCCACCTCTACAGTGCAGTCTCATTTTGGACGGTGACACATTCACGTCGACACTAGCACACTGGGTCTGATTTTAAGATGTGTGTGTTTTCATTATAAGTCAATGGTGTTTTTAGTTCTACTGGAAGAAGAAGGCATGCTTAATAAATCCCTGAGGGAACTTCAGGGAAGATTAATTTCTCACTCTGTTGTTAACCTACAGTTACAGCTAAAACACATGCATACATGCACAAGTAGAACGGAGACACACTAGGCCTGAAATACACACATGCACAAAGTATGCGTTGATGGAGAGGTGTCTAGCCCCTACTGACCTTCACTGCACTGTATGAACGTGTTGGTGATACTGTATAAACACAGCTATTGTTCCACAGTGGGCGTCTAGAGTTAAATGTTGAATGCACAGACTTTAAAGTTAAGTTAAGTACGACAGGCACACATAACTCTCAGCTTTGCTCCTGTACACACATCAGTGGGTACCGTTTGTGATGAGTTATTTTCTCAACTAAAGTTACAGGCTGCCCCCAGTCAGTGTGCTTTAGGATGATACAGGTGATGGTGAGATTGGTTGCAAGACAAATAGGATGCAAATGCGCCACTTTAAGTGTGCACATGTTTTTGCCACTCCTTAATGTTTCCAGAGTCGTTGACATTTGACTTAACAGCTAAATGTTGAATGACAAGCGCAACAGGTCACAGAGCGGTGTGTGTGAATAATTGATGTCATGTCGTAGCATGTTGCGAAAGCTTTCAGATGGACCGGTGCACATGAGATGTTCCATTGGTATGTTATGGGGCTTGCATTGCTCTTGCTTCCTCTCCCTGCTGTGTGTGAAATACCCATAGACTGTATACCTCGTCTCCTACACAACTAGCTCTTCCTCTGCCAGGCCGCCTGCGCCCTCATGGCTGTGTTCTGTGGTATTCTTATGCTGGCATGATGTCATAGGTTGCAACTGTACACCCTCTCTAAAGCAGAGATCAGCTCCTGAACAACTCATATAGGAACTTGAATGAACAATTACATTTCAGGATGTGGCATTAATGTGTGTTGCTACCGATCAGGACTGCTCGCTTATGGCAGGAATCATAGTCACTGTCATTATCGGTCAATCTTGAGATCATTTTGTAAATGTTTCAAGTGAAATGCATCTGGTGGGCTCTGACTGTGCTCTTGTACACAATCAAGTCATGAACACATGGGCTGTATACATATGAATGGTGATGACATGATAAAACAGCCACACCCACAAAGCATGGTAAATATGGCTGTTACCCATAGCTGTTACCTACAAATGAAGATAAGGAAAAGATCTGGTCAACAAATAAATAAACAATGTTAGAAGATATGACCAGGCGTTTGATGCTCAGGGTAAGGGGAATGTTTGCTTTTGTTGTAATAATGCTTTACATAGCTATTTCATTGGAGTAAAACTTTTACAAAGACATTTTTCGCAAAGCTTGTGTATGTAAAATGAGAGACGAATGATGAATAACTTTTTCGTTTTACAGCTATGTGGTGATGCGTTCAGCAATATATGTAGGCTACATTTGTATTCATGATAGAAGTTAGTGAAAAAATAACAATGCAAATCAAATAAATATGCTTTGCTGTCGTATTCAGTCAATCTCAAGAGTGCATCATTCCAAAGAAGTTACAGTTCTCACTGTCTGGGCAAAATGAAACCAATGCACCTTTCTAAGCTTTCCATACTTTGCAGTTCATATTCAGGTTCTTTTATTGAGTTTGTGTACACAGCGATTGGTTGAAAAGTTAAACAGACACGTACGCCCTCCACATCCCCCTCATCTATAATCCGTCGGTTACAAATAACTGTGACTAAGTTGCATTGTACGTGGGTAAACTGACACAATAGTATACATTCATGAAACTCACACTGTTTATATGCAAAATGTCCTCACACCAAAGCCACTACCTACTCAATGGAGTGAATAGCTGGGCACAGCTCGGTTCCTAAGCTGCTCATTTGGGTGACAAGACGCTCATTAATCCCGCCAAACAAACACATTGTACGAGCCAAGTTTGGCTTTTAGCTGCACCGAGCCCAGAGGAATACCCCTCTTAGTCGCTCGTCTCGGCAGAGCAGAGGAAAAGGCAAGGCAGGAAGTTCTTGGGGGAAAACAGCCCTTCCCTCAGTTCTTTTGTCCACTCAGGGTTGTCTGCTGACCTTCCATCAGTTCGGTCCGTAATGAAATCTCTCACTAACTACTGATTTACATTCCAATGCAAATGTGTACAGGCATTCGTGGTTTCCTAGAGGATACATCTTACTGACTTTGGTTATACGATCAACATGATTACTCTTTGACTTCGCAAAGCATGCATTTACACAGATAACTTTGTCGATTTTGTGTGCATCAATCTGGTGCACTATGAGAGCAAAATTAGGAGGGTAGATCTATGAAAAACGTTGTGCTCATGTAAACAATGTTGTGCTCTAGAAATGATAAACACATTGGTTGTGAACATTTGAATGGTGAGGACATGGCAACACTTTCAGACCCACAAAACATGGCAAACAGGGTTAATACTCAAATCAAAAAACCACTGGTTGGAGAATAGGGATTCATACAAGAGGATGAATCTTACTGACTTCCCTGATCCGTCCTTGAGTTATATCCAGCGCTAATAAGCGAATGTAACAAAGATGGACCTTGTTTTAACATCAACATTTTAGCATCGTCCTTTTGCAATGTATCCTCATAGTTTTGATTGAGTGATGAGTTGCCTTTCGAGTCCTTGTAATAAGTACTTTGTTACGTAACACAACCACTTGTTACGGTTTAGAAAATATCGCCTTAGTTACTTGAAGTATCGAACACGCGTAACAAATAGATCCGCATTGCTTCTGGACCCAGCTATCCACCGCAGCCTCCTTCCTTCATGGACTTTGCGGCTCTTTATACTATGTATAATCTCATGGCTAACAATTACATGGGTTCCATACCAATTGATTACGTGGGGTATTTACGTATGACTTTTCGTAGGTATAACTACAAACAGTGTATGCCAACTGCATTCATTATGTGCATGTTGTTATGTTAGCATATAGCATATAGCAACACTGTGCCTAAGTCACACAAAGCTGCCGGCATGTCTGTAGAATACTTCTTTTTCTAATTCAACTGCATCCGTCAGTGGGTCTATCAGCAGCTGCGTGTGTCTGGAGAATATGCCCAGCCTATGGCTATGCACATATTCTAAGTCACTTGATTGGCTCAAGCTTTCATTTACCACAAAGGGCTGCATGTGTTGTTACCTCAATATTATTAACTGTGTGATTATGATGTAATGATCCTATTTGAAACAGTTCATTAGTGCTTCAGTTCATTTCATCTGATGGCCAAGACAACACACAGCCACAAACACTGAGAGGACTTGATTCCACTCAATGCTAATTGAGTGCCAATACAGTGGAGCCCTGTCTGTGTGGGTCTGCACGCACTTGTGCCGGAGCCACATGTGTTGTGTGTGTGTTGTTGGCACTCGGCGACAAAGAGAGCATTATACAAGCAGCGTAGGGGAAGAGTGCACGCTAAAGCGCTGGAACACTCATTCTCTGGAGCGCTGTCATATGCACAAGCCTTCTTCCTGGGTCATATGATGAGCAGCAGTTTAAGAGAGGAAGATGTTGGGAGTTCTAAATGATTGATAGAATAGAAGTGTATCGTCTGCATGTGTCATCCACACAGTAGGCTACTCTCAACAGTGATAGTTTGTGTAAATCCAACGAGGAGAAACCTGTTCTCCTCGAATTCAGCAGTTTATAATGATCACAAATGAAGGCTTGTAACCGTTTAGCTACCCTTCGTGTTGTTACGTGCAATCCCACATGAAGGGGCACACCCCACTATGAAACCTACCGTCTGTAGTCTAGCCCAGTGCTATGTTAATGCTCTTAGTAGATTTACATGTGAAATAGTAGATTACTACACACACTTCAGAACTTAAGATGTTCCCTTGGTGTTCCAGACATTACATGACATGTCACTTGTTAGACGCTTTTATCCAAAGCGACTAACATTCTCAACACTGTGGGCAATCCCCACGGGAGCACTTGAAGTGGACACAACGACATGCTGACTGCAGTGGGGTTTGAACCCTGATCCCAACACCAACGCTCAACCCGCTGCACCACACGCCTCCCAGACCCAACTGGGCCCTGTAGGTCTCTTTCCCTCAAGCCCCACAGTACATCCTCACCCCTTGTGGAAGAGAGAAAGAAGGTCACTACTTATAGAATAAGGACATTCTATTTCCAGGTAATTCATTGCAAATAAAGTTCTCTACACTGAAAGAGCTTTGAGAAGCAAACGGCAGAGAAAAACATCTTAGCCCGTCAATGACTGAATTGTGTTTTTTTTATTAATAAAAAAAAAGGCTCGAGGTTCAGAGAGTTCACAAGAGCATCTAGAAACACCTTTGTTTTGCACCTCCACTCTCAATGTGCTGTGCGTGTAAAGAAGAGGCTGTTTGTAATGGGGAGCTCAGGTGATCCTCAGATGATATCCATCCTTCCCGCCCAGAGCCCGACCACAGGGCCCCTCCTCCACAGCACCCACATCACAAGACTGGACAGTCTTTTTCTGTCACCAAACACCTGACTCAGCAATCAGCTGAGGCATCAATAGAAGGAACAAAACCAACCTTCTACAAAAGCAACAACAAGAGAATCATTCTTATTCTTCGATGTGTTGGTTATAAAGTGTTTCAGGAGCGAGTCATTAACCCGATAATTGGTTAGAAATGTTAACTTCTGGTTCTCTCGTCTCAAGTCAATGACATTTTGAACGGGCGTTTGGTTAGATCCCTGAAGTAGCGTCTGTTGTTAACACAAGCTTAAGAGATGGTTATTCTACAAAATCAAATACTTCAGTTACTCATGAAGTTTAAAGCTTTTATGGCTTTAAAAAAGTCAATGGATATATGAGACTGAAATGAGACATTCCTCCTTTAGTAGTCACAACAAAAGGAGTTGATCTGTGGGATAATTGTAATGATGAGCTGAAATACTGTGCAACTTTATCTAAACTAAAACGCTTATTTAGAAACCAAATCCTGAATGGTTATGAGCAGGACCTGTGCATTTCTTGTTGTTGTAAAAGTTATTTATTTTTGGTTGTTTTGTACAAACAATTATTTGTTCAAAACAATGAATCCAATATCACGGATGCTGATGACCTAATCTTTTATTTTCATGAACAATGTACTCTAGAGGGGGTCGGACCAGAACAATGTACTCTAGAGGGGGTCGGACCAGAACAATGTGTACGCTTCTTCTTGCCCCTTTTGAACACGACAGAAACTATTTGAGAATTATATTTGTATTTGTTTATACCTTGAACGTTTTTTGTTTTGCTTCTCTTTGTTATAATAATAATAATAATTAGTAGCAATGTGAAATAATGCGATCATGCCGTTAAAAAGCTAACCTAACGGTAGCTTTTGAATTCTGGCAAATGCATTTAAACTTTAAAAATCACAAAACTGGTGTTCATTTTAAATGATTATCGTTGAAGAGAACTTGACGGCATAATTCATGTTTTTTCTTCTTCCAAAAGAGCTTGTTTTATTGCAATAATTACAATACAACAAAATCAGATTTTCCTGCACAAGGGCGATGATAACTTCTGGGCCGGCGTACAAAACAATGTCATCAATTCATATTTCATTTCAATGTTAAAGAGGAAATATTCTGCTTGTTTTCAGGTTTTTATATTTGTGACACGTCTCCATGCTTTAATGTTCAAAAAGCTCTTTCTTTTTCTCATACTGCCTGTGCTGCAGCACCTCTTTTCACCCTCTGTCTGAAACCAGAGCCCAGTCTGCTCTGATTGGTTAACGCTTACCCCCAGTTTCCACCGGGTCCGTCTGCGCCGCGGCGGTCGTAAGGATCGCGGCCACTCTAGTCAATGGGTGCTATTCCACCACACGCGCCGTGTTACGGCTCAGTCACGGCCCAGAAGCGGCTCGGCGCAGCGCTTCTCTAAAATTAGGATGAATCCTATTTTTGCCGCGGCGCAGCCGTAACATAAGGTCGGGCAGGCAGCCCCCCCTCGCAGGAAGTGGAAAGGTGAGCATCCGGGCCAGGCCCATCCCCCACATATACTAATTTAGCAGACCCCCCTCCTTCATCACAACACCTCCACTACGATACGCACAATGGACGGCGAGGTTTTCATCATGGAAGTGGAAAAACACACTATTTTATATGATGTAACCAATGCTTACTACAAGGACAACATCAGAAAGGACAAGGCCTGGTTTTTAGTCGCTGCAGTTTGTGGAGTGGAAGGTAACTACATAATAATGTTTTAAAGTTAATTAATACTTGTAGGTATAGTACAGAGCCATTCAATAAACACAATTTAAACAGACACACAAATAAAACATTTAACTACGTAGCCTACTTACTTTCTTGTAGAAGTACAAATGTCCAGGATGCCCGAATCAATAACAAAACTGCGAGCCTGCACGCACGACGCTACGCTTCTGAAACGCTTCTGGGACGCGTCCGGTGGCTTATGGCGCTAGAGGAGGTCGGACCAAAACCGCGGCGCAGACGGACCCAGTGGAAACTGGGGGTTAGAGATGCCCCAGCCCTTTTATCACGTACCATTTTTGGGGGCGCGAGTGTTGCATAGTGATGTTACACAAGTAAACAAAGAAGTCCAATGGAGGAGTTTCAGCAGGGGCGGTGGTGTGTGGGAGAGGAACTCTCTGGAGGGAAACTGTTTTCGGGTTATCTGCTTTAACTTTGTTCTAGTTTTCTAAAATCTTGTCAGAGCTCATCAAAACTTCATCCAGATTAATCCATTCACAAACAAAGTGTAAATTGCCATCAGGGATTAACGGTTTACTCACATAATTAGTTTTATGAAATCTTCTTAGAGGACCGGTTGGGAAGCTGGATCGAAGTAATACGTATAGAAACGTTGTGTTCCTGATGATTTATCTTGCATGTTGGTGTTTCTGCACCCAATGATCTCTGTGATCCACTTTCTCATGAAATAAAAACGGTCATAGTCCCTGATCCCCCCGGAGAAGGACTGAGGTTACTAACAGCTGCTGTGAAGATTGGAAAACAACCATGACACTGAAATCAACTGTTACTAACTCGCCCAGTAAACTGTGCCTGTACACACACAAAAACACACACAAAGGCTGTTAGATGTGTTTGAGAAGCCGGCGCTGTGCACCTGTTGCTCTGAGAGGTTAGATGACATTCACAATGCAAAGAAGACGGATACGGTTGTTCCCAATGTTCCACTGGTGTCAACACTGTGAGCATGAGAAGGTCTGAATCAAGCACGAGATTTAAAATCAATGAATCAAGCTTATTTTATATTGAACTTTATACACAATATGTAAAACAAAAAATGGACCACCACTTGAGACTTGTGGTGTCCTGGGAAGCTGTTCTACAATTGTGGGCCGTAATTATAAAAAGACACATTACCTAGGGCATTTGTTTTACATTAAGCATTATAAAAAGCAAACGGCCCTGAGGGATATACAGAGTTCATGGGTTAAAAGCAAATCTGATAAATAGCTAGGAACAAGACCATTAAAAGCTTAATAAATCAAATAAAATGGGTGTGATTGGTGTGAAATGGTGCTCTATCTGGTCCTCGTTAATAGTCTTTCAACTAACCCTAGGTTCTAAACTTGGTACATGGTTTGAAATGAGTTTTTCAAGTTTTAAACCCAGTTTCTCTCTTTGAGCTTCAGAACCTTTAATCAGGAGCCCCAACTCTATTTCCTGCACACTGAAAGTGTCTAATGTAATAGACGGTGATGATTAAAAGGTCATTCATGTCTCAGCAGGCATGTGTGATATTCCTGTCACTGCCAGAAACCAATCATCTGACCATTACTGAACCAGGAGTTCACAGTACTCATTAGAATGTCAGGGCTTTGATAATAATTCCTTTTTGGTTCTTTCCCTGTATGTTCTGTGTTTATCTGCAGAGGTACATCGTCTTAGAAGACTCCCAGGACGGCGAGAAGAAAGATCTGCAGAGTCGACTGGTGATGCTGGAGGCACACTCCCGTCAGCTGGAGCGCAAAACTAAAAACTATGCCGATCAGAGTAAGTTCACACACACAGGTTTTACTGTTCTGCCTCTATTCTAGGGTAGACACACACACACACACACACACACACACACACACACACACGACCCTGTGAGCAGCATTGACATTTTGCAGGTCTTGTGACTGTGTGTTAGCCTGATGTGCCAGAGGGCAGATGGACTCCCATGTCCCAGCTAATTAAGGTAACTAACACAGGTTAACATGACTAGCCTGCCAACTGCCATGTCTGCTAAATGAGCTGTAATATAATAATCAGCACGTATAAAGAAAGGCTCAGTTTGAAGTACAGGAAGAGTCAAGGCTGTTAACCTGCTTGTTTTTCATCTAGAAAACCCTTCTTTTTCCTATCGTTCCATGATTTTGGATAATGATTATGGATAATGATTTGCCTAAATCACTCATGTAAACAGTGAGTGATCTAATGCTTTTTTCTGAGATATTAAAATATATTCAAGTACAAGTCTTCCCTTAAGTCTTAAGGACTGTTTTTAGATCATGAAAATAAAGCCCTCATGATGAGTGCATGACTGCACTGTTGACAGTGTGTGTGACCGCTTGTTAGTTTCAGCGCAGGGCCGTAAAATACGCCTCATTCATGCCGAGGGAACACTAGTGTGGGTTTGATGTCAGTGGATCACTCAAACATACTCTAAATACAATATTAACCAAAGGAAACTATGATGAATTCAACTAAATAATACAAATGAAAGATAGACACACCTCTGGGCATTTGTTTAGAGGTACTAGACGGGAAACTAGAAAAAGTCAACAGAAAAATTGTTGGCAATTTTCTGGTATAATCAATACATTATTTCAGTCATTTATCGACTGAAAATATTGTAAACATTAAAAAATGCTTAACATTTCATACACCTAGCTATTATCGATTTAAAGAAGGTAAAATAAAAAAAGGGAACATTAGCACATTATTTAATAATGACAGTAATGATGTATACACTCTAGCTCAGTAGAATGTATTAGGTACCGAATTGTTGTTCTCTTATTGCTAAATTGTATCAAAGGAAATTTGAAAACAAACAAAACTTGGATAAACGACAACAAACACTCAAAATTATTATCGCTTTATTTACTTTTTGTATTTGATATACTTATTTCACTTTGACATGAATGAGAACATAATGTGGGGCTTTCCTTAGCATCACTTCCATTTACTCACACCTCTGTATTTAACCAGGTTATTTCTGCTCCACTCCTAGTTCCTCTTTCTGTTTACATCCCTCTATGCAGCTGCTCACTGCGGAACTGTTCTTCATTGATTACGTAGGTGTTTTTTCTATATCAAGTACATGAGCCTTGTTAAACACCTGAACAAAAGGATATTTCCGACATGTGCTGCAAAGCATGAAGCATGACAGGTCGTGCAAATAAGTTGTGACAGCTCACAGCCGGCTCTTCATGGCCACTTGTACAGAGGGTAAGGGACTTTGAAGTGCCACTGTCAGCTTTTTGTTAGAGGGCATTTGACATCTGGCAATGCAGGAAGACTGTGTGGCTGTTGTGACTACAAACTGATCTCACCTTAAGGCCACAGATGGATTACCACTGAGGGTGATTGTTACTATTAAGATAAGTGTGTCTATTGTTAATTACCTTTATTGCACTTTAGTTTAAATTGTAAACAGGAAATGTGTAGTTTAATAAAAAACAACTATTCACCAATATTTCCAGTGATTACCTTAAGGTTACTTTGAATGTTATTATTTCAAACTGGGGCTGCACATTCATCTAAACTTAAAGAGGCTATATTATGCAAAATGCATGGCTCATATTTGTATGTTGTGCTTCTACTGTGACATGTTTACATGCTTTAATGTTTAAAAAGGTCTTTATTTTTGATTGGTCGTCCGTTATGAGATGTGTGGGAAATGTTTCCGCACATGATACGCCCCTTGGCATACCACGTACAATGTGTTGGAGCGTTAGCCAATAGAGTGTTTCATAGGGCCTCTTTAAGTAGTAATGGCAATATAGGCTATTCATTAGTGTAATATTCAAATTGCAGGAGGCGCAATATGTGTTGCAAGCTAAATATGTGTACATTTTATTCTAAATTAAGGAATTACTTTTGCAACAGAGAATTGCTGGCCCTACAAATCGTATTCTATGGACTTCTGAAAGATATCTTTGTTTAATGCCCTCCAATATTGTGAATCAATTGTAATATCAGTCGAAATAGGTGAAATTAGTTTTTTATCTTGAAACCCTACTACAAACCATATCCATTAATATAAAACTTTTGACACCATTGAAATCAAAACCCAAGGAGCTGCTAGGTCATTTTAAGATTGAAAGTCCCTGCTTCAGAGGGCTGAGATAACCTGTCTCCTTGTGGTTCAGAGGGGCTTGTTGATGCGTGGTGGCCCTCCTCTGGCTATGAGAGGTTATTGCACTCTAGCACCGAACGGTACCCCAGAATCCAATGAAAGACATTGTGTATACTTGGTTTCCCACTGGACACATTTAGTCAGTGTGGCAGTTTGATCCATACTTGTTATTTATTGAACTATTGCTGTTGTTATTAAGATCTTTGTTGTTAACTTATGGTGTTTTTCATGATATGCACTTTAAGTACATTTCTTTTTTCCATGCAGTTATCAGATGTGACGAGAGAGAAGCAGACCTCAAGAAGGAGTACAACACGCTTCATCAGAGACACACTGAGGTATGTCTGCCTGGGATAATGACGTGTGTTTGGTTATGTCACATATGTCACCCAGATACACACAGTGTTGTATCTGTATTTCACATAACTAATGATACACGGTGCAGAGAAAAGGTCGCAATTTGGAGCCTCCACCTAATTAATGACATCACTGTTTAATAGTGAACACAAGATCATTTTACAAACAGCTTGAGTCTAATATTGATGTCAAACTTCAGGAACAACATAAAAACATCAATAAAATATCACTTGTCAATATAAAAGTGAATGTGTATATATGAAAAAGCAGTAGATAAATGATCTTTCAGGCATTTTTTTCGAAGCATTATATAGAGGGAATAATTCAGTTTATATACAAATTAGCTTCTCAAAAACACATCAAAAAGAAGAAATTAATTATTGAATTATTCCACATCAATACATTCCAATATCAGTGTAATTATATGCACCTCTGGTTCAACAAAAAGTTGTGAAAATTAAAAGAAAAGATGATTAAAACATGAAGTATCCAAACATGAATAATGTTTTTGTTGAGTCATTAATCAGCCTAGTTCTCTTAATAAATGATGCATCGCTAACAGATGCTCTAAAACAGGGGGGTCAAACTCAATTTCATCGCGGGCCACATTGGAATTATGGTGGCACTCAAAGGGCCGGTTGTAACTTTAAGACTATATAGATATTTAATATATATAACATTACATTATTGCCTCTGCATTGGATTATTATCAGATAGGGTAATAACTTCATAATTAGCTACGTCTGAAAGCAGAAGTCTACGGCAAATTAATTGCAAGTCTCTTCAGTGAGAATGTCACAAAATGATTTAAAAAGAAAAGCAACATTTTGAAAAAAAAGCAAAGTTTTGAAAAAAAAAATCGAATTCTAAGAAAAAAAAGCATATTTTGTAGAAAAAAAAGTCAAATTCGAGATGCATTGTGGGACATGTAGTTTATGGGCAACGTGCTTCTGTAAATCGGCATGTAACCGTATAATAAACATATTATATTCTTTGCAAGCTCTTGTGGGCAGTGGCGACTGGTTATTAGGGGCACAGCCCCACCTAGTGTCAGCAGAAAGTATTACAAATAATGATTACAAAAAAATGCAAAAAATATATTAAATATATTTTAAGATCATGTTTAATCATCTGATTCGTCTGTACATTGTTGTAAAACAATTGTCTGTGTTCTTCTAATTAGTGTCTACACAGTGTGTGCCTATTGAGCTGTTAAGAGCCATGTGGGACAAAACCCGATCCTGCCCCTCCCTCTCTCTGTCTAAGTGAACGGTGACTGTAAAAACTACACTGCGCATGCTCAGAATATTTTCCTATTTAATGTGTGTGGCAAAAAAATAATGACCATAGGGGCATAGAGCTGCCATCCCCACCATACGTCATCTCACATCATTCAGAGCTGATTGGCTGTAAGTACGTGTGCCGCGAAAAGTGTGGTGTGTGAAGAGGAGACGAGAGAGCTGCAGTGACGCATCCTAAAACCCGGAAGTAAGCTGCGCATGGCTTCCCTCCACAAAAAAGCAATGAGGTTTCTCCATAGGATTTTAGAAAATAGCTCAAAATAAGATCTGTGGGAAACAAACCTGTTAGATAAATACACGTTTTGTTCAGCCGGATAATATCCACATGTCTACCCTACTTTTATAATTTTATAATCATAAATCTATTGATTAGATTAGATTTATGATAGACTTTTGAAACTACAAGAACATAAGGAGGACTTTTACAAAAAAGTTATGGAGATTTTTGTCCAGAAGGATAGCATGGACTTCATCTTCAAGTCAAGGTAAGACTGGGAAAATGGGATCTTACTAAGAGAGAACAATTCAATATTTAAATGATAAAATTAATTTTTTTTGGGTATCCTTCTGTTGAACTGTCTGTTTAAAATTAATTGAAGCATCAGACAAAAAAACCTTTTGAAAATAATATTATATTTTGATTTATGTCTGTAAACCTGAAGAGTCAGTGCCAGTGCCTCACCAGCCATGAACCTCACTGCAGAAGCTTATAGACATCTAAGTTTTTTGTGCCCCACCACTTTTGTACATATAAAAACGCCACTGCTTGTGGGCCATAGAAAATGAAGTCACGGGCCGGATTTGGCCCCCGGGCCTGGAGTTTGACACCCCTGCTCTAAAACCTCTCAGCCAACTGCTGATCTGAATAATGCTGAATAGAAAAGGTGAAGGTCCGATAAAAGCTGTCACCTGCATGCTGCAAATCTACATCCTGTCACAGCTGAGTCTGGAGACGTATTCTTCATGTGTGAGTGACCATGAATGTTTCAAATGGTATAATCACGTATGCTGTAGTTTGGTAGCAAGCAACAGTCATTTCATCATCCTCGTTTTGCACAGGTTTTTGGGATTTTAATATAGCATAACACATGTTAACATTTAAAAATAAACGGCACACAACCTGTGCTGCTCTTACTTTGAAATGCAGAAACCACGGCCATCGCATATGTCTGAAAACTCTGTGTATGTTTGGTGCAAAACATAGAGTTAAAATCCATAAATGCTTTTTTGATCCCCAAACATAACTTGATTCACAAAGTTATGAAAGATATCAACAAATGTTTTTCATTTACTTAAATAAATGTAAGTAAATCAATTGAATGTATCCACAGATTTGTTTTAATTTGCAGATCAATTTTATATGTGCAAAGTAATTTCAGAGTTTACAAATCTTATTTTGCATATGTGGAACAAATGCAACATATACATACAATACATATATATACATATAATTATTATTGACACTTTAAACAATTTGAGTTACAATATTGCCATATTGAGACGAAACTACCTCCAAATGAAATTGAAGCTTATTCCACGACTCTGTTTTGCCATATCCCTTCCAGATGATCCACAGCTACATGGAGCACCTGGAGCGAACGAAACACCAGCATGCAGTCGCACATGAGCCCTCAGATACAGGGACATCAGCCAGAACACGGTGAGACAACCTCACCATACTCATTACATACTGTTAGTTCCTTCTTAAAGAGGCCTTATTATGCTTTTTCGATATTCCCCTTTCCTGTAGTGCGTTATACAGGGTTCCGGCGGGGTCTTAAAAAGTCTTACATTTGATAATCTGGTTATATAAAGGTTTTCATTCGTGTTAATGGTCTGCAAAGGCTACATCCCAAAGTTTCCACCAGAGGAAGTTTCTCTCCCACCCTGCGAGATTACTTCCATTACATAATGACATCACTGTAATACTCAAACTTCAATTGGCTAGTGCTCCAACACATTGTACGTGATACGTACCGTTAAGGGATGGAAAATCTCTTAGCAGTTGACCAATCACAACAGAGCTGGCCAGCTAACCAATCAGAGCAGCTCTGGTTTCAGACAGAGGGTGAGAAGAGGTGCTCCAGCACAGGCAGAATGAGAAAAAGAAAGTGATTTTTGAATATTAAAGCATGGAGACATGTCACAGCAGAGGCACAACATACATATATGAACCTGAAAATGGGCACAATACAATAAATGAGAACATTTGATTTTAAGACTTGACAAGGTGTGTTTTATGTCCATTCAATTGCTTTGGACAGTAACCCTGTTTTGGAACAGACTTTATGGAAGATAGACCTTCATTATAAACTTCTGAAATAAATGAAACTGGAGTTGAGTGGGACAGCTAGAGCAGTGAGTCTCAAACCTTTTTCAATCATGTACCCCCTTTGAAAGAAAATGCAGCCAAGTACCCCCTGATCAGCGCAAAAACTATTTGTTAGGGGAAACATGCCTATATAAAGAGGTACAGCACAGCGCTGCACCATCAGTGTCTGATTTATTAAAACAACAACCTTGTAACTGAGAAACACTTAAATGCTACATTTCAAACGTTTACAATCCATCACTAAATTCATGGCAAACCAATTTTAACATCAATAACACTAAGACGACATTAGTTACATTGAACTGATCTTTTTAATAAGTTGTACTTACAATGTAGTGAGAAACATGGGCTTGTGCTTCACTGAGGACCTTAGTCATGCTGACAGGGAGGCAAACTGCAGTTATTACACTTTGCGGTTTGAAATATGTGTAACTCTGTTAATATAAAACCCACACTGCTCAAACTTCCTTACGTTTCCTAAAATTGGTATATTTGTAATATATATTGGATTCACTCAGTGTGGCAGGAAACACTACCACTTCGTCAGAACCTTCTAATAAATACAGAGGCAGCTTTGTACAAAATATAGGACAATCTTTCTTTTAACCACCAGTTCATTGGTAAGAGGAGAGAACAAGAGGAAGCGAGTCCACGGGGCACCAGAAACCCCCACTAGACTGTGGAGTCCACTTTTAAATACACTTCAGCAGGGCTAGTTTTACTAGCGTTTAACGCGGCACACCACACCAAGAACACGGCATGCAAACACCCTCTGCCGGAGGCACACAACTAGGCTAATTATGAACACACACAGCACACACACACTGCAATGACCCAACCAACAATTTAGGGCGAGAGCTCCAATTCGTCGTAGCCTCTCCCCTTCTGCTCTCCTTCCATACACTGTAAAATACTTCTAAAATCTGACATACAACAATATAAAATAATATACGTAACTCGCCAGTTGGCGAGACCCTCCCCCGGGGTCTACGCTTGGGACGCCATCCAACTCCCCGGGGATCAGCTTCGCTGGACGACGTGAACTGAGTCACAGCTGGTGTCCGTGTTGCTTTGGCACCGCCGTGCGTAAGGAAGGATCGCGGCTCGCACTCACTAAAACCCCGGCCCTGACTATCTATAGGAGGTAACAGGCCTCCCGATCCTGACACTCGAACGTCTCTCCTGTCTGGCTGTCTTCGTCGCCGGCAGCTCTATCCGCTGCGAACGACACCCTCCCACCCAAAAGAGTGCTGAGTCACATGTAGCGTTCTCCAACCCCCATTCACAGTTCTCCACTGCCTTTTCTCTCTCAGCTGTCAGTCCCCCAGCTGTGAGTCCCTCTGCTGATTAACACACCTGTTTCAGTTCAGTTAATCAGTGCCCATGCAGGCGCATTCACATCAAACATTTATCAATTTATTTATTTTTTTCATTACAAAAATAAATCTCAAGTACCCCCTGCAGTACTCCAACGTACCCCTAGGGGTCCGCGTACCCCCATTTGAGAACCACTGAACTAGAGGATGCTGTGGATCAGAGCTGTCAGTCATCTCCAGTAATCCTACGATGGCCTGATGAGCTCTGTGGCTGATTGCTCACTTGTGGAGCAGATTATGCCTACTGCCGATGCAGGTCAGCAGACCCACCATCAGTTATTATGAACATATCAATTTAAAAAAAGGCTATTTGTAATTAGTATTTTGTGTGGATATACTGGTTCAGCCCTTTGTGTCAGCAAGTATTCACTCCGTTTCTGTTTACACATTGGTCTCCCACCCTAGCCATCGGATGGTTTGTTGATGATTCTTCAATGTACTGCCACCAAATCTGACCTATATTCACATCCACCTTTTTTTCACATATGCACGAATTGCAATACGTTTGGTCATTGATTGACTTTCCCTCTTGCACCATCATCAGGTCAACATATATAAAGTAATACCAGCCAAACTAAAGACACTAGGTCGACTAATGGACTAATGACTTTGCATTTAGTGCCGAACAGTAAATACTAGCATAAACCATAATACCTGCTAATCATAGTGGTGCAGTGACGAGTCCTAAATCCCGAAAGTGAGTTAGCATTTTACCACTACCGGTTCCCTCGTCTCAGAGCCAATGGGATCTCTCAATAGGATTTTGGAAAATATCTGGAAATAAGGTCTGTGGTCGACACACATTTAAGAGACGGATCACGTTTTGTTCTACGACATTAAATCCATCAGCAGTGACCCCACTGGTGATTTCTGAAGAGTTTACGTGTCTGAAAAACGATGGTTGTTACCAAGTGGCTGAATAGGACTACAGAAGTTGTCGAGGTCATTACGCCGAACACGTAAATACTCCTAAGTTTGTTTGCCCTGTTCTGCTTGAAAGCAAGTTCCTGCCTCCTGCAGACTGTTCAAAGAAACGCTTCAACTTGTTCCATTTAGAATCTGTATGTTTGAATATGGATCTGAAGTCGGCGTGACGTTGAAGCAGCGACCCTGCTGTAGCTCCTTTATAGCATAACGTTAGCATTTTGCTTCTGGCAATTAGATTTATGATTATAAAATGATAAAAGTAGGGTAGACATGTGGATATTATCCGGCTGAACAAAACGTGCATTCATCTAACAGGTTTGTTTTCCACAGACCTTATTTGGAGCTATTTTCCAAAACCCTGTGGAGAAATCCCGTTGCTCTTTCTGTCGAGGGAACCAGCAGCTTACTTCCAGGGAAATACGTCATCCCTGCACCGCTCTATTAACATGTAAACGTTGGAGTTTAGTTCAAGCACAGCCCCACAGAGCTGTGAGCAGACAGAAAAGAGTACAATAATAGTGTTGTATGATAACCATTTAACTTATAAAGCTACTGATATAAATAGTTGCAAACTTTCTTTCATTGTGCCATTTCTGTTAGTTTGTACTCATAAGATTCCCTGTAATTTACTGCTTTAATTCTTCTTTAAAACATAAAACAGAGGTGTGAATAGTGGTTAACACTGTAGTGTGTATTTAGAGAGCCCCCATTAAATCCTCCAGTTGACACACACACACACACACACACTCAATTTTAGATCAGACTCCCTGTTTGGCAGCCAATAAGCTGCAGCCTGATAAGAGGCATACGAAACAAGCTGCCTCAGCACCCAAAAGAGAGAGTTAGACAGGGAGGGAGGGAGGGGTGGGGGGTGCCACAGAGTTGAGGGTGGGACAGCGTCAGAGTGTTCCAGACTGCACAGCGGCAGCTGTGTCGTATCTCAGCAGAGGATAGGAAGAGGGAAGGAGGAAGGAGACCCTGCTAGAGGAGGACAGTGGAGGATAGGAGCTGCTGCTGCCTGCCTCTCCCTGCTCTCTGTGGATGATTTACTCTGCGCTGTGTGTTCCTGCTCTCACTGCTGCTGAAACCTCAAGGATTACTGTTGTTGTGACTGCTGCTCACAGTTGTGCTGCAGTGTACGGAGCCAACAGCTCTGCTGCAAACTCCCAGCCAGAAGGATACAGCATATTTGACCTCCACTGTAGATGTACTCAGTGGCCAATGTCCAACCTCCCAGGCTGAATTTGGTGCTTCAGTGACCCACCTCATTTGCCATCATCGTCTGAACCTCCTGGTCCCTGTTGAGGCACTGGGCCATGATCTGGGGGGGCCATGAGCCCCGGGCGTATGCTGCTGTTTGTTTTTGGCTTTGTAGGCGGAGCGGTGGTTATCAACTCTGCTGTGCTGGTGTCCCTGTCAGTGCTGCTGCTGGTTCACTACTCTGTCTCTACCGGCGGCTTACCTGCCCTGCCTTCTTTACCCTCCTTACCCAGAGTCAGCAGGTACAACCTCTATGTGTGTATCTTATCTTTATATGCTTAATGAATGTATCTTCTCTGTCGTCTCTGTAAACTGTCAGTTTGTAGCCACCCCTGCCATGTGGTTGGGTTATAACTGACGGCATGAGACTGCACTCTAAAAGTAGCCATATCTGAAAGACTATATCGCTATATCTAATTCGCTAGAGTTTATAACTGGTAATGATTATTCTCATAAGTAAATTAGCATCTTTTTCAAGATAAAATGGTAGTGGATGATTTTCTTTTTCATCCCGGTTGAAATAACAAAAGGCCACATTGGTCACCACCAGTGGCCTGCATGTGACCTCTTGCTCTCAATATGGTGGCGTGTCCATTGTTTTTGGACCTCTTTTCAATGGCAGCCTTTGTTCTGCTCCACTGTACAATATTCACTTGATACCAAGCCGCTGGAGTGAGAATAACTGCTGGTGTTTACCTGGTGTGATGCAGTGGAGGGTACTCAATAATGCATTAAGTAAATATAGAGTATTATTGGACTCTCAGTGCTCAGAGTTGTTGTGATTAGAGTATCATCCCCTCCATGCAAGAGTGTGCTGTAGTGATACGTTTTATTATAAGAGATGGAGATGGTAACAGATACAGTATGTGTTCATGCTGATATATCTCTCTGCTGACATCCTTTAATAACACTCATGCTGCTACAAATCCCATCATAGAGACAGATACAACTGGATTCATGTTATTGCCTGAGCTAATAGATGGGAGGTAGTGGAGTTTATGAGCAGCTTTATTTCTATTCCAATCACTTCAGTGCCAAACTGTCCCAGTCTTTGAAGCAACACTTCTCTGTGAAGTCTCCACTCTGACTCGTCACACAATTAATATTGTTTTGTCCGAGTCATTACATGAAACATGCTGACATTTTAACTACTTGCCCGTTTATTTAAGCAAAAGAAAATAAGTGTTACTTCAAGCTCTTAAAGTAGCGTTGGCAACTTTATTTATCACTTCACCCAGCACTTTTCTACCAAGGGTCACTTTCTCTGCAGGAATCTCATCACAACATGAAGAGAGAGGGTGACAACATTCTAATGAGAAACTGTCCAACCGGCTTTATATATTATAAAATATATCTCATATCAGGCACTTCTTATTGCACAATATAAATCACTTCATACGTGTAATGTTCTTGCACCCTGCTGCTGTTGGGACTGCTTTTCTTGGTTAAGGTCTCCCTAACTCTTCTTTATGGTACACTTTGGTCTAAACAGAAATATGTCTACTGTTTTTGGATAGATTGCAACAGAATTAAGCAAAACATCCATTGTACACAGAGGATGAATCCTAAGGACATTTCTAACACTTTGCAAGATCAAGTGGCTTGTGCAGATATTCATGGTTCCCAAACGATGTATCGTACTGCATTTGTAATCCTGTCTATTCCACTAGCGATGTCATTACGTTGGCATTTGTGATTTTAGGAAAGAACTTCTGACCACTATTTTTGTGGATTGCTTGGACATTTGTTATATACACTCTTGAGGATCAAATGCTATAACTTTTGCGAACTCCTAACTTTTCGATTTCAGTCTATTTTAACAGTCAACATTTTGTATTTGTCCACTATATGGATTGAGGATTAGCAAATATATTTTCAGGTACAATTTTGGTTTCCTACAATTATGAAAACTATATCAAACAAGTTCCTTTATATTGTATCAAGGATGCTGTTATTCCCAAATATGATAGGGTTTTTACAATGATCAAGCAGCCTTTGTCCAATTACGTTGGTTTATGACTAAATCCCAGCCAAATTCATTGTGTACTTCACCCATCAGTTGCTGCTATACTTTGTGATTAGTGCTTATTAGCTAAATGTAACATCCTTACAAGCTAAATAAGATGGTTACCATTATGAGCTTGTTAGCATGGTGACATTAGCATTCAGCACTGCTCTTCCAAGTATAGCCTCATAGAGATGCATAAGAGGCTAAGTAAGCGCTTTGAGCACCAGGAAAAGCGCTTTATAAATGTAATGTATTATTATTATTAAGTCCTGTTTTCTTTTTATTCTAATAATGTGAGAAAGACATCACCAACCGGCCAGTCTTTCAGACATTTGTATATTCCTTTCTTTCGAAATTGCGGTGTTACATTTTGATCAATCCTTCTATTGTCTTTATATCCAGAAAGGAGCGTCCCATCTCCATGGGCATATTCCAACTTCCCGTAACTGATGGTGTGACCCCTGAGCTCCACAAGGAACCCGTTGAAACCCCTTCAGAACCATGGAGATTCAACAACCTTAGCCATCCATGCTCTAACACCAGTCTCCAGGTATGACGTACACACACACACACACACACACACACACACACACAGGGATTTATTTGACCGGTTTCAAAGTGTTAGTTACTGTCAGATGTTGGCTCATACAGCTTCCCACGGATGGGACTAGTGACATCATCCCCAGTTCATTTAAATAAGGTTGTGGAAACCAAAATGCAAGCCCTCAATGCCAAAGAGAGAGTACATTTCTATGGAGGGAGAAAGGATTGTTGAGTGTGTCCAGAATGTTTAGCAGCCGCTTGTGTGTGTAACGGGGTGGCTTGAAGCCCAGCAAGCAGAGGAAGTGGTACCATTCTGGGGCCTGTCTTTAACCTCAGGGGAGGGTGGAGAGGACAGAGTGTCTTCACATTGTTGCTGTTGGAGACCATGTTGCAGGCAAGGCCATCATGAATATTAATGACTGCCTAATAGGTATTCATTGGCTGTTATTACACTAGTAGTATAGGGTCAGAGATAAATTGTAAGTTTAGAGTTCAGGACTTGTTTTATAACAGGCATCAGAAGTGGTTGATAATTACTCTTATCAGCACCTAAACCTAAATCCAGTACAATTGAGGTGTAGCAGCACATCTTTCTCCCACAACTGCAACACACACAAACACACCACCAGGTACTCTGGTTAACATATACAGCAGTACCTTTGGAAAATGCCACAAAGATTTACAGTTAATAATCCATTCCCTCTCATTCAGACCCGGTGCCAGAACAAATCTAAAGGGAGGGCATATGATTTTCATGGGAGGTCACACAAAACCATCACGTGCTGCGGGCCTGCGGCACAATATATATCAAACAGCAAGGCCAACAGCATTGCGCAAAGACGCACACTTATCACAAATACATACACAAATAAAGGGCAACATAGAAACCACTTTTGAAACATTGTGTGCGTGGCAGCACACACACTGGTAAATCACGAGCAAGGCACACTGGTTAAGGATGGCAGCTTCCTCATCGTTGCACTCGGAGAGAAATAGTAGAGACGGAGACGATGAACTGTTTAGCCCGCCTTGGGCATGGTTTATTTTCCTATGCACTGCAGGTGCATCCTTTCGCTCAGCCGAGCTAACCTAGAACATTATTTTGGCCAACTCTGCATCTTTGTACTGCAGCGTATACTCAAACAGCGATAGGAAGAGCCCACTGCCTGACTCGGACATGCTGTGGAGTGAATCGTGGTCACCTCTGAGTGGGAGTTGGTTGACAGCTAAAAAAGCTAAATATCAACGACAGCTGACACGTAATAACGGCTCCGTGCCAGCTGATCTGCACCAAAGTTCATTTCCTTATTTGTTTCTTTGCGTATCTGTCTCTCTCTCCACGAACTCTCACATGAAATGTGTTCTTTTGATGCGGCATGCCTTAGCAGTCCTTTATCAGTCTGTAATGCGTGTTTCCAGTCGCAAAAACCTTTGACAGTAAAAGCCGCATCAGATGAAGACGTATTTACTTTAAACTGTCCACAGGGGAAACAAAAGGCTGCGTCTGCTTTAAACGAATCTTCAAGCCATGGTCTGTTGTACCATGCAGCGGCACAAGTGCGCTTCTTTCCTGAAAACAATCTCCCTGATAACGATCCAGTTTCACCTGGTTGGGTTTATTAACCCCAAGATCATCTGGGGCTGTTGGTCTTTGAGCGGTTGCTGGCCCAATAGTACCTGTTGATGTTCTGAAAGGTAGCGTCTGCAGTGGAGGCACCGGCACGGAGGAGGAAGAGGAGCTGCGGGTGTGGTACAGGGTGTGGCAATGCAGGTGGTGGTGGTAGGGGCACAAGGAGCTGTGCCTCGGAGGACAGCGTTGGTGGCGGCCGCCTTGATGAGTCAAGGCTTGGGCTCGCTAACTCAGCCCCGGGGTTTGCTGAGGTCAAGCTTGTGACATTAAGCCGTGCTGCTGCAACGGCAGGTGCAGGGTCGCCAGCAGCCATACTGGCCAACCCTCCCGATTTTCGCGGGAGACTCCCGATTTCATTGCCCTCTCCCGGTTTCCTCCCGGGGTCATATTTCTCCCGATTAGAAGCCATTATCCGCAGAGGAGGCTGCTCAGTGCAGCTGTAGTAACAATAGAGTAAAAGCAGCATGCAGACATGAAATGAAATACTGCCATAAGTCTGCAGTGAGATGAACTGGACACAAGAAAAGGGATAAACTAATGTAGAGAATCTATCTCATTCAATATCTGCTTGTGTTATTAAAGTCTGCTCAAGGTGACCGAGGGATCTGCTGCCTTGTTGTTGTCCTGATTGATTAATTTCCCTCATGCCCTGTTCTATTTGTAGCACTCAAGCCAATGGCATTAACAGATCAAAACAATACAGGGTTAGAAATTCTGCGTGCCACATAGAGCTGCTGAGAGCTGCTGAAACCTCAGTGATTATTAGGTACTGTACATCAAGGTCATTTTCATTCATACAGCATTTGCCAACCTAGTCACTTTGTGTAGCTATAAATATATGGCTCGAAACACTGTTCGCTCGTGTAGTTCAGTTTAATCAAATCAAATCAAATCCTGCAACGTCCTGTTATTTCTGTATGTTTGTACATTACATATCACCTTTTTTCACATGAAGTCATTTTGTGGAATTAATGTTGAAAAATATTAATGACCCAGGTGTTTTAATATCCCTCATTTTGAGGAACAGTTCTCCCCAATCAAAGAGGAAGGTGAAAGTTCAAAGGAGACATTTCCCAGTCAGGATGCTGAAAAGGACCAGGTAGACCTGTGTGTGACTCAGAGAAACTCTAACCCTGGCGTCTACCAAACATATCAAGTTTAGTCATTAACACAATTGGCTTTGGTGTGATTAAATACAATGATGCTAACATACTGGCTTCACTTCATATGTCATTGACACTGCATGATGCTGACCTGTTCCCTTATTTATTTTTAGCCGGTCTCAACATTTAAAAGCAATATATTTTTAGTTTTGGTATTTTCTGTTAATTGGTAACATTAAAATGATTGCTATCCATTAAGGTAAACCACTAGCGTATTGGGAGAGTTGATGACACTGAGCCATGGCTTATCTGAGATTGATCAGTAGCCATTACTTATACTCACTGAGCATTTGGATCCATATCTTAAGGCTGTTTTCACACTCAACCACAGTTTGGTTTCTGGTTGTTCATTGCCAGAAACGATATGATTTGTCAAACATAGAATGTCCTGGTTGCATGTGGTGGTTTGGTTAGTGATTGGTTTGTGTTCAGCTGCATGTCAAGGTGCACTGGTGCACACTGTTGGTTGTAACATCTACTACTCTTGGCTTGATTTTATTTAAATAGAAGGAATGTAGATGTACGTGCTATTGTAGTTCCTCAAATGTTGAAGAATCATAACTCGTGGTTCACTTACCAGCTTTTTTCATAGCTTATGATTACATTATCTCTGTCTTCATGTGGCCGAAGTATGCCTCTGGTAAAAAGTTAGTTAGTAGACCATGAGTTAAAAAAATGTTGTCAAGCTAATGTTTTCAAAATCAATGTCAACTTTGATGCTCGTTATTCAAAGTGTTTATCTATTTAAATCAAGTTTGGAAATGCAGTGAGTTTTGAACATATTTTCACCTTGATCCCACTTTTGTTTTATTGTGTTCGGATCAATATGTTATGCAAAGTAGCTGCATTTATTGCCATAGCCATGAAGAAAATAGATGTACCTTTTTGATTTGAATGATATCCCCTCACTCTCTTCTTCTCCACTCCTCCTCTCCCTCCTCTTCTATCTTAAGGATGAATTGGCCGGTTCCAGCTCCAAGTCCGGTACTCCAACTAACCAGGGAAGGGTCTCCAAAACGGGAACTACTTTACAAAGTGAAGGGTCCCAGGGTGGTGCCTCTAAATCAAACACATCTTCACACAGTGCTAACTCTCAGTCAACCACACAACAGTCTCCTCAGGACGGAGTGTCTACCGGAATGAGTCCATTGACATCTGGATCACCCCTGTCCCCTGCTGCTTCCAATGTTTCCATGGAGTCAGAGGAAGTTTCTAACGGGCTCAACAAGAACCTGGACAGGAGCAGAGGAAAACCAGAGAGCAGTAAGAACATTGCAGCCGTGCAGGAAGGACAGCAGGGTCAGCCTGGACATGACGCCTCTACACCCCTCAAAGCTGATGGTACGTACTGCAGTAAAAAAGTAACACTTTAACATTAAGCTCCCCTCAGTTTGAGAGTACTGGCTACTCATCCCGCTGTGTTGTATCCCTGCTGGTTGTATTAGATGGAGCGGAGAATGTGGAGAAATCTGAGGTGCAGGCCATCATAGAGTCCACTCCAGAGCTGGACATGGGCCTCGAAGGCTGCATAGGAACGAGGTACAGGACTTATTATTGGATGTTGTATCATCATTACCCTAAAGTTAGAAAGATTTCAACCCTTTTCCCTCACTGGGGATTTATTTTTATTTGTTTTAATTGTCTCTACGTTAATGCATATAGCATACATTTTGGGAACATGTTTTTTGTTTTTGTCAACTAATAGAATTATTTAAATAAACCGGCATTACATTTAAATTAAGAAAAAAATAATATTGGGTGGTTTTCATCGGAACTGAAGTTGGTTAAAACAATGTGACTTAGTTAAAGTGAAAAATATTAAAACTATAATTTAATGTACGTTTTTGATGCAGACATTTTGTCTCTAATGACATTAGTGCACAACGGTTAAATGATGTTACTGGCATAGGTCTATATATTATTTTTCCTCAACAAATTCAAGTAGACAACCAATGTCTCCCATTTTAAACATGCCGAAGACATCCCCTATGACTGCCGTATAAATGTATTTTAATAGTTTTTGGAAAGCAATGGATCTCTGTCACAGAAAAATAAATACAGTACATCAATATAGTGAAATACAAATCATTTCGGTCATTAAATGGTATATGTTAATAAACAGTAAAACATAGATTCACAATGCACAAAGTGTTAAAAATACTGGTCAAAGGAAAAGTTATGTTATATCAATGTTTATTTCCTCACAAAAACGATGACTTTTTGCCGTGACAAAGACAAGGCCATCATGAAATATTGTTAACGAGACAAAACTGTGGTTTAAAATATAAAAACTTGAATACAATATCTCTTTAATCAACTAACAACAAAACACGGTTAGGTTGACTCAATATAATTAACTAACAATGTAATACAGGACTTTAAAGAAAATATAAACAGCTGACTAACACGAATACAGATGTATAAGACTGGCGTTATTATGCAAAAGAAATCTTGCGACACGATGCCTCTTTCACTTTTATAATCATTATTTTCTCTCTTTCTTGTTTCATATTTCCTCCCCTTCTCATCTGTACATCCAGCACACCAACTAAAGGTGGGATAGAGAATCTGGCATTTGACCGTAACACAGACTCTCTGTTTGAGGAGCTGTCATCTGCAGGGAACGACATGATAGCAGACATGGATGAAGGAGCCGACATGCTGGGTAAGAAGCCTCCTGACTGGATGTTATCATTTCATCATCTCCTTTACTCATCATTTCATCACTTCATTTCTCAATTGTCTTTCCTTGGCTGTCGGGCTTCATCCTCATTACAGATGAGTTTTCTGGTGTGTTTTAAAGGAATTCCCCAAATATTTCTTTACCAGCTTCTTATACTAAATGTATGTCCTTGAGTCGGTTTTAGTTACCTTGTGGCATAGAGGTGCAGAATTGTGAATAGTGTTACAGTGTTGTGTTGGGCAGTAACTATAGTATAGTTTAATAGTTTCAGTTTCAATGAGAACTTGTTTAAAAATCTCTTACTTTGCTGCATCATCTTTTCCATGACTTTCAGACTACACCTTTCTGGGTAAGACTGAGAGAATCCTAGTTTGTAGGGTAGACACAAGGATCAATTATTTCCTGATGGAACAAATTACTAAATAAAACACTGTGTATTCACATTATGGCTGATCATTTTCAGGTATGGGTCGGGAAGTGGAACATCTTATCCATGAGAACACCCAGCTGCTGGAGACCAAGTTAGTACTTATTATCAACTCTATCTTCCACAAGTGTTTATGTAAGCAGCCAGAGAGAAAAATACAAGCATTTAATGAAAAAATGACTTTTAATGTCAAAGTATCTATATCACGATTGCAGATAATGCTACATTAGTACGTCATGTTAAGTTACATGCCAAATAAATCCATTATTTTTGCCTTTTTTTTTTACAAAATGCTTGTTGTTATTGTTTCTTCTTCATGCATAAGATTCCAGACGGTTATTCTGACAAATCAATTTCAGGCTTCTACAGATGCATCCACAGTGTGGATACAAAAAAAGCAAAAGCTGTTTATTGCCATTCAATCTACTATGACCCAACTGCAGTGTTTGTAACCGAAGTTTGCAAGAAGTGCTGCTATCTTTTCTCTTAACAAACATACTTCATTCTAAATATTAATTTAGATAACTAGAGAATGCAATTCCTGAAAAAATTGCTAGTGGGAATGCTTTATGCTGAAAAGCTGACGCTAAACTGCTATGCTGAAATGTAATGTGTAAGAAGAAAGTGAAGAATTTAGATTGAAATGATACATGAACACTGGGGGCTTGAATGTGTGATGAGAGAAGAAAAGAAAGTAAAAGGCTTGGAAAAGCAGCAGAATATTTGAACTGCAAACTTCTGAACTAAATTGATGGCGAATGATCTGTCGCCATGGCAACGGCATTTGATGATACCCCATAATATGCTTAGATGCGTTGATGGCTGCATCGTTACCAAACCTGTGAAGTTTTGGGCCGTTTGGAGCATTTTCACTGAAGTTATGAGAAAACCGTGTTTCATGGCGAGCATTGTGTTGCCATGGCAACGGCATTTGAAGAAATCTCAAAACTGTCCCGTAGATGTCTTCACGGCTGGACTGTTAGCACATATGTGAAGTTTGAGCACTTTTTGAACATTTTCATAGGAGTTATACATTACATTAGGACAGGGGTGGGGAAACTTTTTCCTCTCAAGGGCCATTTCATTTTTTTCAACATCCTCCGAGGGCCGTACAAATTATTGACCTCTGCTAAAAATACTAAAATCACAGCCCATTCATTTGGCCTTTCTTTCATGCTGTACAAAGAAAAAGCAACCTCTTAATCCAGATATTTTACCATGACTCGCGCATGCATGCACGTACACGGTGTGGCATGACCACCAAAACAGAAAGATTTGGACACAAGATGTGTGCAAATGTATTTATTTAGTTTCCTATCATGTGAACATGATTTAAGTGGGGGGGGGGGGACCTAACCTCCTCTAGGGGGGTCCGGGGGCATGCTCCCCCGGGAAGATTTGTTTTTTTAAATGTTGAAGTTAAAAGCATCAATCTGGTGCACTTTGAGAGCAACATTAGGAGATCTATGGATACATCTCTCAACACCCAGATGAAACAGAACTGTAAGCAGATTTCTTTTTCGTTATGGATATTTTAAAAATCACTCTCCTTTCAAACTGTATTCTTGTGTATTAATAACAACTTTTTTTACTGTCATATAGTATTTTATACCCGTTTACTTTATTCTCTTATTTGTTTTATAACTATAATGATTATAAAGATGTGCCTCTACCTCACTGGTTGGAGAAAAAGCTTATTATATTTGTTAGCATAGCTAGCTAACCAGATGCTAATAACAACACAGTTATTGACTGTATGATCAGTATGACAGATGAACAGATCGCCACTGGGCTTTCAACTAAAGACACAGCCACGCTAAAACTGCAGCATGAGTACGGCTCCTTATGGGTACTGCAATTTTTGGAAGTGACGGAGAGACGATCTGGGGCCTCATTTATAAAGCCGTGCATAGGATTCACGTGGGAAGGTTGCTTACGTAGTAGAACTCCAAAAAATAGGTACAGAAATGTTCCGACATTTTCCGATTCACCAAACATTGCGTACCGGCGAGGAAAGTGCGTACAGCACTTCCTACGCCGGTTTCCCTTTATAAATCACAATCGACTCGAAATGCGGTGCCGCTTTTGCGGGCTTCACGTAACGCCCATATTTGCTTATAAATAGTCAAAGAAACGCCCATTCATTCATTCTGACTGACTTTATGAAGAAGATCGCAGGAAATGACGACAGAACAGCTAAAAAAGACATCTCACACCGTGTCAGATTTTGGTTATTTTGGGGAGGTGGAGATAAATCATATTGTTTGGTGGATGCCGTTTGAACCAGAGTAGCAGCATGGAGGTCGGATCGTAACCAAAATAAATAAATAAGTGGTCCGAAAAAGGTTCATGACAAAATAAATACACATAGCCTAGCCTTCCTCAGGCAGTGTGTTTGTACCGGGGACAGGAGACCCCCCCCTTGATGAGAAACTGTAAGAAGTGATCGGGGAATCGCTCCGGAGTGGAGTCATGACGACTGGATCTGAATTATGTTTTTGTATTTGGTGGTTTGTGTTCCAGCTGTCGATCAGCTGTGCTCAGTGTCTCCACTGCAGCCTGTGCGTCTCAACCCCCCCCCCCCCTCCCCCCGCAGCAACTCTATATCCACCAGTTAGAGGAAATACAACTAATGTGTTGTGTTATATTAGCTGTAAAATTGACCACATATGGTGTTCTTAGTTTCCATACCTCCTGTGTTTTACGAGAGACTTATCAAGTCTAGGCAAACGGCTAAAACCATGCTCGTATCTACAACCTATAGAAATGCAACACGGCGTCAGTTTAGACGTAATTCTGTCCTCCTGCTTACCGCATCATTTATGAGAAAACATTTCATAACATTAACACAACATATTCAAGGTGGTTTTAAATAACATATTTATTTATTTATTTATTTATTTCTCCAAGTTATGTGTTTGTGTGCACTGAGGAGTCTCAAACAGGCGTTTGTTCAATCATTTTAAGATTGGCTTTAATCAATGTTTGAAAATGAATTCTTCATATATGATAAATGAGAGGTAACATTTTATTTATGGTATTATTTCCACATATTTCTCTCCATTCTTCCTTCTGCCAACGGTGTCGCAGTTTCTCGTCTCTCCCGTTGTTGTGCTTAGTGCGTACGCATGGGTTAGAGTTTGCGTGGAGGACCGCACGTTTTCCCGTCAAGTTAGTATTTAATAAAACGCAAACATTGCGTAGAAACTTGCGTACGCCATTTTTTTAGCGTATATCCCTTTATAAATAAGGCCCCTAGTGCTCTCCGTCAGAACTGCACCCCTATCAGACGAGACATGACACGTTCGTGTTGTGTTCAAGGACCCTGAAAAAAACAGGCACTCACTTGTTTAATTTTTTTGCGGTCTAGATTTCTTAAATGTTTTTATTTTTTGCGTGTGTTTATAAATTACCTCGAGGGCCGTACCAAATGGTCTCGCAGGCCGTATACGGCCCGGGGGCCGGAGGTTCCCCACCCCTGCATTAGGAGGTTACATTACTCTCTCTCTTCTCTTGATCGCCCTCTCTCTTCTCTCTCTCTTCTCTCTCTCTTCGGCATATGATGACACCCCATAGTTGACGTAGAGCTGTTGAGGGCAGGACCATGAACCTTTATCTGAAGTCTGCTGCTCTGAGCATGTCAGTTGGAGCGATGACATCATCGTGTCCCATGACACAGGTGTTTATAGTTGAACTAATGAGGTGTCCAGAGATCACAGGTTTCCATTGTTCTGAATGAGAGATAAACCTCTTACATGTGAACGTTTTGTGGAAGAACCGTAACAGATATCTGTGAAATTTCAAAACGTGAAGCATGGAAGTTGAGTATCTGAAGTGTAATGTTTGTGTACTTTTGGGTTAATAATGTGGCCTTTTTGGCAGTTTAACTAAAGGTGTGCGGCTGCTGCTGTGAGGAAATATCTGCCTGAAATTACAATGGGGTTTAATGGAGACATGTTGAACGTTTTTGTCACTTCATGCCCTCAAGAGGCACTTTGTTTAATTATTTTTTGCTTAATTATTTGTCATTTTTCCAGCTACGAGATGTTTTCCTACGTTTGTCATGATAAATTATGTCTCAGGAATGTAGGGTTTGGGAATTATGGCAGTTTTAAAAAGAAATATGAAGGGGAATTTCAAGATTTCCTACCCTCTAGCTGTGACATCACGCACTCTAGTTAAAATCTGAACAAAACCTTTTTACCAAGGTCTGAACAATGTTTAATATCTCTAAAAGTAAGAATCAGATTGTTTTACACGAATAATGTCAGAAAGATGTGTAACATTTTAAAGTTGGAATGAGGTTTCTGAGTGAAAGTATGAATGAACAGTTAGCAGTTGAAGTCGCATGAAGATTTGTTGAAGTCTGAAGATTTCCTCCATTGACTTCAATGTTAAAAATGTGATGTATTATGGGATATATCTCTGGAATTATGAAAGTTATGAATGAGAAAAGCAATAGCCATTGATTCCCGACTGAGCTGAACGTTTTGATGTTTGAACGGAGTTCAATGCGGGAGGAGAAGAGGTGCAAAATTCCGGCGGAATAATAATAAACCTTTTGTCCGTAGAATAACATTTAGTGGGAATGCTGTATCAGCATTCCCACTAAATTATGCAAACTCATTCATGAACACATGCAAACAAAATCTGCTCTGTAGCATAGTTGAAAAACAGGACAGTGCTGCCACCTTGTGGGTAATGTATGTTGATATGTGTTTGTTTACAGAAATGCTCTGAACGTGGTGAAAAATGACCTCATAGCACAGATGGAGGATCTGACCTGTGAGAAGGAGGTTCTGCGGGTGGAGCTGGAGGCCGTCACTCAGGCCAAGACCAAACTGGAGGACAAGAACAAAGAATTAGAAGAGGAAATCAAGAAGTAAGTACCAGCCCGTCGGTCTACATACCACATTTTAGCATAAAAGTGGCTGCTGAAGAGTTATTTCTTGTGTACTTACTTGCAGGATTCGGGCAGAGCTTGAGGAGTCCAAACAGAAGGTCAAGAACGACAATGAGGAGGACGTAAGCTCTTGATATATTTTGTGATGGATTGATAACAGCAGTAGAGGTTCTTTGGGAATTCTACACAAACCTTGAAACTGATTTAATTAGTAAAATGTACCTTTTCACTTAATACCTTTTCCACAGCTTTTAGTGTTGCCCCTTAAAAAGCTTCATAAGAATTTGGATTGATCATGCGAGAATAAATAAAAGGTCAATGTGCCAATATTTATAATCTGTATATATATTGAATAGTGGTTGAATGGTCTCCTGCTCATGCTTTCTCAGCAGAGCGATGTGCCTACAGCCCAGAGGAAGCGCTTCACCAGGGTGGAGATGGCCAGGGTCCTGATGGAGAGGAACCAGTACAAGGAGAGGCTGATGGAGCTGCAGGAGGCGGTCAGGTGGACCGAGATGATCCGGTAAAACCATATGAAGTACTGTAGAGCTGGAAAAATGGAAGAATCAATCAATTTGTGAAATGAAATAGTAGTTATTTTCTGCATTTGTGCTCTATATGCTATACAATTTGATATAATTGACTCATGCATGATCACAAATGTGTTGTTGTTTCTACATCAATACTGTAGGTCACTTTATCAGTGTGTAAAGTAAATGTAACTTCTTCCATTTAGCTGATATTTATTAAATAATTACATATGTGGTATACTGCCTACTACTAAATGATATTCATATCATTATGACGTTCAAGCGTGTAGTTATGCAACATCTGTATGCTGAAGATGGCCAGTAATTGTAGTAATAGTAAGGTGCTGGTAAGTTCTTTTTTTAATATTTAAATGAAAAGATCTTTCATGTTAAGTTGTCATCTAGTTCCTGCTTTAGATTCAGAGTTTTAGGGCAATAAACCTAAAAATGTGGTCTAAATGTAATTGGTAGTTTATGATTACTCTATTGTTCAGCTGATTTCAGGAGATCACCAACAGAAGTTGGTTTATGCAGTAGAAGACTGTTCATATGTTTTGGTATTTAATGAACAGTGTAAAGAAATAGGCTACAAATCCCTTTTTAACAAAACCAATCTGTGTCCAATTGTAAGCAGTACAGATGCCAGCATGCATAAAACACAACATTAACCAGACAAAGGGAACATTTGAGTTTTGTTACCAGAAAATGGCACCAAAATTCCTAATCCCTTATATAAAGTGATGACATTGACTTTAGTCCTGATTGGACATTATGTGACTCATTTGTTGAAATGACTAAAACAGAGCTATGATATTTGATCATGATGGACTGTTGCAATTAAATCAAATTCATCATTTTCTTTGCCTATCTGAGCGTTAATCCACACACACTCTACAAAGGGGACATTCAAAGAGATACTACAAAAACAAAACACGCTGAATATGAAGTAGAAATAAGGGAACTGATGTAACACCCAGTCTAAAGCATTCAGTTTGATGAATTCAACTCTCTCTCTCAGGGCTTCAAAGGACAACCCCGCTCTTCCAGAGAAGAAGAAATCCAGCCTCTGGCAGTTGTAAGATCCTCTTTTCTTCTCACTTCAGCTCTCAAACACCAACCACAGCGTGACTACAGTAATATTTCTCTGTTTAATTTTGATTTTCTTTTGTATTCCATGTTGTATGGTTGTTTTCTCCAGGATGTAGGTACATCTTTGACATGTTCATTGACTGGTGTTCTGTTTTCATCTTGACAACAAAGTCTTAACAGAGGAGAGCCAGGAAGGAAACGGCAGCTCTGATATCAGATCTGAGCCACTTTACTTTGTCTTTTTCTCTTTATTAAATTAAAGAAAGTTGTAAATATCAATCCTGACGGAAGCTTTTGAGAGCTCTGAGGTTGGAAGAATGCACTTGTTTGTTCTTAGAAGAACTACATCTGAAAAACTGCATTTCTGTGATCTTATCCCGGCTCTCCTCTGTTGAGTTTCATAAGGAATGAGTTTGGATTGGTTGCTTTTGAAAGGGGATGTTATTTGGGGCAGGTTTTTGGTGACAGGATAAGGGCAGGGGTGTGTTTTAAAGAGAAGCATTATCTGACAAATCCACCGTCTGTCCTGCCCTGTTTCTGTGTGTCCCTCTATATCCTGCTGATGTTGTGTCTGTGTGCAGGGGGTGAGTTGGGAAGGTTGCTACAGAGATGGGGCGGGGGGGGAGAATATAGGACCATGGGTGGAGTAAAGTTAAAAATGAAGTGAACAGATGAGAGCAGCGCTAGGTGACTGACTGGCATCATGAGAGCCCCGCTCCTTTTCCGGTGAAATGAAAGAGTCTGCGCCAAGCAGGAACAAGTATTTCCATCATGCCTAAAAGCTGCTGTGTCGTGTATTGCACGTCAGACAACAGAACATATCCAAAATAGATTTTCTTTACTTTAACTTCAGTCAGTCAATACCTGTACGTCCGAAAGGAACGCAGACATTTAAAAAGGCAAAATAATGTGACATAATGACGGGGGAAAAAAGTGACTAATGTCAAACAGTGGTGGCACACCTACATAATCAAAGCTACTTATAGATGTTAGGATATGACACCTCCTGCCATTGAGTGGGATCATTAGTCCTCATGTCCACCTATTGCTTTTCATTTTACAAAATATATCAGCGACTATCATCGATCTTCAATATAATCATGTAAAAGTTTGCCTGACTAGCGCAACACATTGTATGTGATAGGTTGAGGGGCGAGACATCTCTAAGTGGTTGACCAATCAGAGCAGACTGGGCTCTGGTTTTAGACAGAGGGTGAAAAGAGGTGCTGCAGCACAGGCAGTATGAGAAAAAGAAAGAGCTTTTTGAACAATAAAGAATGGAGACATGTCACAGTAGTAGAGGCACAAAAAACTAATATGCAACTCTAAATTAGCATAATAGGGCCCTTTTAATAAAATGGATTGTATTTTATTAATTTGTTTCTCTCTCTGCTTTGCAAAGAACTTGTATTTACTGCCAGTGAAATGACAGCAGATATTTTCACCCAAAAAGGGGCGGGGTCATGAAGTACCTAGATTGGTCGCTCTCATGTACACGCTAATAAAGATTGACTCATCATAGACTTTATCTTATTTAAGAAGCTACAGGATTATAGTATTTGGTATTATTTGAAACATTGGAGGTGTATTTAAGTGTCAGATATAGTGATAAGTATTGTATGCTGTCATTGTACAGTTAGGGGTGTTTTTATCCAGTTTTGCTCTGTGTTGTTGACTAACGTCCTCATCGGTGCACAATATTAACCCCGCGCTCCAGCATTCTGGGATGAAAGCTGCTCTGGTGCTTTGCTGTTTAGGACAAAGGTCAATGGGGAAGTGCATATCAATGTGTGATTGCTCCCTGTGTGAAAGCTTGCATTGTGTGTTGGCATGGGGAAACGGAACCTTTTTGTGTGTACCTTTTAAATGTTGAACCTTACTTCTGCCACTGGAGCTACCGCTTGTGTCCACCCCTCTATACGTTTGTCTGTGTGCTTTTTCTCCCCGTTCCCTCCTACTTCCCCACCCTTACACTTGCAGTTTCAGCCGTTTGTTCAGCTCATCGGGCCCAGCGGCCAAGAGGCCGGCGTCCGAGTCCCCGGTGAACGTCAAGTACAACGCACCCACCTCCCAGATTCAGCCGTCAGTGAAGAAGAGGAGCACCACCTTGCAGCAGCTCCCCAGTGACAAGAGCAAAGCCTTTGATTTCCTCAATGAGGAGTAAGTCGCTCACAGGAAATGAGATGAAAACATGATGGGATGCTGTTACCTGTGTATGCTGAGGCACTAGTGACTCAAAACCCTTTTTTCATCACTCATACAGATATGATTTACCCAGAGAAATTAAAAGTGAAATTGCTTGTAGTTCTTTCAACTAATCCACCATCAAGCCAAAATGAATCCAAGATTTTGCAGCTGGAGTTTTATTAGCTCCGATTTCCCTAATATTGCCCACACTAAGAAATGGATTGCTTAAATTGGCTCCATTAACAATCAAAACTGAACATCAAATATTTTGCGTTCCTCTCTAGAGATCTCTCTATATTGGATGTACCAAGTCCTTCCTAACACTTATGCTTCCGCAGTTTAGTGTGGGGATTTGTCCTGATCCTGAAAGTTGAGTGATTCCCCTGTAAAAAACGTGCTAAACATAGTGACCTCAATGTAAATCCTTCATAATATGCTACAAAATGTTTTAATCCAATTGTTCTACTTGTCCCTGTTTCTTTAAATTATGAAAGCATTGGTGGAAGAAGTATTCAGAGGATTCATTTGAGTAAAAGTACCAATACAGTAATGTTAAAATACTCCATTACAAGTGAAAGTATTGCATTCAAAATCTTACTTTAGCAAAAGTACAAAAGTATTTATTTCTTTGCAATTTGTTATTTAAAAGATGGTGGAGAACATTTCACCAGTTACGATCAAACAGGCTTGCAGTTAGAGGAAGTTATAGATTTGCAATAAGGAAGCAGTTTGAATTATAACCCTCGAAAGTACAAAAGTATAATAAGTAACATGTTGTTAAAGTATAAAAAGTAAAAGTAGGAAAGCCATGTGTGTCAGTGAGCTGTTTCCCTGTCCGCAGAGTGGCAGCGGACAACGTGGTGTCCCGGCGGGAGCAGAAGCGGGCTCAGTACCAGCAGGTGAAGGCTCACGTCCAGAAGGAGGACGGCAGAGTGCAGGCCTACGGCTGGAGTCTGCCCAAGAAGTACAAAGTAAGGAGAACTACAGAATGTCTGGTCCTCTTCAGGTCATAGTAGAACTGCTGTGATGTGAGCTACAACAGAACAAAAACTATAACGCATGTTTGTCTTTCTCCAGGCGAACGGTGGTCAGGTGGAGAGTAAGATGAAGAATCTCCCTGTTCCTGTCTTCCTCAGACCAGTGGATGAGAAAGATGCTTCTATGAAGGTATGTCCTTCAGCTTTTTAATGTAATATAACTGCATCAACCTTTTTTGTTTGATCCGCAGTATTAAAGGGACAGTTCAGCTCAAATTCAGAAATGCATATTTTCTTACCCCTTGTGCTTTAAATTGATCTAGATAATTGTGGGTGTGTCTTCAAAACTCGGGAACTCAAACCATATAGATGTCTGCCTTCTCTCAGATACATTGTAACATTTGAAAACATCAGTCATTTCAACTTTACAACAGTAATGTCTTTATTCAGAACCAATATCCTCATCACTCAATATAATCCACAGATCTTGTTGAAGGCAGTTGAATACAGGAACTGTTTTCTCTCACGGCACAGAAGTAAGCTTGCACCGACTAAAGGACGAGATGTTTATGCTATATGTATTCAATGTTGGCATCCTCCTCGCATGAGCTGAACAGATTAGTTCAGGAGAGCTTACATGAATACTGCTCACAGAAAGTCTTTGGATTATCTTGAGTAAAAGTGTCATGGTTCTGAAAAGAGACATTGTTGTAGAGTGTTTCAATTTGTATGTGTATAAGTGCGGTCTAGTTCCATCATATGGGAGAGAAGGCAGCTGTCTCCGATGTGTTATTGAGTGAACTATCCCTTCTTAGACAGGAAAAATATTGTTAATCATAATGTTGATATGTTGTGACTGAAACCGCTGAAAGCCCGTTATTCTCCAGATACTGCTGAAAGCCGTTCTTGTAACTGCATTACAAGCAATTATTTTTTTTATTTTTTTTTATTAGCTGTGACTCAAACTTAATATCTGAAAGCTCTCAAAAGATATGCAATACAGTAAACCTGTGTGATAACGATGCATGTGTCATGGTATTCACTGTATCTATGTGTCCGTGCTCCAGCTGTGGTGTGCTGCCGGTGTGAACCTCTCCGGAGGTAAAACCAGAGACGGAGGCTCCATCGTAGGAGCCAGCGTTTTCTACAGCGACATGCCTGGACCAGAGAGCCCTAAAAGGAGGATAGGGTCTCAGAGCAGCCTGGATAAACTGGACCAAGAACTCATGGTAAAACACACAGACACACAGGTTTCAGTGACGATGACAATCATGTAAAGCAAGGGTGTCCAAACTACGGTCCGGGGGACAAATGCAGCCCGCAGCCCATTTGAAACAGCCCTCAGCTAATTCAAAGTATAATGGAGTATGGCCCACAAATGAAACTTGTGCTGGTCATATATTGTACTTAAATATATATGTACAAATATATTACACAGTATGCATGTGTTAATAAGCCCACTTTTTTTTACAAAAACAAAACCCCTGGAGAGCTGTGATGTAGGCTTTTGTGTTTCTTAAAGGTCCCATGTCATGCTTTTCCGGTTATTACCCGTCCCCTTGTGTGTTATGAAGGTTTTTATGCATGTAAACGGTCAAAACCCTCAAAGTACACCCTGTAGCGAGTAAAACTCTAACACAGAAAATACCTCCCCAAAACGCCTCGTTGGAGATACGTCACTGTCCATTTGATTCTTCCGGGTACGCATGATGTCATCCGTACCCGGAACGAAATGGACCAATCCGTGGAGCCGTTACGTTACGTCCGCGTAGCCGATACGTTAAGTCCCCGCTGATTGGTCCAAATTGACCAATCCACGGACTTCCTCACACACACACTCAGTGCAGGCAGCTCTGCTGATTTCTCCTCCCTGGCTGCAGGCTGATAACAGACAGTTGGGATCGCAGCGAAATTCTCTCTGCAGACCCATTCTCTCTGCAGACCCATTCTCTCTGCAGACCCATTCTCTCTGCAGACCCATTCTCTCTGCAGACCCATTCTCTCTGCAGACCCATTCTCACAGCGTTTATCAACCTTTTTCTTACTCAATAACAAGCCACACTTATTGTTTTTACTTCGGCTGTGACTTTGTGTGTGCTCAGCTGTGTTTCACTGTGTATCGCTAAACAAGGAAATCACACCTCCACGGAGCTCAGCGCAATTCACAACGTCCCGACTGGTGAAAAAAGTTTGGTTACCCCTGATGTAAAGGATTACAAATCACACTTTTTGTTTTGTTCTGCAGGATCAGCAGAAGGAGTTGCGGCAGCACGATGAGATGTCGTCGCTGGTCTGGATCTGTACCAGCACGGAGTCCTCCACCAAAGTCGTTGTCATTGATGCCAACCAGGCCGGAAACATCCTGGAGAGCTTCTTCGTGTGTGACTCCCACGTCCTCTGCATCGCCAGCGTTCCAGGTCAGTGGGTGGATTAATGTGCATCTGATTGCTGAAGAAAAGGATAAACTGTGTGCAAATGATACACAAATAAACTGCACCAAATACAAGGATGCCCATCTTTAAACCATTATTATGTGTGTATCTTTATTAAGGTGCGAGAGAGACAGACTACCCAGCCGGTGAGGAAGTAGTTCCAAACTCTGAGACAGAACCAGTGGCAAACGTCTGCTCACAATCAACAGAGAGCAACTCAACTGGGGGAGAAGACGTGCTCGGAGGCATCACTGTGGTGGGCTGTGAGGTGGAGGGGGCAACAGCTGTTCCTCAGAGAGCAGGCAGTCCAGGAGAGGACGGAGAGACCGGTCAGAGACATTTACTCTTACATCCCTTTCCTGCATGCACATCTCGGTGATCAGAGCCAGCTTCGGAGATGTACTTTTAAAATAATAATAAGGAAAGAAACAACATTTTAAAGAAGAAAAAACATTTCCACTCCTTACCCCTCCATAGTTAAAACTTTATTATTCTTTATGTACTTTATAAATTAAACTGTCAAATATTCTACAACAATATGTATATTATATTTATTGTACTATCTACAAAATCGACACATTTAAACATACATATTAATTAAATAATAACCCGCAATTAACATGAATGCAGCTTGTTTTTCCAAGATATTGTGCTGAGAGGAGAGAAATGTAATAAACTAGAAAATGCATTTCCTGCTGAAAATGCGTGTGAATGCTGTAAACTGAACGTTTGTTGCAGAAAAAGCTGAATATGTTATTAGCTGAATGGTAGCTGCTTTTAGCTACAGAGACCAAGTCAGTGTGTTGCTGAACTTAGCGGAGAAATGCAGAAAAATGAAAGATTTGAATCAAAATTGTTACAGCTCAAATGCATTGCAATGACTTTGTTGAAAACTTGAAAGTGAAATATTAAATTGGAAGAGTAGGAAAAATAGTGAAGAAGCTTAATATTTAAAAGAAAAGGTTTTAAAAAAGATATAAACAACAAAATGTATAACCTCAATGTCCTGAAATAGCTGAATAATGTAATAGTTGAATGGTTTCTGTAGCTGAAAGTAGGCTGAAGGAGTTGGATATAAAATGTAAGTAGTAGTGAATGAATGTGTATTAAGAAGACAAAGGACAGGAAAAATGCTTTGAAAAGCAGCAGAATATTTTAACTGCAAACTTACGTCACCAATAATGTATAAAATGTGGACCATGTTGAAGTCAGTATGAAGTCTCCATCAGACAGAACAGAATAGGCTCAGACAGTCTGTTTCTTTCTGTGCTGAGCGCCTAATCATAACACCTGTGTGTGAGCCCAGAGATCAAAGGTGTCCATGGTGATGACGTTATCAAACATCTATGTGCAGGGATCAGAGGTTTCCATGGTGATGTGCAGTGATCTGTGAGAGGAGAGCCTTTCCATTTATCTGAATAAGAGATAAACCTTTTACATTTGAACGTTTTGTTGAAGAACTGTAACAGCTTTCGGTAAAATGTCAACGCGTGAAGCATGTCAGGACCGTGAGGAGTCTCTGCTTTTTGTGCACTTTCGGGTCAATAATGTGGCATTTTTGGCAGATTTACTAAAGGTGTGCAGCTGCTGCTGTGAGGAAAGATCAGGCTCAATTTAAAATGGGCCTTAATAATGGAAACATGTTGGAAGTGTTTGCACCTTCATGTCCTCAAGAGGCATGTTGTTTAATTTTTTTGCTTGATTTTTATTTTATTTATTAGAGGTTTTTTTCATGAACAATTTTGTCCCAGGAGTGTAGGGTTTGGGAGTTATGTGGGCGAATTTCAAGCGGTCCTCCACTCTGTTTTGAGATCAAAGCACTCTAGACTTAACGAGCTGCTCAATACACACTAATGTTAAAATCTGAAGAAAGCCTCTCTACCAAGCTCCAAACTAAGTTCAATATCTCAAAAAGTGTAGAAGATGTGAAAAATCTGAAGAACAAGTGTTATAGCTGAATGTCTTGTGATCATTTTAAAGTTGGAATGAAGTCTCTAGCTGAAAGTATGTGGAAGGAGTAGCATTTGGCACAAGGTGTAGGTAATAGAGGATTTGAAGGTTCCTCCCATTGAGTTCCATGTTAAAAAAATTGTTTAAAAAGCTGAATATTTCAAAAAGTATAAAATATTTTGAAAAAGTTGAAAGTTTCCCATCATGTGCTGAAAAGGCTGAATATGTTTGAATGGTTTCTGTAGTTGAAAGTATTGTGAAGTTATTGAGAGCCAAACTATTTGGTGAAATAAGAAGAAGGAGAAGAAGACGCGAGAATAAAGAAAAGAAGAACTATAGTGGAATGCTGTAAACAGCACTTGCACTAATTAACGTAGTTCTGAGAGGCTGTAAAGCATCCAAAGTTGAATTAATTAGCCCGGACGATTGTAAAGTCCTCACTGTTTCAAAACATTTTCCTGTTTCATTTTCTACCTCTCTGGTGTAGTAATAAGGCGACAATGACACCATAAATATTACTCCGATATTTGATTCCGTCATCTTTACTGAGAGATGCTCCTCTCTACAGAATCCAGAGCAGCAGAGGAAGCCACCGAGGCGACGGAGGCCAGTGCAGGACCTGCGGACCAGACAGCCAGCCTGCGGGGGGGGGCGTACACAGAACACGTGTTCACCGACCCTCTGGGAGTCCAGCACACAGCAGAGGCTCCAGCCAACTACACTCAGAGGTAATGTAGAGGTACACTCAGAGGTACACAATGTTACCATTCAGTCTGTCAAATAAAACCATTTTATCAGTATAACCTTAAACAAACTTACTAAGCAACAACATCCAATTAAAAACACTATATAACTATAAAATACTATGTAACAGAAGCAGATATACATCCAGTGCCACCAATAAACTGACGCCCTTTTTATTGATTGTGTAGAGTGGGGGAGTGATGACGTTTGTCTGGCTGTATTATATACTACAACAAGCTTTGTTTTCCATTGTAGTTTTTGGAATATTACAGAAAATAAAATCTGTGGCAAATACACTTTTATTATACTTACACTTTTTGTTCAGCAGGATAACCTCCACATATTACCACTGCCTATAATTGTTAAAGCATAAGTGCAATTGCAAGAAATACAAAGCTAACATTAGGCTATAAACACACTACATCAATATTGCATAACACATATTTAAAGAAACATTGACTTTGAGAGTGCTAATTCTAACTCATTCCCAAATGTAAAGACTCATTCCTGCATCACTCTATAGTGGCGACAGTTGGAGAATTACTCACAACTAGATGTGTAGCCGCTACACATTTGGCACATGCACCTAAATGTTAAAATAATGTAATCACAACCTCTCTAACTCTCAATGCTGTCTGTGATGATCAGGGAGAGTGATCTGCTGAAGGACGGCGTCAGTTCAAACCCCAACGCGGAGGAGCAGGACCTGATGAGAGAGGAGGCTCAGAAGATGAGCAGCGTTCTGCCCACTATGTGGCTTGGGGCTCAGAATGGATGGTGAGTGTTACAGTTCAGCTGCCCATCACAATTATTCATTTGTGTAACGGTTCACAGAAGTCCCGGTTCGGTTCGCACCTCGGTTTGGGGGTCACGGTTCGGTACGGGTTCGGTACAACGAGGAAAAGCAAAAAAAAGTCCCAAATGCATAATTTGTTTGCTGTTATTTATTTGTAACAGTAGTGCAAGTTTTGGTATGAGAATAAGGAACTCTAACATTTTGAATCATTAACTGTATTACAGTTAAAAACAAACCACAAACAGTAACACACACACACTCAGATGGCCATATTATTTATAATGGCTGATGTCAAACAAAAAGGTTAAATAAGCTGTACAACTAAAAAGAATGTCTTGAACATATTAAAATAAGTAATAAGAAAATAAAATCTGTACCTTTAGGAGCAATGTCTAACATGTGTAATTAACTTGTGAGTGTGTGAGGCCATTATGCCTAAATAAAGCTTTACTCTATTTTCAAGTTGTTCTTCAAAAAGATGAGTTTGTCTACGTTGTCAGTAGTGAGGGCAGATCTGTTGGCGGTAACTATGTCACCTGCCGTCGAGAAAACCCTCTCGCTGCGGACTGAGTCAGACTCGGATGTGATTGAGCATGTTTGACGTGTTACCACTAGCATACCGCACCGCTGTCGAACAACGCCGACACACCGTCCTCGTCCGATCCACAACTCGCACCCCATCATTGCTGTAGTCCACAGGGAACCCGAAATGTTCCCACACAGCTGATTTAAAAGAAGCAGGTGGGTTCTAGCTCCTGTGTGTTGTGTGAACTCGCCATAGCTAACTTTTCTTCTTCATGTATTGTGTTCGTTTTGTTGTGTTTTGTTCTTGTTCTTCATTTGTTATTTACGGGCGGCTGGCTTTTAGGCGCAATACCGCCCCCTGGATTATATATAGTGTAATACTGCCCTGAGTGACAGACTTTTTTCCCACTCGTAAAAAAAAGGCGTATTCGCCGTGAGACTGCATGTGCCGAACCGTGACGTCCGAACCGTGACGGTACGGGACGAATACGGATACCGTTACACCCTATTACGTCCATAATTCCAGAAATCTGAAGAAAGCCTTTGTGATTGTAGTGTTTACGTCCACTCCTCTGTGGCTCAGTGGAAGAAGTGTCTCCATTCTATAAAGCTGAAGGACTCTGTGCTCGGCATAGTGTGAGTACATTGAAATGAAAGATACACACATATGACATTTCACTCTCATGTAGCAACTGTTTACAAATAGTGACCGCTGTTTCTTCTCTCTCTCAGGCATGTGAAAGGGCGTGTACTGGTGGGTCTCTCTGATGGCACCTTAGCCATCTTCCACAGAGGAGTAGGTAAGGGAACACACACTACTTTGAAATAAACAAGTAATATCAACTCTGTAAATATAACCATGGCTTCCTTGGTGTGTGGCAGATGGGCAGTGGGATCTGACCAACTACCATCTGTTGGACCTGGGGAGACCCCACCACTCCATCCGCTGCATGACTGTAGTGCATGACAAGGTGTGGTGCGGCTACAGGAACAAGATCCATGTAGTGCAGCCCCAAGCCATGAAGATAGAGGTACAATTACACCTATCCCTCACTCATTTATTCCTAGATTATTTTTGGTCAGTTGTTTCCGCTTTTGTGTTCATGAGTTAAAACGGGAAGACATTTTTTGAAGGACAATCTTTCAAATGTTCTTGAAAGCTTCGTCATCTGTGACGGAAGGAAACAAATATATTGAGAGTAAAATATGAGAAAATAAAGATTTGGCAGGATAACTAATGGTGCACTTCAGCCTCTTGTGGCTGAAATGTTTATTACAACAACAATGACCTAGACAAATAAGTGACAATCTTAACGTAAAAAAATACCTGACAAAGTTTTGTTTTTTCCCAACCTGGTTCACAGATGAACAGTTTTCAAGCAGTTCAAAACATGTCATTCAGGCAAAAGCTTTTATGTTTTGAAATAATACACACAGGAGAAAAATGTTTTTACACCATATTTAGTTTTCTCCCTTTTTAGGGCTTTGATTTGTAGCCTACCACTAAAAACTAAATATGATCTACAACTTCTCTTTTCACACATCAATAGTGCCTTGTAATTTCCTTACTTTTGGCCTTGAGTCATGAAATCCTTCTTTCAGTCTTTATGTGGATATTTGTTGTCCCTTTCAGAAATCGTTTGACGCCCACCCCCATAAGGACAGCCAGGTGCGTCAGCTGGCCTGGGACGGGGACGGGATCTGGGTGTCCATTAGACTGGACTCCACCCTCAGGCTGTTCCACGCCCACACCTTCCAGCACCTGCAGGACGTGGACATCGAGCCCTACGTCAGCAAGATGCTGGGTCAGTGCACTCTTTAGAACAACAACACTTCCTCCATAAAACACAAAGGACCTGTCAATCAGCTCAAATGTTGTGTTGTTTTTTTTCTTTCTCAGGCACGGGGAAACTAGGCTTCTCATTCGTGAGGATTACAGCTCTCATGGTGTCCTCTAACCGTTTGTGGATCGGAACTGGAAACGGAGTCATCATCTCCATCCCTCTGACTGACAGTGAGTTCAGGAATTAGAACGACATCTTATTTATTTATTTAGTTAAAAAATGAAGATGTATTTATACTCTGCTGCCTTTGCAGTGTGTTTGCAGTCCCTCATTCACACTATAACTCCACATCCGGTACACTTAATGTCTTGTTGGGGTTCTAGTATCAGCTAGTCTGGTTATTAACAATTATTAATAGTATTTAATTCTAATACAATATGATAACTGGCACTGCAGTTAATTAGGTGCATTAGGTAAAACTAACATTTAACTTAATTAATAATGATCAAAATAATAATTATATTTATATATTTTATGTATCGATAACTGAGTATAACAAGTTGTTGAGTTTTCTGACATTAAAGGACCGTGTAGTAACTTTAACTTTATATCCTTAACACATTTAGTTTGGCTCTTAATGACCTTCCATTAGCAGGCAACAAGGCGACCAAGGCAGCAGGGAACCAGCCAGGCAGTGTGGTGTACAGCGACGACAGCGGAGACAAAGTGACGGCCGGGACCTTTGTTCCGTACTGCTCCATGGCTCAGGCCCAGCTCTGTTTCCATGGTCACAGAGACGCTGTCAAGTTCTTCACCGCGGTCCCAGGTAAACACTCCAGCCTCTTCACTTTTTCTGATCAAATGAGTCTGTTCTACGACTATTCAACCAACTCATGTATTTATTCTGCATATTCCCATATGTACTTTCATCAAGCATTCAGGTCCTACCAAAACTATCATTTGTTGGGATATTCAATCTTTTTAGTAAAACAAAATACATTAGATAGATGGATAGATACTTTATTGATCCCAAATTGGGAAATTATTTATTAATAGATATTACAAAAATGGTTACTTAATACTAGTAGGTATGTTACATTCCACTCTGCATTGGTGTCTACGACAGCTGCATCATTGTTTAACCCTAAAAAGTACAACAAAAAATAATCTTGATCTTTGGCTTCAACTGCCAAAAGGGGTCCTTCAATTTGAGGTAATCCGTCTGGAAAAGCACTTTGGTGTTTAAGACTTTGTGGGAACCCTTGAAACTGTTTAATAGTCCGACTTGGTTTGTCATACTATTGAATTCAGATGAAAAACGAGAGAGTCAGTGAGCTGAGATCTCTTTGAACAGAGCAGAAGGTAAGCACCAGATAAACACAATCTGGACTGAGTGGTGATATTTACAGTGTGTGTCTCCGTGCTCTCAGGTCATGCAGATCCATCTGCTTCCTGCGGGGGGGAGGCAGCGGGGGAGAAGACGACAGATGCCGCGGCTCAGGAAGGAACCAAGTCCATGTTGGTGATGAGCGGGGGAGAGGGCTACATCGACTTCAGGATGGGTGAGTGTGCTACATGGAGAGGATAAAACCCCTGATGTCATCACAGGAGATTTAGAGACAAATGTCCTGTCTCTCTGTTCGTCTTCAGGTGATGAGGATGTTGAGGGGGAGGAGGGGGAGCAGCCGCCCATGAAGCTGCACCCCTCCCAGGCTAAAGCCGAGCGCAGCCACCTCATCGTGTGGCAGATCCTAAACAACGAAGACTGACCCCTGAAGCCTGATTTGCCTTTTAACCCAAACTCGCTGCCATGGAGGCGTTCAGGGGGACGACCCCCCCCCCTCTTCTGACACGAGTTTAATCAGCACTTTTTCTTCCTGAACAATAAGAGTCAAACAAGCAGAGACTGCTCTGAGAGCTGCTCCGTGAACACATTCACGCAAACTGCATGTTATTGTTATAACCATGATTTATTTTTCTTTTAATCTAATATTTTATAAACTTGAATCTGTAATAATGCCTCTCTGCCTCTTCTAATATTATTTGAGGTAAAGCTGTATATTGTATTGGATACAGAACTTTTTGTTTTTTATTTGCTCCTCAAATTCAACATTTCCCCCCCGCCTTACATGTTCAGGTTCCCTTCCCTGTGTTCAGTCTGTGTGCTCATGCTGGACCCGGCATGATGCTAAATCACTGGGTCAAACGTTACAATAATCACATGGAGAAAATCATTAGAGATTCTTCATGAATATTATCATCATATTTTATGTTCATTTGAATCCTTTGAGAACTTGGCTTTTGATTGTATGCAAGACAAAGTGGATTGATTGCCAGGTGTTTCTAGGTCAGGATTTGTTTTAGTCGGCAACACATGAGCTTTATGTATCTATTTGAGCAGAACTTGGCCTTGTGTTTATCCTAATATTCAAGATGTTATAGTGGTGGACCCATTTCAATCCAACATTACATTCCAGTCACAGAGCAAAGCCTCAGATATTCTGAAAAGTCAACCAGCAAAGTTTTGTTACAGAGGGTTTCCCAAACTCTCGTCAGGCCATCTCAATGAACAAATGCTCCATCTCTGTTTAGTATTGTCATGTAGCAGCTGCATGGCTATATGGGCCTACTATCTGAATAACTATCAGATGGAATGTATTGCATGCCTCCCTCAGGATGAGTTGCAATAACCTTGGAGTTCCTCTGATTTAGTATAAGCTCAACATTTTATATATTCAATCATTTAGTTTATGACAAAATACATGTTTTTCATGCTATTTACTGTAACAATAATGATCCGCTAAACTACGACGGCTAACATTACCATTGTCAGAGTAGGCATGTTAGCATGCTGACATTAGCATTTAGCTCAAAGCACCACTGTGCCTAAGCACAGCTTCACATAGCTGCTAGCATATCTTTACAGATTTGAAGGACGAGCCACAGGAATGATTTTGTAGGAAATGTTATTCTTAGCTCTGTGACTCGAGTGTAATGATGATATATCCGAGGTACTAACTGGAGGCTCAGTAACTAACTGAGTGTGGTTGCAATGCTTACACATTTGTAGACTTCAGACTTGTATTTAATCCCGTATTACATGAGGATGCTGTCGGTCCTCTGCTCTGTTTAACCACCAGCTCCAGCTAGTAGACACTTTAATAATATTCCTTAGGCATCAAGAGTGGAAAGGACTAGGTAACCAAGCTTTTCAAGTGTGATAAAGTATTTATTTTTTCTTGAAAGAATGTTGCGCTTGCTACCAAAGGAAATTAAAGATGGATAGTTTGCTGAAACAGTCTAACATTGAGCAGTTTGAGTCTGCCTCCATGTAGATAACATTTTATAACAGGAATCCTGGTGAATAGATATATTTTTAGACTTTCATATGGGGAAATATTTTCAGGGTGTGAACAACCAGAATGTGCTGGATCTGATACAAGCAGCCACACTAAGGATTACATAACCCGCCTTCTAATCCTTATTTCCACATTTAGAGATCAGCATTTAGATTTATTTAGTTTGTTGGCGCTGCTCTGCCCCCTTTTGTGCAACTATATGTTAATCTGACATTCTAAGCAAGATCCTAAACTGATGATTTATCTCTCCTAATGATTTATTTTCTTCTAGACTGTCCTCTCTCTTGAGTACAGTGCACAAAATGTTCACTTGGTTGTCATGAAACTGTATTTCTGGCCTCTGTACCAGTACACTGCACTGGTGTGTGTGTGTGTGTGTGTGTGTGTGTGTGTGTGTGTGTGTGTGTGTGTGTGTGTGTGTGTGTGTGTGTGTGTGTGTGTGTGTGTGTGGTGTGTGTGTGTGTGTGTGTGTGTGTGTGTGTGTGTGTGTGTGTGTGTGTGTGTGTGTGTGTGTGTGTGTGTGTGTGTGTGTGTGTGTGGTGTGTGTGTGTGTGTGTGTGTGTGTGTGTGTGTGTGTGTGTGTGTGTGTGTGTGTTGTGTGTGTGTGTGTGTGTGTGTGTGGTGTGTGTGTGTGTGATGTGTGTGTGTGTGTGTGTGTGTGTGTGTGTGTGTGTGTGTGTGTGTGTGTGTGTGTGTGTGTGTGTGTGTGTGTGTGTGTGTGTGTGTGTGTGTGTGTGTGTGTGTGTGTGTTGCAGTTTAGCCATTTCAGTATTTATTTACAATGATTGAGCCTTTGCAATTCCGAATGTATCTTTGTACATTGAATATGAATATATATTATGATCTATGTATAAAACATTGAAACGGCTTGGATGCTGTTGAAATGAATTTGTTTCCTACGGGGTAACCCTACTCAGCTATGCACTATGTCTGTGAGGGGCTTTGCTTCAGGCCTGTTTTGTATGTTTTAAGTAAAAACCCTGCAGCCTGTCCACAGAAACAATCAGCTTTCAACTAATGCAGGAAATAAACTGGTCCATGAGCGAGAAGCTTCATCCCACCTCGGCATGATGGATCAGGTCGGCCATCCCTCTCCTGCTAGTGTCGCTAACATGGAGGAGATTAATGTTAGCAGGACGCTCAATCTTCTACAGCATATCTAGCCTTATTTTTAACAGTCAATAAAAGCAATTTTTGTGGGCATATTTTGTCAGCTTGTAATGTTTTTGTTTTTTTTAAAGGGGCCTATTATGCTTGTGGGGCTTTCCTGTAGTGTTATATAGGACTTCGGGCATGGTGTTCCCTCCAGAGAGAGTTTCTAGTCTTCTTAAGATTTCGAGCTAAAGTTTGAATGCAGCACCATAGTAACCCATGCAAATAAATAAGCAATCTCTGAACAACCAAAAGCAAAAACATTCATAAAACTAAAGTCACCTATTATGCAAAATCCACTTTTTCATCCCTTCTGTGTAAAGACATTCTGAAAGTTTTAGGAAAAAAGGCCCCATCTCTTTTTGTCCTGATCCATTTATATACAAACCTGTCTGAAAATGAGCTGATCAGATTTTGGAGACTTTGTGATGTCACAATGTTTTTTGGGTTGTGCAACCATTAGCCAATAACCCCCCCCCCACCTTATCACCTGAACTCCTCCTAGCAGCTCATTAGCATTTAAAGCCACCGACACTGAAGCACTGAGGAAACAGAGGGATACTACAATGCATGATCTCTTTGGTATTTCAGCCAAACTCTTCAGAGGGGGCACTTCAGGTACACTGGGGGTGTTTCTCAATGTCAAGGAAGGATGCTCCAGAGCCACTATTTCAAGGATGCTACGTCATCGAGTCCCGCCGAAGGACTGTTCCAATGTCCAGGCTCCTTGGAATTCTACCGAGCCCGGCGTACTTCGTAGCGAGACATTTCGAGGCTGCACATATGTATCCTCCGCTGTCTTAAAATCCCCTCAATGCTTTGCACACTGACCAACATTTGTGCCGGAGACTTTAAGGCGGGGCCTCTCATATGACGCACACCTGCACACTTGCTAGCCTATTCCACTCTTCGTTTTCCGAATGCCAGGAAGGATTCTTGCCTCGCTTCTGAAGGAAGTGATTCGGAAGACATATCCTACCAAGCAAGCGTCCTCGACATTGAGAAACACCCAATGTCTTTTCCATACAAACAACTTTACTGACAAATGTCAGTAAAGTCAAGCCATTAAAAATACACAACCAACTTTCTCTAGAAAAACTCTAATTATGAATTATTGTTTCTCCAAAGAAGTTAATGTTTTATATAGAACATTTATATTTTAAAACCTAAAGAAAGAACATTTGATCAAATAGTCTGTATCTCTAATAAAAAATTGTCATTCTAAACAGGAACTCATGGTCACATCCACTTTAAGAACCTACTCACATTTCCTAACCAACACACGGTGGCGTTGTTCCGCCACTCTGTACAACTGTTTTCCAGTGACTTTATTGGAAGGGCAGAGGCACTCCTCCCCTGCCTGTGATTGGTCTAGCACTGTTCTATTCGAGGCCTTGGTTTCAGCGCTGAATGAGGCTGAACTGGTGCTTAGCAGACTGAGGGACAGAGAGGCTGTAATCTGTTCCCAGGCTCAGCACACACCTGGCTGTCATGGATCACAGGCAGAGAGGAGCAGGTTAAGAGCTCCACAGAACAGCATGTCACCTAGGAACAACAAACATGGCTTCATACTTCCTGTTTTACTGACCTGATGATAAACATTAGTTGTAATATTGAAAGGTTAAGACTTCAACAAGTACTTTCTGTTACACTGCTATATCTAATGTAAGCCAAACTTTTTAAAGAGGATATTTGCACGTTTGGCCACCCGCTCTAAAGAAACGGGCTGTGATTTCACATCTACTACTGACTGCATAGTGTACGATGGAAATGAACAGTCTTTAGTCATAAAAAGAAAGAAGAAGCTATTTAAAAACAGCACAAAGAATAATTTGACATAACCGCAGAAATTAAAAGCTGGTCAAAATATGGGGTGCCCATGACGTAACCACTTCACATTCTGTTGATAATAGGTGTTCATTTCTTGCATGTTTTAAAGGGGGCCTTATTATGCTACTGTTCATGTTAATATTTGTATTTTGTGCCTCTACTGTGACATGTTTCCATGCTTTGATAAACTGCTTAGAGATGTCCCGCCCCTTAGCAGATAAGTCCAATCTAAGTCCAATATCATTGCAGATCTGCTGTAAGATAGTTAGCTAACCTAGTAATATCGGAAGGAGTCATGCGATCATATTGTCAAAACAATCCAATAAAAAGTATACTTCAGGTAACTTTCAGTTTTTGGCCAACTTTATAATCCCCCAACGGCAACGACATCTGGTTCCAGCTGTGTGCATCACTTTTTAGTGTCCCCATTTTGCTTCTGTAGTGCTTTTATTAAACCGACACATGTTTTGTCAAGTTGGTGAAGATGTTTCTTCATTTGCATGTGTTTGTGACATTTGTGTTTTTATATTTGAATCCATTTTTAAAGTGCAGCACGTTTCTCCTCAAATAAATGTTATGAACCTTTGTGTTTGCACCTGTCGGCCACTGTACGTTTACATGCACAATAACTATTCACTACAGGAAAGGGAAAACCCCAAAAGGCACCATAGGGCCTCATTGAACTAAAATCTGGCCTTGTCATTGAAATTGCAACTTTAAGATGTATTTAAACTCAGCATCCATATTGCAAACATTATAAAATCTAGGGTTGCTACTGGTGGCCATGGTTTCTGAATTTTCCACCTCACATAATTAATAACTCCATCAAATTCTGTTTATTGAAGGTTAGGACCATGGAATATATTCCTGCGTAGTATCATGTTACAGTCTGCTCTGCCGTTATGTAAGGTAGCCAGATGGTAGCTGCAGGGTTGTGTGTGTGTGGGGGGGAGTTAACCAGGTCCCACCCCAACCATAACCTTGTGTTCCTGTCGTGGCAACTGCTGCCCAGGATGTTTGATCTTGTATAATTCACAACAGGTCATACGGGTGTAATGAGGCAGAGGCTGACTTTGCATAATACCATATTTTTTACCAGCAGAAGGCAAACGCAGAAATCGAAATGGAATAGAAATCTGCTGAGGTGTATCTGTCCAGCATGACTCGGAACAACACACCTCTGGAGTGTGTGTTTACGCGGCCTGTGTGTGTGTGTCTCATGGCTCTCGTCTGCTCTGTCATCTCAGCTGGCACGACACAGTCTTCCCCAGTGCAGGATAAACACACATCTGGAGTCCCCTCACACACTCACACACACCGTCTATTTCTGTCCCCTCATCTTCTCTTATCCCACCCCTCTTTGTCATCCCTTCTTTTTTCCTAACATGATATAAGGACTCCCTTCTCTTTATTTGACAGTCAACTCTGACACCTAAAGGCTTTTTCTTTCTCGCTTTGTGTTTGTGACTCTTAGATCTCCTAGAACTGAGATGATAGTGTGTGTGAAGCTTTTAGGAAAACTCCAGCATCAGCACACTACTTTATGTTTGCCTTCATTAACCTCTAATATCAAACAAATTATTCAAAAATGATATCTGAGTGCAAATTCTCTCCACTTCCTGTCACCCTGACACTATGATCTGCTCATTAGGGCGACACACACAGTTGTGCAAATACATAAAGTGATACTGATCATATAAAACACATTTTTATTTTAGCCGCCAAGAGCCCGAGTCCAAGACAAACGAGAGAACCTCCCCCATTATGTTGGTAATATTTAAAATATAGTATTTCCATCCTTTTTATTTAAGTGTTCATTTTGCTAATGTTAGACCACATACATTATAGCAAAAATATCGATGAATACCTGTACAACAATGAATTGTCAACACTATTTCACTTTGAACAACTAGTCACATACATCTGGCACTTTCAAAAATGCATATTATTTTCTGATGACAACATTTTTTTAAGTTTGAAGTTTTGGGCTTATGTATTGGATTGCTTCCTTGTTGAGGACTTGATAGGAATATTACACGTTTGCCTCTATATGTCTTTAGATTTGTTTCTGTTTGGTATGACTTTTTGGTTTGGATAATTTCCTCATATAACCCAACTTCTAAATACCCTTAGCATCACTTTAAAACCAGTGTGTAAGATTATTATTTGGATATAAATCAAAGAATGTAATAAAAATGCATTGGGTAGTCATTTACTGAATCAACAGTAATGTCACACTGGGGAAACACAGGAGAAAAGAGGACTTCATACCTATCCTCACTTACCGGTACCTCTTTGCCACAGAGGCAGTTCCAGGGAGAGTTTGAAGCCGGAGCACAAATGAAACCAGTTTTTGTGTTTCCACTGCAGAGGATCCGGCTTAGGGCCCAAAATGTATGTTCAATTTGAATCCCAACACCTTTAGCCGCCAGGACAAAGAGCTAAGAGCATTCAACATTTCTTGGGGTGGTGGACGAAGAGAAAGTTGTTAAAGAAGTTATACTTGCAAATGAAAGAGGACATGTTATGTTCATTTTCAGTTTATTTTGATTGTGTGTCTCTACTGTGACATGTCTCCATGCTTTAATGTTCAAAAAGCTCTTTTTTGTTCTCATACTACCTGTGCTGCAGCACCTCTTTTCACCCTCTGTCTGAAGCCAGAGCCCTGTCTGCTTTGATTGGTTAGCTGGCCGGCTCTAGTGTGATTGGTCAACCGCTTAGAGATGTCCCGCCCCTCAGTCACATACAATGTTTTGGAGCGATAGTCCAATAGAAGCGTGAGTGTTACATAGTGATGTCACTATGTTACAGAAGTAAGCAAAGGGGGACTAGGGGAACAACAGGAGGCCTCTTAAATAAGTATAAAAGTAAAATGAGATCAGCTCCGATACAGTTTACCATGTTGTAATGTGAGAAAAATGTGCCCTGGTGTTTCTAGGAAAAGCAACGTTAACAGGACCTGGAGCACCTTTCGGACTTTAACCAAGAAAAAGCAAACGGATTCTTAGGAAGTTTAACCAACTTGGAACACACACTAGCCAGTTTGGAAGAAGACCGTTACTCATCTTCCATCAAGTGGCAAAGCAGTATAGGTATGATGACCACCAGGCAAAGACTATGTGTTGTCAACCATGGACCAATATTTGGGGATGAACTGCTAAGTGGCCATCTTAACCCCCTGCTGCCTGCACAGAGGAGGTGATGGGGACTATCTGTGTGTCTTTGGGGGAGGGGGGGGCGGTCCTCCTTCTGTCTTCTGATCCCCTGACTGGTGCCATGCACACTGTCAGGATGAATGAGTCTTAACATTTGCTCCATTCACTGCCCTCACTGCTGCTCTTCTGCCAGCCCGTCTGCCCATCTCTCTCTCAATCATCCTCTTCTTCCTTCTTTCAAAAAGTAAAAAAGATGTAGCTTAACATTGTGAGGCCTGTAGATGATTTGGGATTGGTTTTGTGTTAACGTCATGTGAAGCGAGCTGATACGTTGAACAGACAGGAACAAAGGTGGGAGAGAAAAAGAGGTGTATTTTAGGAAGCAAAGCCAGAGGGGGAGATGAGTCACTCAAACACACTGCACTCACTGGGGTCACACACACACATACACACACCTCGTGCATCTGCCCATGTCCCTTTCATAAGCAAACTGGAGCGTCTCCCACTCTTGTCCTCCATTTTCAGCCATATTAAACCGTGAATATCACCTCAGGGACAATTTTTGGCTTTGAGTTATGTAAACACACTCAGAGGGCAGGCACAATCATCCCTCTATGTTCCTCTTTATATCTCTGTCTGACAGCAGCATCACGTCACATGTCTGTCCTCTCGAGGAAGCCGTCAAGGTGTGGCGATAGATGTTCTGAACACGGCGGGTCCTCGGGCGGGCGCTAATGTAACCGCTCGTTTGAACCATAGACTGGTTTGAACCCTGGATGCCGTCACTGTGATGAGCTGTTCCATGACCCGTCCAATCACAGATACACACAGACCGGTCAGAGGCAGCTTAGCGATCCGCAGAGTGCCCTTCATTACGCCTGAACATGAAACAGTTACTGTTCTGGGTGAAAAAGTCAAATCTGCACTGCTCTGTTTGGTATTCAGTGCCTTCAAGGCCTCTCTGAGGAAGGTATGGGGTGTTTATGCGCTGTGCATTCACACTGAGGTGTGTATGTGGCCTGTAGGGAGCACTACTGTGTCGGAAGTTGGAATAAAAGAGACAAAAACAAGTTCTGCAGAGCCTGTAGATACACTTCTCTAAGCCAAATACTGTGTGCGTGTGAGCGCCTGCCTGGCCATTTGCCCTCTATCCTCCAGCCCACCACTTCAACTTCCTGTGACCTTGTTGAGTCTCCTTCAGTGGGTCAGAGAATGTTGTGGTAGATATTGGATCAATCAGCCAGGTGATCTATATAGTACAGTTGTGACGGCTGTCGCCTTGCCTTCTGCATTAACCGGCCTGTGAGCATTCTGTGTGTGTGTATATATATGTGTGTGTGTATATGACTGCCTTTAGGTACTATGGTTACCGCGTTGGTGTGACGTTGTTTAGTTCCTCCCACCGGAAGAGGTCTGGACGACGCTTGATGACGCTACTTAACCCTTGTGTTATGTTCACATTTCGCACCCTTTGGTAATGTTCGGGTCAAATTGACCCGGGACATATTTCAGGGTTTAAAAAAAATACAGAACTAAATTCAACATGCACAATTCCTTATATATATTGTCTTTAACTCATTCCCCAACAATATAAATGAAATATATGATTAGTTTTAGAAAATACTCTTTGCTAGATCAAATGTAACAATGGAAGTGTCCATCGTTTTTTGTGATAAAAATGTAATTTAAAAAAAAATACACTGTAATAAAAATTAGGTTTACATTTTGCTCATGCTTTTCTAGGACTAATGTAAATGAAACATTTTTTCATTAATGTTTATTATTTTGAATCTGTCATATAATAATCAAAGCCCTGAAGGAAATAAAGCAATTTAGCAGCAATTGGAACACAAGAACCACTCAGCCAAAAGTATTTGGCTGTGAAATATAGAGGGAATGAAACATCCATATAAATGACATAGAACAGATATAAACACAAAGCAAATAAAAACAATTAACAGTCACTATTCATAAAATACAGTATATCCGAAAACTATATTGATGAAGTGACGCTGCAGAACATCATGTGAGTCAATGGGCAAGTCCGTTTAGGAAACACATGATGGACAGAACTTCTTCGTGTGTATAGCACAGATGTACTTGTTGCAGTTGCTGCATGTAGTCTGTGTCTTGGAGTCCTTTGAGGGTCCACAGACCTCACAGCTGTCTGTGGGGGTCTTCCAGAAGCTGACTGTGGGGGTCTTCTTGCGGCTGGCTGTGAGTCAAGTTCATCTTCCAAATTGCTGTCAAATTCTGAGTTTACCTCCACATTATCCTCATCTTCAGAAATGTCTTCTTGTTCCACTTCACCGTGTTCCTCTAATACATTCCACTCACTCATCCATTATTAGCTCCAAAGGCTCTTTGAGCAGAATATCTTTTGGCCATTTTGCTGGTAGATAATTGTAGTTCTGCACTACACTGTTACTACACTGAGGTTATGTCTCTGTTTAGTCCCTCCTCCAGCATGCAGGTGCGAGGGGGACAGTGCGAGAAAATGTAAAATGTTTATACATTTCTGGAAGATCTAAAATGTTTATAATGTTCTAGGATAGTTTTGTGTACACACTACAAAGGGTAAAGATCAAGGGAAAACAGGATCAAACAGCTTATATGCATACAATTGTTTGTGTCTGTCTGTCTGTCTGTCTGTCTGTCTGTCTGTCTGTCTGTCTGTCTGTCTGTCTGTCTGTCTGTCTGTCTGTCTGTCTGTCTGTCTGTCTGTCTGTCTGTCTGTCTGTCTGTCTGTCTGTCTGTCTGTCTTGGTATTGTATCCGGGTCAGATAGACCCGAACCTCTTATGAAGGACATAAATGCGGGTGGGCCCCCAGGAAGTGCGCCGGAGTCTGATGAGAATATTCGTTGTGGCCAAATGGCGGTACTACACTTCCTTTAGGTTGCTGGGCCCGGAAACACTTTTTCCCATTGACTTACATTGGGAAAGAGTGGTCTGTAACTCGTTGGATAATTTTTTTTAAACTAAATAAACTACCCAGTATGAACACTTGTATAGCCCTTATTAAAAACATTCGTTCCTCAAGTTGTAAAAATGTGCTAATAACGTTATTCTGAGAGTTATTTCCCTCTGCATTATGAACGCGCATCTAACCCACGGGACCGCGCTGCCCGGCACGTTCATGTTACGTGTTGAGTACTACATGAGTTTCTCTTTACCCATGGATGCACAATAACAACGGACCATATCGCCTTACTGCCATCCCACGGAGCTGTAAGAATGGATATATTGCACATGTTTGCTGTAATTCATCATTTGTAAAATATTATACTACATGGGCTGTATGATGTAAATATTGTACCGTAAATGTTGTATTAAATAAAGTTAATATTACCGACGTTAGATTAACGTCCCTGTAGCTTATTATTGCACTAAGAAGCTTATTGCACTGTATATATAATATATATACAGTTCAATCATTCTTTCATGCTAAATGAAGCTCTGTTGGATATCACTAGATCCTGTTACAGCGTAATATAAGTACATAACGATTGACGTGTACATTGGCATAATTACTAGCTAGCCGCTAGCTGCTAACTGCCGCCTCGTTAATATCAAATCCATCATAATAACAAGCCATTACCATGCTGTCATGAAGGCGCGGTGCTGTTACGTGTACGCAAATTGACGTGCTTGATGTGAACGAGCATTTTGGTTAAAGTTGCGCATGCTCTATGAGTGCACATACGGGTACTTCTCAGGCATAACGGGTAATCTGTGTCGTTTCACTCTCTCAAAAGTTGGGCCATTTTATCATCATGCGCCAATGAGCAACTCTCATAGGAATGAATGAGGCCCTGCCTCCCACGCTGTATCCAGTTCTTATTATACATCCATGGTCTCCATCAGACTCAGCAGCTGATCTGATCTCTCTCTCGGGTCCGGTTACACTTCACTCGCGTTTATGTCCATATCGATCAGATCCAGCTCTCCTGATCGGCCTTTATAGAGAGCACCGATCAAACTATTAAGAGTGAATATCGGCCGATAATGACCGGCGGGGCTCCCCCCCCCCCCCGTTAACAGTTCACTGTCTAGCACTGGCTTCGTAGTGCACTGATCGATTAGGCTAAGCTAACCTGTAGCTGCTCCCTCCACACGCACAACAACTTCATACAGACATAAATAAAGCAGCTGTATTCGCCATACAGGAAACACACATTTAAAACGGTTTTGCCTGCAGTTTTTGTGTATACAAGCATTCATCAATGGTTTGGAAAGTGGCGCTGTACCTTAATAATATAAAGGCTTGTATTTGCGTGCATTTCCTGTTCGGAAAGTGGCGCTGTACTGAGAGTGGAGGGTGTCCTGAGATTAGCGCCTTCAGGCAGGCTCCATGGAGCTGTCAGCTCCGGACTGCGCAAAATGCGTACATGAAGCGCTACGTCATGAACGCAAGAAATCTACCCTCGTGGGGGCGCGCTCATGTGATTGGCTTAGAATTGAGGAGACATCTGATTGGCTATAGATAGAAATAATTACAAGTACGAATCGGCTGACCGTCAGGGGAGTCTCAAAAAACCCACACACGAATGCACAGCGATCCGTGCACAGAAAGCTGTTTGTGTTTGCAGGTTCAGATGTTTTAAACGGAAAACAAATATGTGAGGATCAAAAACACATATGTAAAACTTTTTTCTGTATTTGGATTTTATTTACATGTATATGAAACGGAATACATTTGTGTGTGCATTGTAAAACACAAGTGTGGATCCGGAAATACAAGTGTGAATCCTTTTGCGGATCATGAAATACAAGTGTGAATTTTTCTGTGCGCATGTGTGTATTATGAGACTGTTCTGAGCCCATATGGATGAGCTGCAGAGGTCGGATGGCACATGCAGGTAGACCAGCCAGGAGGGAGTTGCAGTAGTCTTGAGATGACGAGAGCCTGGACCAGCAGCTGCGTCGCTTTCTGGGTCAGGAGGGGACGTATCCTCCTGATGTTGTAAACAAAGAGTGTATCTGCAGCAGCGGGTTGTAGCAGCAATGTTTGCAGTGAAGAACAGTTTATCTAGTCTCACACCCAGATTCCTTGCAGTCTGAGTCAGGGAAACAACAGAGGTGCTGATGTTGATTGTCAGGTCAAGAGTGGGACAATCTTTTCCCCGAAGGAAAAGCAGTTCAGTCTTGTCAAGGTTGAGCTTGAGGTGGTAAGCAGACATCCACTGAGAGATGTCAGCTAGACAAGCAGAGATGCGTGCAACGACCTGGGTCTCTGAGCGGGGAAAGGAATTAATTAATTAATTGGGTGTCGTCAGCGTAGCAATGGTATGAAAAACCATGCGGGCTAATGACTGATCCGAGCAAGTTTGTGTACAGGGAGAAGAGGAGGGGACCAAGAACAGAGCCCTGAGGGACCCCTGTAGTTAATTGACAAGGGTCGGACTCGGACCCTCTCCAAGTTACCCTGTAGGTACGTCTTTGAGGTATGAGGTGATGAGGGAAAGTGCAGAGCCTGAAACTCCAAGTTCTGGGAGAGTGAAGGAGGATCTGATGATTCACCGTGTTGAATGCAGCAGACAGGTCCAAAAGGATGATGACAGAGGAGAGGGATGCTGCTTTGGCAGTGTGCAGTTCCTCAGAGACAGCAAGGAGAGCAGTTTCTGTTGAGTGACCTGCCTTGAAACCAAACTGGTGCGGATCCAGAAGGTTGTTCTGATGGAGATAACAGGAGAGTTGTTTAAAGCCAGCGCATTCAAGTGTTTTAGACAGGAACGGGAGGAGAGAGACAGGCCTGTAGTTTATAACATCAGACGGGTTGAGAGTGGGTTTCTTTAGGAGAGAGTTTACTCTTGCCTCCTTGAGACTGTTTGGAAAGTGACCAGATGTTAGAGAAGTGTTGATGAAATGGGTGAGAAGCGGTAGAATATCAGGAGCAATAGTCTGAAGGAGCTTTGAGGAGATAGGGTCCAGAGGACAGGTGCGGGCAGAGGTAATGAGGGTAAGAACCTCACTTGGAGAGAGAGGGGGAAAGGAGGTTAGTGTGTGGGTGAACGGTGAGACTGGTGACCCAGTGGTGAGTAACGGTGAGTCGGAAAAAGAAGAGCGAATATCATCAACCTTTTTTTCAAAGTAGTTAACGAAGTCGCTTGGAAGAAGGGAGGAGGGAGAAGGGGCTCTGGGGGGGTTTGAGGAGGGTGGAGAAGATAGATAATTGTTTTTGGGGATTGGAATATGAAGAATGGATCTTATCTTGAAAGAAAGTGCTTTTTACCTCAGAGATCGAAGAAGAGAAAGAGGAGAGGAGAGCTTTCATTTCAAACCTTTATTTAACCAGATTGGTCCCTTGAGATCATAGAGAAGGGAGACCTGCAGCAAATAGCTTGATACTATTGGTTAGGAGGTCGTCAGGGTGTTTGGATTTCCACCATTTCCGCTCAGCTGACATCAATTAAAATGGACTACTTCCAAACCTACATGTGACCTGCAGGCCTGTGTACTTTGTCAAACAGAAGTTGTATTTATTTTTGTAATTACCCTGTAGATACTAATGGAGTGTTTCCACTACAGCACGGAGCCCTGTTTAAGAGGGCTGTGACGTCAGCGGTAGTGGCAGCGCTAGGGGGTGGCTACTTGGGCTCAAGCCCCGGATGTTTTCTGAAAAGCCCCGGATGTTTCACTTAAAAAATAAAAAAAATTACATTTTTTTTTTTTTTTAAACGTCTCGGGAGTAATGTGCAGTACCGGAGTCCACCAGAGAGGCATCCGCTGCGGGACATCAGCCTGCGTACTGCGTAGCCTGCCCTGAAGTAGGAGTGATCCTTCCTAGTGCCTGACGAGTTTTAAGCTAATAGCCTATACAGTTATGGATATTAGAAAGTTATTGTCATTGAAGCAGGCGCCACAAGCTGCAGCAGCAGCAGTATCAGCAGCTGACAACAATGTCATCACCAGCAGTGAAGAAATGGATAATGTTTCAGGTTTGTGAATCTAATGGTGATATCTGCACTCTGGCTGACTGAGTAAGAAGTGAAAAAGAGTGATATGTGACGTTAATGTTATAGCTAGTAAACATGGAGTAACCACACTAAGTATACCCTTATGTTAGTATGTATACAGAACATGACTAAAAATTATCCTAAAATGTAACGTTAACCCTCAGTCTACTTTTAAGACACTAAAATAACGTATTCCATTTTTTATTTTGTTTTCGCACGTGGAATTATACCGGCTCTCGTTTCAGTACACATAACAACGGATCTGACAGGCAACCCTCTGAATCAGACTCCGATTGGCTGTGACTGCATCCACTCAGTGTCCGATTCAGAAACGTGACTCTTACACATTTTTTATGTCACAAACAAAGATGGTGGATGAGAATAGATCTATAAAACGATAAGCAATGCGCCAGAATCAAGGTGAGACTATCCGCATCCTTTAAAACTCTACGCACATTCGTTTCACCTTAACCCTCTGGAGTCTAAGGGTATTTTCTCGATTTTTAGATGTTTTCTTAAATCACCTTTTAAATGTATTTCTTCTAACATGGCACCCATGTGTTACATATCAAAATGTTCAGGACAATCTCTAGTATTGCTATATATGCAAATTACTCACCTTAGAGCACTGTTTGATGAGATAAGTAGCTCAAAAGCTTAACATTTGACATCCGATTTTCGGAAAATCTTCAAAACTCTTGTGAAAACACAAATTTACTCATTGATTGAAAAGTTTATTAACAGCTTGTATATTGGGTACTCATGTGATCGAATTGTTTTGGTGTTTTAGATTTGGTTACCAAAGTCTTAGGATTACAAAAGTAGTGAAATATTTGAATTACACTGTATATAAATGTGTAAGTAAACGACTATTTGAGTGAGTTAAGGCATTCGTTTGCTTCATTAAAGGGTGTTAATGAGTGTTCTCCAGTGCCCCCGGACCCCCCGATAGGAGGCGACGACCCCCGTAAAGGATGTTCGGTCCACCCCCCCCTAGTCGATCACAGTTTAACAGATCACACGTCTCCAAAACAAACACAAACAAGCGCAGACAGAATACCTTCTCATCCTTTCCAAACATCCTACAATTAAACTACATTAACAAAGGTCAAAGGTAACAGTTAAAATACTGTCAATGTTACAAAAACAATCTATTACACTAGCGCAGGGGTGGCCAACCAGTCAGAGGTTAAGAGCCACATTTTTTCCATGTTATTGCAAAGAGCCACATCAAACACACAGTCACTGATACCGCTTGTTTCAGTTTTTTGTTTTCTGGAGACAAGATTTCAACCACGTCACTGATGCATTTTTGTGGCATTGGGATATATTTTTTAAATCCTCTGGAGCAGAGAGAGGAGCTGTGGATTATTGTTATTGATTAATGCATCAGTGTTTCTTAGGGTCAACAACACTAAACCCACAACTTAAGATGAAAGCGTTTAGTTTATTTAATAAAAGAGCACATGTTCAATGTGAAAAGTGACAGTAGTTATAGATTATTTGCAATTTGGTGGTATATATATATATATTTTTTTTTTTATTATATATATAACACCTTGAATTCCAGGGGGGGCGCGGGGCTCCGTTGGCGGGCAGCGCCCCTCCAAGACAATGGTAGGGGAAACACTGGATAGTGTTTAATCAACGATAGGTTTTTCCCCCCTCAAAGGTGATTGGTTCACTGCATTGCAGGTATTATTGTGATTGGCTCTTGGGCCACATCAAAATTAGACGCGCTGTCATCCTCTCATACTGACACCTGACACCACACATACACACGTAGGGAGAGCCGGGACGAAAGTAACACGGGACGAAAGTAACGGAGCTATTTTATCCGAGCCCGAACAACTTTGACCAGCCAAATTACGTCAGAATTATCAGTATTCAATACTTAACAGACCTACTAAATATCAGGTTTAACTGTCAGTGTTGTCACGATACCAACATTTTGGTTTCGATACCAAGTCAAGAATTGCGATTCCGATTCTTTTTCTTAAAAAAAGGGAAACAGTCTTAAATGTAATTATTGTGCTTTATTTCACACCAGAACCAGAACCATAACACAAACTTTTAAACAATGAGAACAATAAATAAAATAAATGACAAGAATTCGTATTAAATAAAATTAATACATTTCTCACAGACAGGCCTCATGGTGCCCGTAGGCTTGCCCTCACTGTCAGAGATATAGCTCAAATACATCGCTTCTGGCGTCTTTTTTCTCAACAAGCCGAGGCGCAGCAGCAGTTGCACTCCCACTTGCAGCCATGCTTCTGGTTTTCTCACATGCTCTGGCAGCTAGCGCGTGCACGAGAGAGGGGAGGGACTTAGAGCGTGCTTGAGAGGGGAGGGACTTCGAGCGTGCTTGAGAAGGGAGGGGCTGCAGGCACGGCTGCAGTGCAGGGAGTGGAAGCAGAGCGCTGAAAACACACGGCTCTTATTAAAACGGCGCTTTCTCACCGGAGTACTTTTCCCCGTCATTCTTAAAGTACCGATACTAATGAAACGGAGGAATCGTAACGTTTTTAACGGCAGGGTATCGCGGTATACCTTTCAAGTATCGGTACACCATGCAACACTAGTCAGGAGTCAGTGTCTCTCCCCCAAACTCACACATATAAAATTCGATATGAACTGAAGAGCCGCATGAAACTAGGCAAAGAGCCGCATGCGGCTCGAGAGCCGCGGGTTGGCCACCCCTGCACTAGCGGGTCCTAATTCACAGTTTTTCTGGCCCCATAAAATCGGGGTTCTAGGGCCAGGAACAACCACGCTGTGACGTCACTCTCGACTGCTGCTTGGTCAGAGAGAATCGTCGCAATATATATATATATATATATATATATATATATACTGTATAGCGAAGCTTGCAGCATTTTTATAAACAGCATTTTTGTTAACAGAGAGGATCAACAAAAATGGCAAAGAAAAGCACACCGTGGTCCGCCGAGGAAGTTACGACGTTCCTACACTTTATTGCAGATGACAAGATCCAGCGGGAGCTCGACGGGACAACTCGCAATATGAAAGTATTTCAGGAGGTCTCTACACTGATGTGCGGAAGCGGTTACTCGAGGACTGTCTTGCAGTGTAGGGAAAAACTGAAAAAGATGAAGAGTGAGTATCACGTCGTGAAGGACAACAACAACACGAGTGGTGCCAATAGGAAAAACTGGAAGTGGTTTGACCTAATGGACACCATTTACGGCCATAGACCGGCTAGCGTTGGGAGGGAGGGAGGTCTGGACTCAGCAATGGCGTTACTGGAGGCTCTGCATGGTAAGTTGTTGCTAACACTCTGTTATTTGCTTGAAAGCGTTGTGTCCCTATCTGTTCTAAAGCTCACTTCTAACAAAGAAGTCTATTTTATCCTTACATTTATGTTCGACAACCCATGCTTGTATGGAGCACCGAAGGCTAGCTAGCTATGCAGATAGCATTAGCTAGAGCTATTGTTTGCTAACACCATGCCATTGTGACTGCGTTACTATAGATACTACCCCTATTCCTAAACTGTAATGGAGATGTGCCATAAAGTGAGCCAGTCCTAACGAAGTGAGCCAGTCCTAACGAGCGAGGCCGTGTAGTGGAAACGCGCCATAAATGAGCTCTGTGAAATCAGCAATAGTGTAACAGTAACAGTTCTTTTTCCAATCCAGTCTCAAGTTCAACAAAAATGCTATTTTGTGCTAAACATTTTCTGGATCTGGAGGATAAATCTTGTGGTACCAGATAAAGACATTAGAAAGGTTGTTTGAAATAAGTCTCTATCTTCCATGTACTGTAGTCCAATGTAGAACTGTGTTGGAAACCTGATGCTCTTTAGATTGGCTGGCTGGAGGGAGCTAGCACATACCTGACTCTGTAAATAATTAAGTGTAGGATGTCTAGGATGGTGAGATTATCCACGTGGAGTTCAGCTCCAGAACGTTCACTTGTATGTTTGCCTGCTGAGTCACACTGATGCCTTACTTAACTGTTTGCAGAGGGCTGCTGACTGTAAGCCTCTTATTACATTACATTACATGTTACATGTTAGACGCTTTTATCCAAAGCGACTTACATACTCAACACTGTGGGCAATCCCCACAGGAGCAATTTGGGGTGAAGTGTCTCAGGGACACAACGACAAGCTGACTGCAGTGGGGTTTGAACCTGTGCTCCCCTGATCCGAACACCAACGCACAACCCACTGCACAACACGCCTCCCGCCTCTTATGAGCATGTGCTGCTCCGACTCCTGTGCACTATACTGCCAAGTGTGTCAGGGACTGATTTAATGTTTCCCACACAGTAGCATTAAGTAACTCTACAGAGCCTAAATACATACACAGCAACATTCTTTTTACTTCCTTATTGCTATTTAGGGAATCAGGAGGCTATATATGTTGGTTTTGGAAACTTCAAAATATGGACATGGGTTTTTATTTATCTTTATTGACATGAATGAATTAAGTGAATAACACATTACGTTTCATGTTAGTTCTTGACTTACTAAGGAAGATAATTAGCTATTACTCATTACATCCTAAAACAGAACTAAAAAACTAGTAAAATAAATAGTACTCGGAGAGTCAATGGTGCAAGGCCAATGGTGCATTCACTTCCTCCTTGGATGTTCTGATTCCCAGAGTTTTATTTCCGAACTCGACATATTCATGAGCTTTAAGTTGCAGCAATTGTAATTTGGATTGATTTGTTGTATTGCTCAGGGCGTTTGAATAACACATTGATAGCACGTTCCGAGGTGTTGTTCTGATTAAGGAACCGCTCACATGAAATTGCATAGCACAAATGCCCTTATCTCTCAAGGTAAACGCAATTTAAATATAATTTGAGTACCCGCCCATTATTCAGATCCCAAATTGAATTTGTTTTCCGTGACCCCTTCACTCTTTCATGTAGTTTCATGAAATCCGGCCCAGTAGCTTATGGGTCAGACAGACAAACCAAGCCAAAAACATAGGATCCTTGGCAGAGGTAATAATTATGAGGGAAAAGTAGTAGAAACATTTAGAGATACAGCTTTATGAACAGATTGCAATGTCTGGTGTATGTCCACAAACCAGAGAACACACGTAAAGACTGACTGAAATGTTCATAACTCTTCACATTCATTTGCTTTGGGCGGCAATAAATCAGTCTGAAGGAACTTGGCTTGTAGACCGATGGGTCGCCAGTTAAAGTCCAGATTAAACCAAATATACAGATTGTGGACTGGTAGCTCCTTGAGCAAGGCGAACCCTGGCAGCCTCTTCACTCTGTCATCTCTCCATAAAATAAGTGCGTTGATGACTGACAATAAAACAGCTATGCCTCACTCTGTTAGAGGAGAACTTAGTGAAAGTTGTTATGTATTACTTTTATTCCATAATAACTTGTAATAACCTTCTTGAAAGTTATGGCTATTTTAATCCATCACAAATAGAGTGTCTACAGCCAGGAGCCAATGCTTTTCTCAACTATGACCCACATAAACACACTGAACTCAGCATTCTGAACTATGCAATCACTGGCCCAGAGTTGAGAAAGTGTGCTATTGACCCAAGAGAGGGTCTTAATCACATTATTTATGTAAACTGCTGGAATGGAGAGCTCTTCTGATGGTTAAAGATACCGTCTGAGCCAAAGTGTGATTTTTGAATCCCATTCACAGCCTCCAGGTCCTGACTCTGAAGCTGAAGAAACGGGAGCCGCTGGCCTCAGGTTCACCGTGACCCAGATCTGTCTGCATGGTGCCTGGACAGGGCTGGAGAAGAGATGGACAGTTGACATTAGAGACTGTGTCAAAAGAGAGGAAGTGGAGTTCAAATTCAGCTTAAGTCTCCTATGTAGTACTGTCTGGGCTGAGCAAGCATACTGTATATGAGCAATGTTAATGACTTCTTTCTTTTAAAAAGTAATCAGTTCAGTTAGTATTTTTTCAGCATGTATTTACTTTCTTAAACTCTCATAGATGAATATACCAGTTTCCTCTCCCGAAAACGATCAGGAAGCCAGCTGTGGAGAACTTTTCCACCTGGAGGTTTGTAGGAGAGAGAACACAACTAAACCAGCTCAGTGAAAAAGGACAAAAAGGCACAAGTCAAGGCATGGGTTAAATCCTTATCATTATATAGAAGGCATTCTTTTAAAGTTATTGCTAAGTGGTGAAAGCAGCTGCTGAAATGAAAGAAAGACTTCATTGACCAAAAGTCTTACCTTTCATAACAGAAAACAGTGAACATAAATGGTCTTATTTAGACATTAAAAAAACTACAATTCCACATGGTTATATTGCTGACCAACCTCTCTTCAGTGTATACTAATCATGCCATGCGGCAGGTTTACTTGTATGTCGAGGAAATGGTTGTATAGAGACAGAAAATACTAATGTACTGTATATATCAGTATTTTCCAGGTCTACCATACTGTTGCAGCCCTTACGGCACATAACAGCATGGTTTGTTTACTCGTTAATCTAAAAGGTGTGTTCTCTTGGTAAACTCAAGGTTTCCGTCTTACGTTAGATATTCAAATGGTGAGCACTATTGCAAGGTTTCACACAGTATGCACAAATGAGTTCTGTGCATTGTGTTACGACGCCCTCCACCCCACTAGGGGTCTCTGTGTTTGCTGTGTGCTTGCTGGCTCTCTTTGTTTTACAGGTGATCCATAGTGTCAGCCTGATGAGCAGCTAGGGATAACACATCCAATGTAGGGTCTCACTATTTCTTTGAACACAGCTACCTTTTTTCTTGATGCACATTGTTACACACCCATACAGGCCTGCATTACTGATGTTCATGTTTGTCTTAGGTTGTTAGGTTTGGTTATTTTATAAATCAATACGTCTTTCGCTACGCTTAAACCCGTCTTGTCTCCCTTCTTTGTTGCAGCATACGAGCCTGGTTGTAACAAATGGGAGATCGTCCACATTTATTTGACACAGTTTGAGAGCTAACTTTGCTCATTGGAAGTGATTTGATGGGCTGAGGCTGATTACAGGAATCAGATCAGCGGTACATTCAGGTGCATCTAGTTTTTTGAATGAGGTGTGCAATATGGTTATTTGGAGACATGGACGAGTAAGGTGAGTAGGCTATTGGATTTTTCTTTTGGTTAATGTAAGCAGCTGTGTTTTCAGTCGCCAAGACGGTTATGCTGAGTTCTGGTGGTCCTGTTTGTGAATCCTTCCTAATCTTTTAAATGTACAAGTGTAACCGTCTCAATCCATCAATTCCTTATTACCCAGACTATGCTGTACACCCTCAATGCGTGCTGCGTCCTTGTTTAGGCATATAATCAATTCTGAACGAGTTAACACTTTAAAATAATAAGGATAGGGCACTTCAGTTCAAACACTGCACAGTTGTTACCAAAGTCTGACTCATGCATGTGCAACCATTAGGCAGCTGGTCCGTCCCTCCCATTCTGACAATATGCAATCTGCAGGCCACTGGTCTGGATCCATGCTTCATTTGCATGAGAAGTGCACGATGGCTGAGATTGTTGCTGTGACAACGCAGAGGAGACATATGGGTTTTTCAGAGAATCCTCGGGGTGTCAGGATAGGTGGAAGCTCTCACTGTGTGTGTGTGTGTGTGAGAGACTGAGAGAAATGACTTGGTGTTTTTATTCAGCCGAGCTTCCTGACGCACATTGTTTGTGTGTCAACCCCCCCCCACTCCCACCTTAACGATCTCTATTTGCAAACAGCCGCCAAGGAATTTATGAAGGATGCTTAAATCTGAAACAAAAGAAGAGGACGGCTGTGAAAAAAATGAAATGTCTGTGCACAGAAACGTGGTCGGGATGTTTGAGTGGGAGGGAGAGAGGCCCACTCTTCATTTTTGAAAGACTTTTTAAATGACTGAAGCGATGTTGTTCGCTGCACAAAAGAAAGAATATACTATACACATCTAAAATAGCACTGTCATTGCTTGCCTCATGTTTTTCTGCCTTAACACAATCTTCATCATTAAATTGTCTTTTTTACCACTGCACAAACACATGCGAGCTGCTGTTGTTGTTTTTCAAAGTCCACTGAGGGCAGAAACAATGAGGGGACTGTGTTTGTTGTGAGCAGGAACACGTGCCACCCTCAGACTTGGAGAGCAGCTGGCAGCGCCATCAAACATTCATGAGAGAGATGGAAAGACTGCGACAGACAGTGTGGACCCAGGGATACACAACGAAAGAGACGGAGAGTGTGAGCTCACAAAGGTGGGACTTATCTGCATTAACTCTGAGCTGCTGTTGTTTTTACAGGAGATTGTTTGTGTGTGCGAGGAGAGCTGCCATCGAGTTCCTGTCACCAGTGATGCTTCTGTTCTAACCAGTCTGCAACAGCTGGTCACTGATGTGTTTAATGCAGGCCACCTATACATCAATCAATCAATTACTAAATCAAAATACTTTATTAATCCCAGGGGGAAATTTGGTTCATGAGAGTTGCACTATATTAAAATACAGTAAATAAATATTTATGTAGATGTAAGGGGAAGTAAAAATGTGCAATTGAAGTCTTTGTAGCTACTTGGACACAGCGTCTGAGGCACAGGAACGAGGCAGGACGTCCTTCACAGCTCAGAGGCCCTCTGAAGACTCATGATGAAGATTCATGCTCATGGTGAAGACATGATGAAGACTCAGACTCATGTTGAAGACGGGTGAGGCTCTCGATGTAATCCTTGTCAGCCCAAACAGTCCGGAAGCCACCAAAGGAAGCGTTGGAAATGTTTTTGATGGAAACGTTACCCAAACAGTCCATAATCTGTCTATGGAGACATTCAAACCATAATGTGCAGCCATGTTTTCATAAAGCACACTTCAGATATTCGGTTTGACCCCCTAGCTAACGGCGTTAGCTCATCCGTCTTGCGCTAACACCGTTAGCTCGTCCATTTCCATTAGCCAGCGATCTCACGTTGCCCATGACAAGAGGGGATGACACTGCTTGTGTCAACTTTTCTCCCTAAATCTGGATCCAGCTCTCCTTCTTTGTCTCTTCAGTTTACTTACCCGCTGTGTCCTTCTCCAGATTTTAGTGCCAACTGGCTTTAGCGCGATTCTCCCTGGTATAAGGGGCATTCTACCGAATTAGTACAAAGTGCGGTCACACAACAAGAAAAACTATTTCACAAAACAATTAAGTATTCAGACATAGATATTTATTAAGAATATGTTATGGTCTATTTAAACACAAGGCATTCAATTAGATAGTGATAAGATTAATATATACAAAAACATCATGTATAGGGTACTTTCTATTGGGAAGTAGCTGTCCCCAACCCTGACATCTTAAATTTCAATTTCTGTAAATAACACATAAAACATTTTATTTAATTTTTTTCAATGGTGTGTTTACAGTAGAAGATCTTTATGATTACATTCAAACATAAGTTGGAATATTTAGATTTATTGTGGGTTTAATTTTTTAATACAAAAACTATACTCAAAAAATCATGTCCCCAGTTTTCATGTCACTACCGAAACACAAGGGATTTTAGTCCAATGGCTGAGCCTGGTTTTTAGCCACACCCCTGCATTTTTGACTGGGCAGTGACACCGCATCCCTGTCCCTCATGGTTGAATGGCAAGTAGCTATATATCCCATACTTTTGATATAAATCTGTTCCAATATCTGAAAATCGGCATGTAACCTTAAGAATTGTCACTACCGAACACATATTATCTTCAATTAAGTAAACTTTTTCGGGGTTTTATGCAAAGTATTAGGTTTTTATGTGTGTAAACCTCAAAAACGTGTATGCTAGCCATGTACTTGCTAGCATTCTTTAGTTATGCTCAAACTTAGCTAGAATCGTCACTACCAAAACAGTCACTATGGTTACGTTTCGGTAATCGACATGATCGTTTTGGTAGTGACAACATGGAATGGTAAGCAGGTAAATCCCATAGTTTTGAAATAAATGTGTTTTAAAGTCTGAAAATCAGTGTGTTACTTTAAAGGTCGCTTAGTATACTATTGTTAGGCATATATTATAGGTCTCAGATATATAAAAAACATGTCTGTGTTCTAAGTATTTTGCTCAAAATACCAAACAGATCATGCATTCTAGCCTCATCCCCCTCTATTTCAGCCTGTTACTAAAGTGCTGATTCTGGGTCAGTAGCTTCAAACATTCACACTTCAACATAAGGCATGTTATGAGTTAAGATTAAGCAATAAGGTTGAGGGAATATGACACAACCTTATACAACCAAAATACTGTGGTCACTACCGAAACACTGGATGTTTTGTAAAAAATGTAGTATATTGAGTTATCAACTAAAATGATATGATACCGTTTGGTTTAATATATGTTGAATTTCAACAATCAACTCTGGAATCAATATGATCAGTATTGTGCATTTTACAAAGAAAAATTGCATTATGATTTTTATGAATTGAACTTTGATTACAAATTAAATTGCATTGATTTAATTGTGAAAACCCTCAAGAAATATTTGTTAAAATACTATTTAGAGAAAGGAAGGTAAAACAATCTTAAAGGTGACATGTCATGCTTTTCCGGTTATTACCCGTCCCCTTGTGTGTTATGAAGGTTTTTATGCATGTAAATGGTGTGCAGAGTCAAAACCCTCAAAGTACACCATGTAGCGAGTAAAACTCTAACACAGAAAATACCTCCCCAAAACGCCTCGTTGGAGATACGTCACTGTCCATTTGATTCTTCCGGGTACATCATGTCATGTCGTCCCCGGAACAAAATGGACCAATCCGTGGAGCCGTTACGTTACGTCCGCGGAGCCGTTACGTGAAGTCCGTGGATTGGTCCAAATTGACCAATCCACGGACTTCCTCACACACTCCAGGGATTTCTCCTCCCTGGCTGCAGGCTGATAACAGACAGTTGGGATCGCGGCAAAATTCTCTCTGCAGACCCATTCTCACAGCGTTTATCAACCTTTTTCTTACTCAATATCAAGCCACACTTATTGTTTTTACTTCGGCTGTGACTTTGTGTGTGCTCAGCTGTGTTTCGCTGTGTATCGCTAAACAAGGAAATCACACCTCCACGGAGCTCAGCGCGATTCACAACGTCCCGCTGGTCCCGACCAATCGGAGCACACTGGGTTCACAGGGAGGGGGGGGGGCAAGAGCTGCAACGAGCCGTTTAGTGGAGAGAGTGAATACTGCTGAATACACATACTATACAGAGATGCTATATGCGAAACCAATGTGAGTTTGGAACATTGAACAATGTAAATATATTCTAGTATACCTCAACAATGGAATTATGATCAGTGGAAATGGCCATGACATGTGACCTTTAACAGGTTAATATAATACTTTTTTACTACAGTGTATTTAATTTGTTTCTGTAGTGACCATTTTTGGTGGAGGAAGAACATTCCAATACAGTCTGAAAACACGATATAAAAATGTACAGTTCTTTTTACTAGATATGGTACAAAATATATATGGACAAAGTCTTGGGGAAAAAAAACATACAACATTTCAAAACATTTCCAACCTGACTGCACCAGTAATGGGGTTGCTTTGCTACAGCGGCACAAATGCACAACAACATAAAATCAACGTTAAAATAACAAATGTCTCTCTAAAATAATTTTTAGAGAGGACACAGTTTAATAGGTAACTAATAAAACGTATCAACAGAAAATTAAGGTAGAACAACTTGAAAATAGTACAAATCTAGCAGGAGCAACTTCAACAGGCTGGCCCATGTCACTATTCCATTAAAAGTTTAGTAAACCCGCACAAATTGTTAGGAACCTTGACTCAATAGTTTAGAGCAGTGGTTCCCAAACGGTGTGCCGCGGCACACTGGTGTGCCGTGGGATTTTGTGACAACCATACGTTGTTATTATTGCAATATACAACTACACAAAAATAATAATTTTTTTATTTACTATATCAGTACTTTGTAGGTTTATATGTACGTAATCTGTGCGACTTGCGCGTCCACATCTCCACGTGCTGCATAAACATGGCTGAGTCAGCGATAACTCTCGAGGGGTGGAGGTATGCCCATTATTTTGAGTTCGTCCGAAGAATAGACAGGATTGTGACGGTGAGGTGCAAACTGTGTCCAGGCCAGAAGCTGTTATCCACTGCTGTAAACACCACGTCAAACACCTGCAAAGAACACATGCTAAGGTGAAGCTACCGCACACGCTATTTGTTGTTTGTTTATATCACGTAGTCTGTTCTTCTTCTCTGTCTTCCGGTTGTTGCCTGTTTTGAATAACAAATACACACTACCGCCGCCTGCTGGTAAGGAAAGTTATTGCCACTCACGCATGCGCAGTTCGTACGTTCACATGTATCTCACTAATTTGTAAGTCGGCAAAAATATTTACAATAGCACATGTTTCAATGCTGATTGCTGAAATGTTACATTTATAATTTGTAGTTCAGGACCATGGACAATGCAGCTTCCTTGCATTGACAGTTCTCTGTGCTGAATTTCTGCTGAGTTTCCTTTGCCTCATTTTTAATTTTGTGACCTGTCTGGTTTAAATGAGTGTGTTGCTGCTTTGATGAAGCCTAATTTGATAAAGTTTCAAATTAATTTCTGAAATATTTCGTTAATAAATATTTCACGAGTAATATAGTTGTCTTTGTCACATTTTATTTGGCATTAGTAAATAATTATGTACATTTACAGATATTTTACATGATATGAGTGATAACACGTGTTATAAGGGCTATTTTGCACAATAGGTGTGCCTTGAGATTTTTACTTGTCCTTTGGTGTGCCTTGGGCACAAAAAGTTTGGGAACTACTGGTTTAGAGGACTCAAATGCACAACCCAGAGACAAAAAAGATTTGAAGAAAATAATCTTTACTTGAAAAAATAAAATCACTCTTTCATCTTAAGCGATGGCTTGGATCTGGCTTCTTGGAACAACGAACAAGACGAACCGACAACTAACAAGGGGAGACAGGACAATATATATATGAGGTAAGTGGGCACAGGTAGAAACAATCGGGGGCAGACACTGACGATGGCGGGAAAAAGAACCAAGGCAGGAAGTAAAAGGACCTGGAATGAGACAAGGTGAGTCCAAAATAAAACAGGAAGTGGAACATAAACTAACATGACAATCACAAACATGACATAAATTAACGGGACACTACAGCAGTGGTTCCCAAACCACAGACTACGTGATATAAACAAACAAATAGCGTGTGCGGTAGCTTCACCTTAGCATGTGTTCTTTGCAGGTGTGTGTTGAGGTTTGACGTGGTGTTTCCAGCAGTGGATGACAGCTTCTGGCCTGGACACAGTTTGCACCTCACCGTCACATTCCTGTCTATTCTTCGGACGAACTCAAAATAATGGGCATACCTCCACCCCTCGAGAGTTATCGCTGACTCAGCCATGTTTATGCAGCACTGCACGTGGAGATGTGGACGCGCAAGTCCTGCAGATTACGTACATATAAACCTACAAAGTACTGATATAGTAAATTAAAAAAGTATTATTTTTGTGTAGTTGTATATTGCAATAATAACAACGTATGGTTGTCACGCGGCACACCGTTTGGGAACCACTGCACTACAGTACCCCCCCTTCTCGGGCCGACTCCAGACGGGCCAGGCTGCTCAGGGTGACGATCATAGAAGTCACTGATGACTGTCTTGTCCACAACGAAAGTCGAGGAGACCCAGCAACGCTCCTCAGTGCCGTAACCCTCCCAATCGACCAAGAATTATCGTCCTCTGCCCCGTTTGCGGACCGCCAGAAGTTTCCTGACTGTGTACACCGGGCCGCCTTCAATGATCCGGGGTGGTGGAGGGGGCTTGGAGGCGGGAACCAGAGTGCTCTCTTGAACTGGCTTGAGTTTGCTCACATGAGACGTGGGATGGACCCTCAAAGATCTGGGGAGTTTGAGGCGCACAGAGACAGGGTTAATGACTCTTGAAATTGGGAAAGGACCCACAAACCTCGGTGCCAACTTCTTGGAGTGAACGTGTAGGGGTAGATCCTTGGTGGAGAGCCAGACTTTCTGGCCCGGCCTGTAGAGGGGGGCTGCACGCCGGAGACGATCCGCCGCTGACTTCATCAGGACCGAGCTCCGGAGTAGTGCCTGCCGAGCACCGGCCCAGTGCCTGCCGAGCACCGGCCCAGTGCCTGCCGAGCACCGGCCCAGTGCCTGCCGAGCACCGGCCCAAACCCGCCGACAGCGTCGGACCATGGCGTGCGCGGATGGAACCTTGACTTCTTCCTCATTAGCAGGGAAGAGAGGAGGCTGGTACCCGTTAGCACACTGGAAAGGGGAAAGACCCGTGGCAGCCGAGGGGAGAGTGTTGTGGGCGTACTCTACCCAGGTAAGGTGATCGCTCCAAGTGGTCTGCTTCTGGGACACGAGGCACCTGAGGCATGTTTCGAGGTCTTGGTTCAGGCGCTCTGTCTGACCGTTGGACTGCGGGTGATAGCCAGAAGATAAGTTGACTGTGGCGCCGAGGAGCTGGCAAAACTCCTTCCAGAAGTTGGAAATGAACTGTGGTCCTCTGTCGGAAACTATGTCACTGGGGAAACCATGGATTCTGAACACGTGAGTTAACATGACCTCTGCCGTCTTCTTGGCAGGGGGAAGTTTGAGCAGAGGAATGCAATGTGCCATCTTTGAGAAACGGTCTACCACCGTCAGGACGGTAGTGTTACCTTTGGAGGGCGGTAGTCCAGTCCCAAAGTCCATGGAGATGTGTGACCATGGTCGCTGAGGCACTGGGAGGGGCTGAAGCAGACCCATCTGTGCCTGGGACGAGGTCCTATTCCGGGCACACACTGGACAGGCCGCCACGTACTCCGAGACCTCTTTTTTCATGGCCGGCTACCAGAACCGCTACTTTATGGCAAACATTGTTCGTCGGACGCCCGGATGGCATGTGAACTTGGACGTGTGAGCCCAGTCGATTACCTGAGAGCGTAAAGACACAGGGACAAACGGTTGCCTGGACACTCGCTAGGTGCCGGGCTCACAACATTCGCCTGCTTCACATCTGTTTCTATCTGCCATGTTACCGACCAACGACACAGTTCAGTGGAAGGATTGATACTGGTTCCTTGGCATTATGTTCAGGCTCAAAGAGACAAGACAGTGCGTCTGGCTTACGGTTTTGTGTACCGGGCCGAAAAGACAATGTAAAGTTAAATCTGCTGAAGAACAGAGTCCACCGGGCCTGACGTGAATTTAATCGCTTGGCTTTCCTAACATATTCTAAATTCTTGTGGTCAGTCCAAACAATAAACGGTTGCTCCGCCCCTTCTAGCCAGTGTCTCCACTCCTCCAATGCTGCTTTGACAGCTAGTAACTCCTTGTTCCCCACATCATAATTTCTTTCAGCTGAGGTCAACTTACGCGATAGATAGGCACAGGGGTGCATCCTGTTATCCTCGGAGGACCTCTGGGACAACACAGTCCCTATGCCCTCGTTGGATGCGTCAACCTCAACCACAACCTGTCTCTGGGGGTTCGGAACAGTAAGTACAGGTGCCGTGGTGAATCTTTTCTTGAGGCACTGGAAGGCGGACTTGTAATGCAGGTCACACTGGACTAGGAAGGTTCTGCAGTTTCCAGATTCACCTGAATATTTCTCTGGCGATGCCAACCACAGTGGGACAGGAGAGAAACTGATCTCGGCCTGATTAGCAGCAGGATTGGCATCAGGTGGCGTAGCAGGAATCGGAGCTGTAGAAGTTGCCTCTAGATGAGTGAGGACTCTGTGGAGCTGTGCTGCCAGATGGTTCACCTGTGACGTGACAGAGGTTTGGCAATCCTCCTGGCGTTCTGAAAGGTCTTTCACTCCATGGCTAATGGTTTTTTGCTGCTCCTGGTGCTGATGGATGATGTTTCCCTTTGCGGACAGGGCGGTCTAGAGCGTCTTGGGGTTGGCTGAGTCCATACTGGTCGGTTCGTTCTGTTAGGAACCTTGACTCAATAGTTTAGAGGACTCAAATGCACAACCCAGAGACAAAAAAGGTTTGAAGAAAATAATCTTTACTTGAAAAAACAAAATCACTCTTTCAGAGGATATAACAAAATGTCAAAAGTAAAGCGCTCACATGGAGGAAAAAGGCAAAACACTGAGTCTCTTTAAGCAATGGCTTGGATCTGGCATCTTGGAACAATGAACAAGACGAACCGACAACTAACAAGGGGAGACAGGGCAATATATACATGAGGTAAGTGGGCACAGGTGAAAACAATCAGGGGCGGGGCAGACACTGACGATGGCGGGAAAAAGAACCAAGGCAGGAAGTAAAGGGACCTGGAATGAGACAAGGTGAGTACAAAATAAAACAGGAAGTGGAACATAAACTAAACTAACATGAACATGACAATCACAAACATGACACAACTTAACATAATTGACGGGACACTACACAAATGTCTGTTGATTTGGATAATCATACCTCAGAATCCAAGTAAGAGCACATTGTATGTGTTTGTGAGTCAGAAAGCTCATGTATTTTAGTGGTAGAAAGCTGAGACTAAGAATGAAATAACAATATACAATGTTGAAACTCCCATTGTATATGCTCAGGATTTATTCCAATTTAAGGGAATAACAAAGAAACATGTTGGGTTGGAGGAATCACAGCTGACTGACTTGATACCAGCCCAAAAAAGGGCTGTGAAAACAGTGAATTCCTCTGAAGAAATGTGAGAAAAAAACAATTTCTCTTTGTTTTTGATCGACAGAGTCTTATGAATAGTTTTGAACGTGTGATCAAGGATAGATGTAACAAGCACAAAGGAACCTGGAAGAAACTGGTTTCTTTGTGTGGGTTTCACAGCCGTACACTGATGAACTGATAAATACACCCCATGCTGTGATAATAAACTAGAAAGTTCTCTCTCTGTGCTAATGCACAAGGATGTCTGGCTGACTTCTTTATCCTCAGCATGACATGGTAAAAGTGTCATAACTTAAGTCAGATCAACTATCCTGCAAGCCTGTTAGCAGTGTTACCATGCCTTTATATTTTCCCTTTCTATAATAACATATTAGCATTAACAAGGTTTTCATTTTGAAAATCGCAACATAAAGGCACAGTGTGTAGCATTTAGGGGGATATATTATCAAACCGTGAATATAACATATATATCTATGTTTTAATTTGAGTATCATCTACTGAAACTAAGAATCAGTGTGTTTTTGTAAGCTGAGAATGAGGGAGCAGGTCCTCCTACATACACTGAACAAAAATATAAATGCAACACTTTTGTTTTTGCTCCCATTTTTCATGAGATGAACTCAAAGATCTATAACATTTTCTATATACACAAAATAACCATTTCTCTCAAATATTGTTCACAAATCTGAAAAAATCTGTGATAGTGAGCACTTCTCCTTTGCCGAGATAATCCATCCCACCTCACAGGTGTGGCATATCAAGATGCTGATTAGACAGCATGATTATTGCACAGGTGTGCCTTAGGCTGTCCACAATAAAAGGCCACTCTGAAACGTGCAGTTTTGCTTTATTGGGGGGGGTCCGAAAACCAGTCAGTATCTGGTGTGACCACCATTTGCCTCACGCAGTGCAACACATCTCCTTCGCATAGAGTTGATCAGGTTGTTGATTGTGGCCTGTGGAATGTTGGTCCACTCCTCTTCAATGGCTGTGCGAAGTTGCTGGATATTGGCAGGAACTGGAACACGCTGTCGTATACGCCGATCCAGAGCATCCCAAACATGCTCAATGGGTGACATGTCCGGTGAGTATGCTGGCCATGCAAGAACTGGGATGTTTTCAGCCTCCAGGAATTGTGTACAGATCCTTGGAACATGGGGCCGTGCATTATCATGCTGCAACATGAGGTGATGGTCATGGATGAATGGCACAACAATGGGCCTCAGGATCTCGTCACGGTATCTCTGTGCATTCACAATGCCATCAATAAAATGCACCTGTGTTCGTCGTCCATAACATACGCCTGCCCATACCATAACCCCACCACCACCATGGACCACTCGATTCACAACATTGACATCAGAAAACCGCTCACCCACACGACGCCACACACGCTGTCTGCCATCTGCCCTGAACAGTGAAAACCGGGATTCATCCGTGAAGAGAACACCTCTCCAACGTGCCAGACGCCATCGAATGTGAGCATTTGCCCACTCAAGTCAGTTACGACGACGAACCGGAGTCAGGTTGAGACCCCGATGAGGACGACGAGCATGCAGATGAGCTTCCCTGAGACGGTTTCTGACAGTTTGTGCAGAAATTCTTTGGTTATGCAAACCGATTGTTGCAGCAGCTGTCCGAGTGGCTGGTCTCAGACGATCTTGGAGGTGAACATGCTGGATGTGGAGGTACTGGGCTGGTGTGGTTACACGTGGTCTGCGGTTGTGTGGCCGGTTGGATGTACTGCCAAATTCTCTGAAACGCCTTTGGAGACGGCTTATGGTAGAGAAATGAACATTCAATTCACGGGCAACAGCTCTGGTGGACATTCCTGCTGTCAGCATGCCAATTGCACGCTCCCTCAAAACTTGCGACATCTGTGGCATTGTGCTGTGTGATCAAACTGAACATTTTAGAGTGGCCTTTTATTGTGGCCAGCCTAAGGCACACCTGTGCAATAATCATGCTGTCTAATCAGCATCTTGACATGCCACACCTGTGAGGTGGGATGGATTATCTCGGCAAAGGAGAAGTGCTCACTATCACAGATTTTTTCAGATTTGTGAACAATATTTGAGAGAAATGGTTATTTTGTGTATATAGAAAATGTTTTAGATCTTTGAGTTCATCTCATGAAAAATGGGAGCAAAAACAAAAGTGTTGCATTTATATTTTTGTTCAGTGTATGTCGTACGGCCATGTGTTCACAGTAGCACAGAATGAACAATCCAAACCAGGCTCTAGAGAGGGCCTTTCAAATGTTTATGTTACCTGCAGACTACTCTAGTTCTCTGAAATGCTTGTAAAAGAGTGGCAATGCCAGCTGCAGCCAGAATTTCATTACTTCTAAAGCAGTGTTATGGTATGGCCTCTGAGTGAGGAAAACGTCCTGAAAGATACCAAGGTGTTGGTAAACTGTAGCTTCTTACAGCAGTAAGGGAGGGGTGAGCGAGGTGATATTCAGTTGGTTGCAATCTGCAACCACAATGCTAGAGAGTGCCAAATCCTGCACACTGTCTTTAATGCTAACACTTTGTAAGTTGTATTATCTTATTGGTAAACAAGCATTATTTGCTATAAGCTTATTGCTTAACAAGCATTAGTAGCCATTAGCTTATTGCAAAACTAGCATTAGTTGCTAAACCAAACCCTTTACACTGTATAACATGTTACCTCATTGTAACCCCCAAAGAAGAATCGTCTCTTGTCTCCAAACATTATTTTAATGGGTGGATGAATGATCCCAAATTATTACAAGGCTTTGTGAAATACTACGTAAGTTCAGAATGGTCGATAACATCACTTATTTTCAACCTGGGGGTTTGCCAAACCTTCATTGTAGGTTGCGAGGTCTTCTTTATGTGTTCTCTTTGCATATTTATCAGCAAACTTAAGATTGAATGTAAAATAGTTTCAAAAGCAGTGGCGAGCCGTGACTTGTATACCTAGGCCCTCTGACCCCCCCTTCCCTCGAAAAAAAAGAAGAGTTATTACGTCACAACGTATACTTCAGCGGAATATCAAAACCGCGGCCCGGGGTGCAAAACCCATCAATGACAGCGACCCTCGACCACACAAAACAACACCATTTATATAAACACCTATCATGACAGGGCACCCACAGCCAAGTAACAATTACAAATGAATTAAGTCGGCACGGCGGCCCGCATTGAAAATGACTTAGGCCTACCTTTGATGATCAAATCACTGAAACACAAAGTCCATCCTCCTGTCCTTTTGGATGAAGCACTTGCGGGTCATTCAGCTGATCCTTTGCCACTCCAGTTTATCATTGTAACTCAATCTTGAAAATGACTCGGTTAATAATTTCGCAACGATGTCATCACTATCACTGAAGTGAGCCATCATGAACGAACTTATGCTAATCATAAATCTATCGATCATAAATCTATTGATTAGATTTATGATTAGAAAATAATAAAAGTAGGGTAGACATGTGGATATTATCCGGCTGAACAAAACGTGCATTTATCTAACAGGTTCGTTTTCCACAGACCTTATTTCGAGCTATTTTCCAAAATCCTATGGAGAAATCTCATTGCTTTCTGTCGAGGGAATCCGAGCGAAGCTTACTTCCGGGTTTTAGTACGCGTCACTGCACCACTTGCATAGAGTGGGCAGAACTTGTCATAAAGTCCGCGAAAATAAAGCCCGCCCATTTAGAGGGAAGATATGATTGGTCAATTGTACTGTCATTTGACATTACTCTCTCATTGAGTTACTATAGCGGGCCCTCTGTGAATGTAGAGAGGGACCAACAAGCTCTCCCGTCTTCACAGTAACGGAGCGTCCACACAGCAGCGTGCGTTGACGCTTGGAGGTGGGCGTATCTGAAGCTTGGGGATTTTTTGCGAGCAACACGACCAACAACCAATCACATGAATCTCCCGCCCCCGACATACAAAGCAATAGCAATGTTAAAACGAAGTAAACTGGATATAAAATCCCCAAACAGGCGAAAACCTACCAGTTTCACCCACTGTCTCTGCCTCCTCCCTCCATGCCTCGCTCCTCCGGTTTGTATCCCGGTAGATGAACAGAGACTGATCATACAGCACCGGGTGATTCACTACCGCTAGAATGAATTTCCCCTAAATTTTTTTGAATATGAGGAAATGACCTGCGTAGTCTCTCCCAGCATACACACGGTTTGATTGGCTATGCGATTGTACTGGCAGATTTGAATAAACGGGATTTCATTGGCTGACGCCTCCGTCGAGGCGTCAAAAGTTGAACATTGCTCAACTTTTGACGCCAGCTACGCCAGCAACGCTCCACGTCGCTTCCCAAAATGCATTTCGGCTAAAAGTGACGTCACCCCATTCAAAGTGAATGGGCAGAAGCGTTGGAAGCTTCAACGCACGCCGCTGTGTGGACGGGCCGTAACTCGCAGAGACGGCATTTAACCCTTCACATTCTAACAGAAACTGAACAGGCAGATTTGAAGGATTTATTTCTTTGGAAATATTATTTTAAATACAATTAAATCAAGTTATGTTGGTAAAACTAATGAAAAATGTAACAACAACAAAATATAAAAAATAATATTTTTAAAAAAATGTTTTTTTTTTTAATGTTTTCAAATATTATTTTTTAGAATATCTTAGGCCCTCACAGAGGGCCTAGAGGGCCCTGACGGCTCGCCACTGTTCAAAAGAAATGTCCCTTTTAAGAGCTTGGAACACATTGTAAACGTGAGGTTGTAAGATGAAACTCTTCAGAGCAGGGTAACAGCAACCTTGCAGTATTTCTCACGTGCTCTGTACAGTATTTCTCTCTCCCTCTCTCACATAGCTGCCGCCTTTCCTCACATAAATGTGTTTCTTTTGTCTTAATCTTGTCGATGGCACAGACGAAAAAGGTCACAAGGTCACAATAAACACACTCTATTTTTGGCTGTGGTTTGCTGGCCAGAATAAGACTTTTACCCTTGGACCCACACGCCCAAAGAAGGGGGATTGAGGTCAGCTTTTGTGTGTGTGTGTTTATGTGTGTGTGCTTGTCAACAGCAGAAGAACATCTTAGAAAGTTAGGGCGATTAGCCGCGTTAGTGTCTGTGCTAATACTGGCCCATATCTGCCATTGATCCTCATCAGCCCATATGTTCTCTGAAAGGGCAGCAGCTACCAGGTTAAAGCTGTGTGTATTTACAGTAATGCACAGCTATTTACAGGGTGGATGCTACTGTATCTGGCCAGCCATGTATGGCACAGTACAGTTATAGGCCGACCACTAATGCTGGTCCTTGTTTGGCTGAGCAGCATATGCACTGTACTCCTATACCTGTATGTGTTCCAAGGTGATGATCATAATGACAAATGTTCCTAAAAATCAGCTGTGACTGGGAACAGGGAGAAGCACAGCCTGTGTTTTTACAAAAATAAATTGTGTGTGTGTGTATGAGCAGTGCTTTGAATGTTAGTCCAGATGGTCAAGGAAGGCCTAGTTGAGCCCTCTCTGTTCTTGCTGCCCGTGAAGCTGAGAGGCTCTCTGCCTCCATCTGCTCGTGCTCAGTGGAGGCTCCACCATGCTGCTGTCGCCAGGCAGTTATTAGCTGGCTGGGTGTCAGGGAGGACAGTAATTAAGAGATGAGATGGACTTGTGTTGTCCTCAGGGGCGGACTGGGACTAAAAATCAGCCCGGGCATCTCGACCGGCCCACTTCGGTACCACTAGTAAATTGTCAACGGGGGAGGGGGGGTGCTAGTGACTTAGTCCCGAATGTCCCGATGGCCAGTCCGCCACTGGTTGTCCTCCAGGAGTCGGCAGACTGCTGCAGCATCTCGAATCCCCCCACCCTCTTTGACTGAGGGGACTCGCCTCGCCTCCAACAACCGTTCTGTTTATACAGGTCAAAGAAAACAGGGCGAAACTGACACACTGCGTTACAGTGTACTCACATTCCCGCGGTGTCAGTCTTTCACAATAAAACACATTAAAGGTTGGGTAGGTAAGTTTGAGAAACCGGCTCGAGATACACTTTTTGTTATATTCCATGGAATGCTCTTAACATCCCAATAGCAATGAATATCTTAAGTGCTTTGACAAAAAAATCCATAAAAAAATGTGGTAGTAGGCCTACTGTAAAAAGCACGACCAATCATTTTAGCCGGCCCGGCTAAAGTAACTAGATGGCCTACAGCAGTGGTTCCCAAACGGTGTGCCGCGGCACACTGGTGTGCCGTGAGGCAAGTCCGGGTGTGCCGTGGGATTTTGTGACAACCATACGTTATTATTGCAATATACAACTACACAAAAATAATTATTTTTTAATTTACTATATCAGTACTTTGTAGGTTTATATGTACGTAATCTGCGCGACTTGTGCGTCCACATCTCCACGTGCAGTGCTGCATAAACATGGCTGAGTCAGCGATAATTTTCGAGGGGTGGAGGTATGCCCATTATTATTACAGGAATGTGACGGTGAGGTGCAAACTGTATCCAGGCCAGAAGCTGTTATCCACTGCTGTAAACACCATGTCAAACCTCAACAAACACCTGCAAAGAACACATGCTAAGGTGAAGCTACCGCACAGCTATTTGTTGTTTGTTTATTATCACGTAGTCTGTTCTTCTTCTCTGTCTTCCGGTTGTTGCCTGTTTTGAATGACAAATACACACTACCGCCGCCTGCTGGTAAGGAAAGTTATTGCCACTCACGCATGCGCAGTTCGTACGTGCTCGGCGAGTAAAGTAACGAGTTACTTTATGTAGATAGTAACGAAGTAGTTGAATATATTACTCTTTTTAAAGTAATATGTAATATATTAAAAACATTTAGTAACGACCCCATCTCTGGAGTTGGCATTCTCTACTCTGATTTACATGAAGAACAACAGGAGGTCACGGCTCTCTGTTGAACAGGACTTGCGAGTGGCCCTCTCCTCAGTGCCACCAAGGATTACAAAATTCTGCGCGCCCCGACAGGCACATGTATCTCACTAATTTGTAAGTCGGCAAAATATTTACAATAGCACATGTTTCAATGCTGATTGCTGAAATGTTACATTTATAATTTGTAGTTCAGGACCATGGACAATGCAGCTTCCTTGCATTGACAGTTCTCTGTGCTGAATTTCTGCTGAGTTTCCTTTGCCTCATTTTTAATGTTGTGACCTGTCTGGTTTAAATGAGTGTGTTGCTGCTTTGATGAAGCCTAATTTGATAAAGTTTCAAATTAATTTCTGAAATATTTCGTTAATAAATATTTCATGAGTAATATAGTTGTCTTTGTCACATTTTATTTGGCATTAGTAAATAATTATGCACATTTACAGATATTTTACATGATATGAGTGATAACACGTGTTATAAGGGCTATTTTGCACAATAGGTGTGCCTTGAGATTTGTACTTGTCCTTTGGTGTGCCTTGGGCACAAAAAGTTTGGGAACCACTGGCCTACAGTACCTGCCTGTCAGCCTTCCATCTGTGCACAAACTTATCTCGTGCCCTCATTGGTCATGTGCGCGTTTGTTTGTGTTAGAGGAGGAAGTGAACTTCTGAAAGGAAGTGGCAGATTTTTTACGGCTGTGTATTTTCAAAATCTAGCGCACTCGAGCTGGTTTCTCCAAAATTACCTACCCCACCTTTAAAGAATAGGGTTTTTCAAAAATTCCTATCTATTTTTTTTAACTGCGATCAATCGATTTAATTACTTAATTGTGTAAATCACCATTATATTCTGTGAATAATCAAGATTAAAGGTGGGGTAGGTAAGTTTCAGAAACCGGCTCGAGTGCACTAAAATTTGAAAGTACACAGCCGAAAAGAATCCGCCCCTTCCTTCAGACTTTCTTACAGAGCACCTCCTCCAACACACATGAACGCGCACATGACGTCAGCAGACTGGTGAAATTGGCCGCCTGTTGCTGGTGAGTCATTGAAGTACTGCTGCAATGCACGCCCAATGACGGCACGCCCAATGATGGCACGCCCAATGAGGGCACGAGATACATTTGTGCGTGCACGAGATGGAAGGCTGACAGACAGGGCGGCAATCCATTGGTCGTGCTTTTTACAGTATAACGGGTTCCACAGATGAATTTGTTTTATGGATTTTTTGTCAAAGCACTTAAGATATTCATTGCTATCGGGATGTTAAGAGCATTCCATGGAATATAACAAAAAGTGTATCTCGAGCCGGTTTCTGAAACTTACCTGCCCCACCTTTAAGTTTAAAAATAATAGTATTTACTTGTATATTAACAGATTTGGTGTTGTAATAAGGAAATGCATGACAAAGTGGTGTACTAAAATAAGAGTGTTTTGTAGAGCCGGTGAATGGGAGTCGGAGGCGGTGTGTTCAGTATGGGACTCCACACTTTATTAACACAAAACATTCAGACAGGTAAGACATTAGCTTGTTGCTGTATGTAAAGCTAGCATGAATGAACAACAACCCCGGTGCCCTCACACACAAACACACGGTGAATTATGTCCTATCACGTGGCACCACACAAGCCCCCCCAGAATTCACATGTACACAAAATCAGCGTGGTGGGGAGGAACGACACGCCGACCCCTACGACTCCTGCGCACGGGAGTCGGAAAAGCGACGTCCGCCTGTGCGGCCCCCGGAAGAGTTGGGACCGGAACCGTAGGCCCCGATTCCGAGACAAGGGTCCAGGCCGGGGGGCGGCCCCGTCGCGGAGGTCGAGCCAGCACCACCGGCTGGTCTAAGTCCAGGTGAGCAGCCTTCACCCGGTCCACCGAGATGTGCTCGGCCTTACCACCCAGGTCGACCACAAGGTGTTTGTCTCCGTGCTCCAGAACCCGGAAAGGCCCATCGTAAGGGGGCTGTAGGGGTCCCCTGTGCGCGTCGTGCCGGATAAACAGATGCCCCGCCGAGCGGAGCTCCACGGGAACCCGGGACACCTGAGTACCGTGCCGAGCAGTGGGGATCGGAGCAAAGGCCTCAGCGGCGTCCTGCAGGAAAGCCGGCTGGGCCGTCGCCGACCAGGGAGCCGATGCGTTGGGGAGGAAATCCCCCGGAACCCTCAGCGGCTGACCGTACACCAACTCCGCCGTGGAGCACTGCAGATCCTCCTTAGGCGCGGTCCTCAGGCCCAGCATCACCCAAGGCAGCTTGTCGACCCAATTACCGTCCGTAAGGCCGGCCTTGAGGGCCGCCTTCATGGAGCGATGGAACCGCTCACAGAGGCCGTTAGCCTGAGGGTGGTAAGCGGTAGTCCTGTACAGCTTAACCCCCAAACCACTCGCCACGGCGTTCCAGAGCTCGGACGTGAACTGTGAGCCTCTGTCCCAGGAAATGTCTGACGGGGTGCCAAAACGACACACCCACGTCGCAATGAAAGCTCGGGCAATGTCTGCGGCTGATGTTGACACGAGAGGAACCGCCTCCGGCCAACGGGTCGTCCTGTCCACCATGGTGAGGAGGTAGGAAAAACCTTGAGAGGATGGCAATGGACCAACCAGGTCGATGTTGACGTGGTCAAACCTCCTCTCAGGCACCAGGAAACGCTCCAAAGGGGCCTTCGTGTGGCGGTGCATCTTAGCGCGCTGACAAGCCACGCACTCACCGCTGTGATTCCCCTCTGTATAGAGTGCTGCTATCATATTGCGAACACTATCTGTCCGTACAGTGGTGACGACTATCCACTATCTCCAACTACCTTGCAAATCTCAGCAAAATTCAGTTCCAATTCAGCCAAATGTGCCGCTATACCTAGTTAGGGTTCTTACTGATGTCCAGTGGTCTCCAGTCAGAGCAAAACAATTAGCTTGTGCCGATTCCACTGACTTCACTGTCATGCAATTCATGGTAAACATATTATGGAGGGGAAGTATGAGTCAAACCTGGGGAAAGCGTAAACATTGACAGCCCAACTTTTTGTAGGATTGTTTTGGCAAGTATGGCCTTTAGTTGAGTGACAGTTTTAAAAGAGGGAAATAGAGGGTATGAGGACTGCAGGTGGGATTCACACCTGTGTCCGCCCACTTCTTTCCCACTTTACATAATGGCAGTGATTTCTTCAAAGCACGTTCCATGCAAAAATTGATTTACAAAAGTTCCCCTCAGAACACATTTTGAAGACTTTTACTCAAACCATGTCTCCTATAGTCCGACACGGACAGAAAATCTCATCAATTCATGTTTCACCTTAGTCAAAGTCACAGTGGAGAAAGAAGAACTGCTGCTGAATACAGAAGCAGATATCAACCATTGTAAAGAACTGCAGCACAAAAGCAGGTAATCTCCTATCAGATAAGACAGGGGCTCCTCTCTGTTAAGTCTCCCAACAATCACTGAAGCCTGTGAATTCAGAACCAAAGATAACATTTGCAAGTGCAACCTTCTGCATGTGCGTGTCACCCCCTTTTGATTTGACCCCGTCGCTGCTTCAGCTCATGGGCAGATCAGATACTTGTTTACGATGCACAGCTGCTGTGCTTCTGGCTGTCTTTTAGTTAGGGCTTCTCTCATATCTTTGACCTTTCCTAATTTGAGCCGCCTCATTATGAGGGAACCCTGTCCACATTCCAGCAGCTGTGACGGTTGCTTTTGGTGTGACGACACCTAATCCCTATGTATGTGTGTGCGCACAAGCTCGCTAATGGACCGGTGTAAGAGGCTCAGAACGTCACTAGGCTGCAATGCTAAGTGGAAAAAAAGCCCACCCCCTTCCCCCACAAACACACTTGCAGGGAGAGAAAAACAAGTGATCGAGAACATGATGGTGGTATGGGTGCCTAAACTAGTGGCTGCTGGTTCAAGCATCACTTTATTGCCAATTAAATTAGCCCAATATTTCAAATGTTACAAGGCCATTAAATGGTTGTTTGTTTTGTCGTGAGTTGTTTTTTAAACTCTAATGCTTCAGCTGCGGCAAACTGCACCCGCCAGTGGGCATATCCAAAATAATAATTACTTTGCATTCTGAACTTCTCATATTTGTATCAGGTTTTAGACATGGATGTGTAAAGAGAACTGAATACTTAACATGGTCATTCTTAGTTGCTTAACTCTTGAGAGCAAAAATACCTGTATATCTGGGGTCATGGAGCATGTCCACTTGCGTATTCCTTAAGCCCCGCCTTCAATCGGCAGAGTCACGGTCTAATAGACCTAATGATATAAATAATAGCTATTCAAGTAATAAGACTGAAGATGATTTACCTAAGAAAATATGTTGATTTGCAGACTTCCCCAATTTCAGTCAATAAACTAGATTTCTCTTAATTATTGGAATATTACTGAGACACACATCCACTTCAGTGGGTGGGATTATTTTCTGGGTATCATGAATGTCTGTGCAAAACTGTGAAGCAATCAATCCAATTGTTGTTGACAGATCTGGCCAGAGAATGATACCAATTATTTTGCAAAACAAATGCAACTTGTGCTTGTCAAGATTATACATTTTATATTAAATTATCATTTATTTATTTTATTGATATTTGTGCAGATTGACATAAAGCCAGCCCAGACATTTCTTTGTTTTAACCACATGTTTAGTCATTTTAACTGATAAAAGATGAATGCGTAACAATTTGTTAACCTGTTGAATATCTCTGTGGTGTTCTTTTGCAGATGGCAGCTTTATTATTATATCTTTCCATGGCTTATATAGATTCCTTTTGGCTGTGATTCTTGAAACATTGACATGCTAGAAGTCTAATTGAGGCTTATGTGTAGGTGGGAATAGCGATGGGTCATTATATATTAACCTCCCTCAGCTGCATACTCTGCACATGTAGGAGTGTATGAAATAAAGTGGGAGATAGTGCTGGTGGGATTGTGTGTACTTCCATATATCTCTTACATAACTTGTGACTTAATATTAACACAATCATTACTTCCTGTTGGTCTCTGCTAGTCCGAAACTGTGTATCCACCCGGGCTTTGAATACAGATTTGAGAAGGATTACTTCAACACCCAGATCACCCCCATATATACCCTTCTCATCCTCCCATTACACATTATCCCCCCCCACTTTAATCCCAAATCCCCCTGAGGTCAATCAAACAAGTTCCTGGTCACAAAGTTATGATGCCGGGACTCTTCCCACCGGGTGAGGGTTACACTGGCTGACAGCGAGGAGACCTGTCTCTGGTGGGGACCACACACACACACACACACACACACACACACACACACACACACACACACACACACACACACACACACACACACACACACACACACACACACACACACACACACACACACACACACACACACACACACACACACACACACACACACACACACACACACACACACACACACACACACACACATTGTTATTGTTATACTGCGTACATTTAACTTATCCCTCTCCAGTGTTGCTCAGAACCGCTCTTCGATTGTTGACTCCATGGTGTATAAAGAGAAATGGATCCAGCGTTGGAGGCAGGGCCCCATTTATCTCTATGAGAGTTTTGATTAAGTCCCGCCTCCCAACTGCAGCGTCACGTCCGGTCTTGGCTTGATCCAAATCTTCTGGATTTGGCTTTAAGCATATTTTACAGCTCTAAGACCCTAATGATTTAAATACTGGCTATTGAAATCTTCATCCTGGCTAGTTCAATTACATAAAAAAAAAAGAAATCCACTGATTTACAGATGTCTCTTTCTCAATGCAAGTCACTGGGAGAAAGCCTCTTTGGGCCCAAAGGCCATTACTGATTGACATAGAAGGTACACCACTACGGAAATGTGCATCAATGCCCGGTGCACTTCCTGAGGGCTTGGTTGACTCATTTTTGGGGTTCAAATTTAGCCAGTGAATAACCGAGGACATGACTTCCTTTTTGAAGTGGCGTGAAATTGAAATCCGATTAGCAACTTAAGAAGCGAGACTGGGGCTGAGAAATATATTTCATTATCAGACACTTTTATCCAAAGCGACTTCCAATAAGTGCACTAAACCATAAGGATGCAAACTCCGAACAGCTCGACACCTGCAGATGTATTCGGTTCAAGTAAGCCAAACCATTGTAAGTGATGGTGCATTAGCTTCAAATGGGCTCAACCTTGTCATTACTAAAATGTTTTAGTTTAATGGCTAAGGTCCAGGCGGGTGGATTCAGTCGGAAGATGTGTAGACTTTCAGCTGTCTTGATATCAACGGGAATCCCGTTCCACCCAACCCTTACTTAACCAAATTGTTTCTCAAGTACCCATTTCACAAGCTAATTTGAGCTAATAAAAGCGAAATTGTCGTTAGCAGATGGTTTCCAAGATGCATCTAGACCAATGTTCCGCCTCTTTTTCTCGCCACCTGGACCTTTTACCTTCATTCAACCAAAGCCTGCTTTTTTTTATCTTCAATTTGCTACATTTGCATTTTTTTGTGTAAATGTGGGCAATTGATTTGGTTGTTAAGTTACAATAATGGCCAATACTACTCAGACTACTAACAGGAAACAGAACACTTCTAACACAAAATGATTGTTTTGTTGCCTTCAGAATCTGTGTGTGAATGCTACTGTATGTTTATAGAGATCAGTGCAAGGCAAGCTTTACCATTTATTAGCAGTAAGAATTGTATTGTGAGAAATGTAGTTGTTGGGGATACAGGTGACACCTTGGAGTGTGTTGTGTTATATCATTGCAAACTATACATGGGGGAATTATTCTAGATGTCATATTTTCCCCTGTATTAATGTTGTTTTTCGAGCAAGTCACTTTAATAAAAGCTCAGTTTTATTTACTGTCAGCTGCTGCCCTGCTGACTGTCCTGTTAGTCAAAAGGTTGCAGCTGGCAGGCATGCAATACATGCTAGTCACTTGTTAGGTTGATTGCATTGCATAACACTTTACTTTCCCAAATAAAAGCTCATTTTATTTTTGGGCAAGAGACGAGGGAATTGGAACTGAATTGAATGGTTAAAATCCTAGGCTAAACGAAGTGGGTTGTTCCTACGATGGTGTAACCAAATTGAAGAATAGTATTGCTTAAAAGGAAGCAGTGATGATCATTTAAAAAACGCTCCTCCTTAGACTTTATTCATGGTTAAGATTATTTTTTGTAGCTCGAAACTGTTTACTTATCTGACTGCAAAACACTCTTAGAGAAGCATTACTTTGGACAGTTGGAAAGACAACTGCCATAAAATCTCTGAGGCAGAAGATAAGCAGATTTGTGTGTCTGTTGCTGACATACAGAGAAATCTCTTTGAAGAAGTCATCCTTCATATTTCTATCAGGAGTAAAAATGTCTTCAAACTGCTCATCCAATTACAGCGTGGCCTTCCCAGACAGGCTGGGGGAAACCGAATATTGCCATTTCATTATACACTCGTCCGTTCAGGGCCTTGTCACACTTGTGAATCACCTTGTTGCTCCTTTTTTTCTTCTGTAGACCAGAGGCCTGTACTACGAAGCAGGATTTTCGCTTAAGATAGAGATAAGATAAGACTTTATTCATCCCGAAGGAAATTGTTGTGCCAGAGTAACAAAATACAATAAACACAATAAACACACCTGCAAAACTGTACACTAAAAGTGCAGCAAAAAGAGCAATTAAACATCCACAGACAACATGAAACGTAGAAACATAGAAACATAGATGGTCACACAATCAATGCAATCATTATTAGCAGTATTTAGTAGTTAGTAGTGCAAAAAATAAAACGTAGTGGCAGTTACGCAATTGCACGTTATCATAGCATTATTAATAATAATAATATAATATAATATTGCACATAGTTATATATATAGCAGCGAGTGTATTGCAATGATGTTAATTATATTGATATGTATATTACACATAGTGTTGGTGTGGAAGTTCTCAGTGCCCTTTACTTAGGGGTGAAGAGTTAAAGAGTTTGATGGCCACTGGGAGGAAAGACCTCCTGTGGCGCTGTGTGGTGGTTATCGGTGATCTCAGTCTATGGCTGAAAGTGCTCCTGTAGGAAACCAGTGTGGCATGCAGGGGGTGAGCCCCGTTGTCCAGAATGCTGAGAAGTTTCCTCAGCATTCTCCCCTCCGACACCACTGCCAACGACTCCTGATCCACTCCCAGGACAGAGCCTGCTCTCCTGATGAGCTTGTTGAGTCTGTTGGCATCAGCTGTCTTCACCCCGCTGCCCCAACACACTACAGCAAAGAAGATCACACTGGAGACCACCGAGTCATAAAACATCTGCAACATAGTGCTGCAGACATGAGTCTAGGACCTGAGTCTCCTGAGGAAAATACAGGTGACTCTGGCCTTTCTTATATAGGGCCTCAGTGTTTTTACTCCAGTCCAGTTTATTGTCTATGTGGACACCCAGGAACTTGTAGCTGTCCACAATGTCCACATCCATGCCCACGATGGTAATTGGGCTTGGGGCGGTACTCCGCTTCCTGAAGTCAACCACTAGCTCCTTAGTTTTTGGTTCTGACCGCACCACTCCACAAAACTGTCCACCACACTCCTGTACTCAGCGGCTAACTTCAGGGAAAACTCGGGGTTTCCGGTCCTACGACGCTGGTTCTCTTTTTAGCGGGCTAGATCTCCATGGTAACTTATGCTGAGCGGCTAACCAGGGGCCTATACTACGAATCAAGATTTTCGTTTAGCAAGCTAACTTCTGGGATTTCCGGTCCTACGAAGCTGGTTCACTTTTTAGCGGGCTAGATAACTTGTGCTGAACGGATAGCCTGCGCCGGAGCAGGATAGGTTCCAGGATAAGAGATCAACTGTGCGGAGTTCTTCTTCTTCTTTGCTTTAATGGCGGATCGCTTCCACTTGGAGCATATTGCCACTGTACTGTTGATTTATTTAATGTATAAACTGCCCATATTGTTCATGTAGAACAGTGTTCACGTAAGCCTGCACATTGATTTTATTTTTCATTGAATGTAACCGTTTCAATAAGGATACATCTATTACAGGTTGAGGTAGAAACCGTGGTGGAACAGCTGATAACAACAGTGTGCAGAGTTTAAAGCAATCAAGTCACATTACAGGATAAAGGAAATACAGTTTAAACTGATGTTGCAGTTCAAATCACCGACTGTGTGAACGTGAAAATTAATAGAATATCACCTCCCGTCTTCAGAGCAATCTGACTAATATAACTTTAGCGTTAAGAAATCTTACTTAAATATCTGCCACAACATAAGTAACCGGATCAGAGTAACATTCGCCTACGTACAGTCCACGGCACTGTGAGTGCAGACGTCGATGTGGCTCATTATCATTCATATCACATCATAATGTATCATATATTTCCTTATCTGAGTCAGCTGAGCCGTATCTGGCCGTGCAACACTCACAGTGTCACATACTGTATGCAGAAGTATTATTTTAAGCAACACATTAAGTTGATGAAACACTCGAGTCAAATGTAATGAAAGTCAGATGGTGTTTTAGACGGGGCAGTGATATCATAAACCTGTTAATATGCACTCAAACACTCTTTCTTTAACCAGCTGTATTCACCTTGCAGGTGCAGCTATGTGGCTTTTATCCTGGATAAAGTGTTTAAGTCATGGATGTTTAAAGTTTAACTTCTTCATATTTGACTAATATTATAGTTCACTTTTCATTCAGGAAGTATGACGCTGCGCTGTCAGTACGCTTCTCCATGTTTGTGATTGGTCGAATGCTCCAAATACCACCCCTTTCATGTGAACGCGCACCTAACTAGATAGGACACGGCTGGCTTGAGCGATCCACTTGATAACCCGCGTCGTAGTACAGTTTAGCGAGAGCGCGTATATTTTGGATTAGGCCAACCGGCTAACTCAAACATATCCAGGTTAGGTTGAACCAGCTTCGTAGTACAGGCCTCAGTTCAACAGACGCCTGTCAGCCTCAATCACACTGTTTGTAAGCTTTGGGGCGACACAGAGCCTCCCTCACAGCCTACAGGGAGATCAGTGTTGTTTTGCTCATCAAACCATAAGCCAGCAGATATTTATTTCTAGTATTTGGAAGGTGGCAATGGAAGACTGACCTAACTGGAAAGTACATTTTGTCACTTCTAGTATTGTGTTATATAACTCCAACTTCCAACAACAAACCTCTGACATCTTTGGTTGGACAGCTTGGTCCGATGATAAAGGATATGATGACAAAGCAGTTCTATGATGTGGAAAGTGTGATATATGCGCAATGTTCGCAATATTAAACAAAACTCACCTCACGTTGTACCTTTACAGTTGGACTCCTGCTTCTTTTCTCTTATCCTCCTCTTTGTTCATGATATTTTTAGTAGGCTACAGATGGATCATAATGTGATAACTTAAATGGAAACCAAGTCACCAGAGGCTACCTTTAGCATCTTAAATGCATATAATCACCCAGCTAAACTTCTCCCTAACACTGAAAAATATTTCAGAGGATGTTTACTATACCCAAGCATTCACCGCTGAATTTGTTAAATGTGGAGATTTAATAGAATTTGATATGATGGGTAATGACTTGTTTTTGTATACCGACCGCAATGTTACCAAAAAGTAATGGGATTGTCCCATTGGACTTCAATATATTGCAGTAAATTAAAACCCTTTCTGCCCCATCTGTGAGGCTGATAACTAGTGATATGCACTTACTCACAAAATAACATAGGTAGCTGACGAGTGAGTTTGAGAGAGAAGTGAAACCCTTCCTCACCGTCTCACCTCCACACACTGTGATGTAACCACCAAAAGATACAAATGCATCTGTTTATCGTATGCAAGGTGGCCCTCTCTCCCATGTATCGACCTGTCATCTCACTCAAGGCATTACTCAGGTGTTCAGTTGAATTCAGGTGAGGAAAGGGGGCGGAGCCTGGCGAACAAAGGGAGTGGGCATTGTTTGCTGGACGAACTTTTGTTAAGTAGGAGCCAGATGGAGAAGAAGCCTGGGTAGATGTGAAATGTTTAGCTCTAAGTGATGGTGACACCTCAGGCTGCTAAAGGAACATTTAAACCAAAGGAGTCTGAGGGCAAAAGTGTACAATTTCTACAGATATATTTTGTGTTTGTGCTGGACACAAAATACATTTTCTTTGAGATACCAGTCAAAGGCTTTTAGTTTGGTTAGGAAATGTATTATTTAGAGGACACCATTTCATTATCAGCCCCTCTCTTTGCCTGGTTTAAGAACCACAGTCATGAATCTTTTTAGTGGTAACTAGGTTTAAATATATAAGCTGATTGAACTGAACACATTGCTAACGAAAAACAAATGTCGTCACCACCTCCAATCCTAACGTCTGAAAGTGTCAGGGGAGTTTCCAGTAAGTGTTTGATGACCCTACAGTTTGAAGCATGCGAAACAAGAAGAATGAATTAGGGTTAGAATGAGCAGCTGTCATTCGTTTTGGTTACCTTGGTTTTGTATCAGCATCTCTCGGAAGGGAAAGAATAAATAATAATCATAATAAAACTCCAACATGTTTTATTTAGTGGCTTTTCTTTTTCTTGTAGACCTCTTCTCCTTTTATTTTCTGATGTTTATGAGCTAATTGGTTTTTACAACAGTTCCTGTAAATATACAACACTGTTCCATCAAATAAACGCATCTAGTCTAGACACCAGTATTCTAGAGCCTTTACATCTGTAGGACAACATTAAATGTGTGTCTATTACATATTTGCCGGGGATAATTTGTGCACAGCACGTTCTACCAACATAATTGCATATAGTCAGTGAGGTCAGCAGGTCAAGATCAATGCTGACTCACAGTTTTATCCACTTCCACTTACTGCTCCTTGGTTACTTTGGACACTTAATATAGCGTACACTCCACTAGAATACGCAAATGGAGTAAATAGGGAGAGGGTGTAATGGCAATATTAGGGAGTAACAGATTACATGTAACAGGATCACGCATTTAGGATTTTAAAAAAGTAGCTGTTTTCCCTTACAGTTACATTGAAAAAACATAATCTGATTACTGGTACAATTAAAAAAAACAAAAAAACAATGGGGATTACTAGCAGGATTACAATGTTACAATACCATTTTAAAATAAAGAAAACTATATTTTGAAGCACATAAAAAAACGTTTCTTCGTGTGAAGCCATAGTTCATCATCCATGCCTCTGTATCAGAGAAAGCTTTTGCTGGGTGGAGATTGGAATATGTAAGCGTGCTGTCTGAATCATTCATTTATACTACTTTCATTCCAATGTTTTTTTAAATGGGCCATATTATGCTTTTTGGGGTTTTCCCTATCCTGTAGCGTAGTGTGTAAAATAGGTTTGTGTCCATGTAAATAGTCTGCAAAGGCTAAAATCACTTGTAACTACAGTAGATGGACACCTGATTTTTCAAACAAAATACTGGGTTTACTTTAATTCGTAAAAAATACGTTATCCAAAAATACCGCAAAGTATTAAGGTTACATTATATTGTGATACTTAAATTGGGTTACTGATTACTTTGTTTTGCTGGTAACTAGTAATTGTGATGGCATCCATTTTTAAAGGGAACCCTCCAAACCCTGAGAAAGGGCTGGATTGAAACTGGGCCCTGAACTTTGAATTGTCTTTGACAGCGTTTTTCAAACCTTGGACACAAACTAATTTCTGCATGTGCTTTATTGAGTCTATGACATTTTAATCTGAGTTTATAAGTGGGTGGTTACCCGCAAACGGCATACGCTCAACAAAAAACAACAAACTTCTGCACAAGCATATCCTAACGTGCACTGCACTAGCTAATTGATTAAGCTAAAGGGCTAATGAGCGACATGTCTAGCTGTTCATGCTGTTAAATTGCAGAAGCTCTTTCATAGGGACAGCGTTATATTGCATTATAATGAAACGTATTGATGTAAGACTGGGCTGATTATTATTTAAAAACGCATGTTTTCAAAGTAATGTCCTGTCCCCTGCTACACGTGTGATGTTCTTCAGGCCAGCAGCCCGCATTCAGCTGATCAAAGCTTCATTTTCTTTTGACTGAGTGTGTCTGTAGAATAATAGATCAAATATATGGAGTGGAAATGTGAAAATCCCTCAGCTAATGTGCCCTCTAAAGTTCTGTAGTTTCCCCAAAAGAGAAAAAAAAACTTTATTTCAAACTTTGTATGTGGGTTATTTACATGAGTTGAAGGTTTGGGGCTAACGTGAACAGAACATTCTAACTGGGACATGAGTGCGATGTGGGGAAGGAATCAGGAACACGCTGTAGGGAAATGACAAAGAGCAGTGTCACTGTGACTTAACCGAGGAAGTGACAGAGGCAGGAGACTATTTCAGAATTGTTGGCACCATTGCCGTTATGCAAGCATGTGCATGTGGAAGAAGAACACATGATCTGATTCTATGTGTTTGACTATGACCATGGTGCACAGGCCTGTCTGGACCTTCACACAGAATAATCATTGACACTGCTAAACGTCAACTCTGACAATCAACGTAGAAGATGGCCTTTCATACTTACTCTCATTCTCCCTCTGAATATTTCCATTTGCTGCAAGAAAGGAATTATTTTTATTATCCAATCTTCCTCTACCTACCTGACATGCGAACGACAGAAGGGGGATAAGCCTCCGAGCTTTTAGATGTTTTTTTTTAGCCATGATGCATTCACGTGCCAGGAGACTTGGAATGAGAAAACACAGCAACTCTAAAATGCTAATGGATCCTCAAACAATCCGGGAGGACAGTGAACATTGCCACCTGCTATTACAGTTTGCACACAGGTACCATATGGTCATAGACATAACGTCATGAAGCCAATGTGCCAAATAAAGTAAGGGCTTTAGCAGGGAGCTGCTTTCTGGCTGTGTCTCTACAACAGCTGGCCGCCTCATTCACATCTCTGAGTGGAGGCCGCTGCCACCATCTCTATTAGAGCTGTGGACGTGCGGATTAAAGATATTCTCAGTTGGCTTGTCCTCATCGGGCCAATCGTCATTGTAATCCACTTCCTGTCGGTGTGTAGGCTGTGCCAGATGAGCCAGATGTAGCTTGTGTGCTTACATATCCGCCTGATACAGCGCATCATGTGTTACCCATCAAGTCAAGCAAGTGTTGCAGGGATGGAATGTAATGAAGTACATTGACTTAAGTACTGTACTATTTTAATGAACACATTTTGAGTATTAAGTAATTTCATTCATTGCTACTTTATGCTTCTAGTCCATTTCTTTTAACCAATATTACACTTTTTTACCACACTAATATTTGTCTGACAACTTTATTAACTGGTTACTAATTCTGATTATTAGATAATGCAAATCTGTCATATCATGCAGGTTAAGATATCCAGCAGCAGTGTGAAAAGTTTGATATAAATTGATATTAACATTTACCAGCTGTGATAGCTGGTGAAAATAGATCAATAATCATAACACAGTCATTTAATATATGTATGATTCTGAAATAGGCCACTAACATAACCAGTACTGTTAATTTTGGTGCTTGGTATTTTTTGATGTCAATTTGTTTGTACTTTTAGTAAAATGACATATTCTGCAAACGTTCAGATGCATATTAGTATTTATTGTCTCTACTGTGACACGTCTCCATGCTTTAATGTTCAAAAAGCTCTTTATCTTTCTCATACTGCCTGTGCTGCAGCACCTCTTTTCACCCTCTGTCTGAAACCAGAGCCAAAGTCTGCTCTGATTGATTAGCTGGCCGGCTCTGTTGTCATTGGTCAACCACTCAGAAATCTACAATGGAAGCGCAGGTAGTGATGTTGTTGCGTTACAGAAGTAAACAAAGGAGCCCAATGGAGGTGTTTCAGGCAGGGGGGGAGTGTGTGGGAGAGAAACTCCCTCTGGAGTAAACACAGGGATTTTAGTCTTTGCAGACCATTTACATGCACTAAAACCTATATTATACATTACAGGAAAGGGAAAACTCCAGAACGGATAATGGGGGTAGTAAGTTCCCTAAGTAAGATTTTTGAATGAAGGACTTGTACTTGCTTACTTAAGTATAATATATCAGTATATCTTACACCACTGGTTCCTCATGGGTACAATTTAATTTCAACATTTACCTCAGCACTTGCTACGCTTTCCTCCTCTGGAGATGGACATCAGCTATCATTCCTCCCAGGCTGTCTCGTATTGATCAGGCTCTGCTCTGTTGGCCTGTTGTCCTGCACACATGATAATGCAACATCTCACTGCCCTCTGCTCATAACCTCTATAACTCCTGAAGACTGGAGAGATGAAGTTCCAACTCTCAATGATTAATCAATTTCAATTACCCCCCATGTGATCAATCATATTCTCATTAATGTCTGAAGCGTCGCCCACAGCTGTACGGGGCCGGTTAACTCTCAGGCTTCCAACTTGAACAGCTTTATTGCTCGAGTCCTTGTAAAATATATTGTATGGTCTTGTAAGAAGCTCAAGCGGCTGGTTAAGGGGGATTCTGCTCTGTGATTGCATGTCAGCGGGCAGTTGGTGGTATCTTCAGCTGTAACTCAAGACATCATTGGCAAGAACACTCTCATGCTGATCACCAGGATTAGCTATCTTCATCATGCATGGTCTGAAGATTTGTTGTCCTTTCATGAAGGCCTTTCAAATGATACCTTTCCTCAGTGGGATAACAGAGGTTACAATTAGTCCCAGCCTTTTATCTGGCTTAGTTGAATACTTGATTATGAATTGTCAATGTGGACATTTCAGAGGTTGTTAATTCTCGCTAACTGCAAAGGAGAACAGACCATTGTCATATCAATCTGTAGAAAAAGTCCACTAAATGTATTGTCAGCTATGGACAACAAACATAAGTTATGGTATGCTTTTTGAATATTCATTTTTATATTTGTGGAGAGCACGATGGATTAATGATACTTAAACTGAAACAATGTATTGGCTCTGGCAGTGTTACATTTTGGTTAATATAAAAGAAAATGTGAACAGACTTGGACAGTAGAGAACTTCGATCAGTACTGCCGCCATTTTAAGTTAAGTTGCTGTCACAGCAGTTCCAGCCGTTGGTATGCAGTAGAGCGGACTATTACTTCTTAGACGAAGCAATATGATCATTTTCAAATTAGCAAAACATTTTTTAAACCAATATTGAGTGTGATGTTAGTTTATTTAGTTTTTATTGGGTTGTAAGCGGGATAATGTTTCATTTCAAGATCCTAATCACCCTGTCGGTGTTCCTATTTTTATTAATGACCCACTGCACATTATCCATTACAAATTACACAACATGCTTGGGTTGAAAAAACACAATCCCATGTTCTTTAGCTAGTCAGGTTTTCTGGTTCACTCTCTCTGTCAGTGATCTGTTTGACTTCTGACATGAAGGCAGAAATACTGTTAGCTCATCTCTCATGTAACTAGAGCCTGATTTACAGATTAGCTCAGCTGTTTTACTCTCTCTCAGAATTGTATTTGACTTTTGCCCCTGACCGCAGATGATCAGCTCTGAGTAGCCATCAGCGTGCTTAGAGGTCAGGTCAGGCTTTCCCATTTCCCTAAATGCTATCATGAAACCATAAACAGAGCAACATCACTTTAAAGAGGAAGGATAAAACAGCCTAACCAGTTGCCCTTCTCAACCTGACCCATATTGCTGCTTGGTTCGGACCTCTTTACACACCGGGTACCCCATGCATCAAACTATGACAATGGTAAACACGTAGGTTAACGTTGTCGTTCTTGTTAAAATTAGTATTTGTTACTTAAGTAAATATATCAACCTAAGTTACGTTGACTTTTTTATGTAACGCACATACATGACTTAAAATAACTCGACATTGACATTGCTTTAACACAAAAAGCTGTTCTTCTGGGGGAAAGTCCTGTCTTTGTTTAACCATCCATAGCCTATAATACACGAGCAGAATTCTGAAACATTTGCTCTGAGAGCCTCATATTGCTGCAAAGGGTACATCGGAAAGCCTGATGCATCTCATACATACATTGAGGGGTGCCTTGTGCTGTCCATCAGTACTAGCGGCCATTTGCAGAGAAAAAATGTACTATTTACGCATGGGAATAAGTCAGTGCTAAAGGGTCATGGAGAAGAGCTGTAGGTCAAAGAGAACTAGGCTATCCTGTGTGTCACTGTTCAAAGGTCAACTGATTCTGCTTGTTCTAATAACAGGAAATTAACAGGGATCATAGGGAGAGGTTGTTTTCTGCAACCCACAATGTGAGTATTGCATGCATGGGTAATGTAATGTGTCATATTTAAAAGATACTTCCAGTGTATTACAACTTACCTATTTCTGCTGCTTTACATCTTGGGTCTCATTTGGGCAATAGAACAAGAAAGTTGATCTGTAAACTGGGATATATGCTAACAATGGACGGCTTTATAGTTGTATTGTTAAGTCATTCTAAATAAGTCTGGCTAACAAGAGGCTTTGTTTACACCCTGTGTTTCTTGTCACAACGCTCTCGGATATTAGCAACTGACTGAGGCACCTCAGGTTTCTTTTATTTTTCCCCAGCTAATGCTAATTGGTTTGTTCTTTGGGAGATTGGGAGACCGTGAGGTATGCTGTATAAATTGTAAAGCCCCCTGAGGCAAATTTACAGTTTGGGATTTCAGGCTGTATGAATAAAACGTAATTGAAATGAAAGATGAGACTAGCAAACCTGCTAGAAGATCCATTTAAAATGTCACCATGTTGTATACATACAGAATGCATACTTACAAAGAAGGAAGCCCCCTTTCCTCCTTACGACAGACAGTCTCACAGTGCAATCAATATTGTTTCTGATATGCATGTCTCGTGCACCCTCGCAGAGGAGAGAGATCTCTGTGGTGTCCTGCTAATCAATGGGCAGATGGCTCCTCTGAATTCTCTGCATCATATTTGATTAGTTTTGGAAATGTTGTCTGATTGCAAAGTGGGCTGTTGCACCTCGCCGCCGCTCTGTGTATGTGTTATTGCTCAGACGAGAGTCCCTTTGCCTATGATTGAACCCTTGAAGCAAGGTCTTCATCCTTCTAAGAAACCTGTGTGTGTGTGTGTGTGTGTGTGTGTGTGTGTGTGTGTGTGTGTGTGTGTGTGTGTGTGTGTGTGTGTGTGTGTGTGTGTGTGTGTGTGTGTGTGTGTGTGTGTGTGTGTGTGTGTGTGTGTGTGTGTGTGTGTGTGTGTGTGTGTGTGTGTGTGTGTGCAGGAGGAAAGAGAGCATGTCTGTGTGTGAATAAGTGGAGAGGGGGTTGTAGAGGCAGCGGTTAAGCTGTGTCTGCATGTGTATGACGTCCCTCCTTATCTACCAGGGGAGAGGGGAGGAAAGGGCGAGGAGGAAATGGGGAGGGGGGGCTGTGGGGGTGCGCAACAGAACATTGGTATTTTGGCAGTCGGTCCTGCCATCTGCGATGAAGGAAGCTTTTGAAACGAAAGTGCAGGTGACCTGTGGCTGTGAATGCTGCAAGTCGCTAAGAGCTAACTAAGCTAATCAGATGACTACGGCTAACGGTTAAACAACTTACAACTGTCTCCAGTCAACATAACCCCGGTAGGTTTGTTCACCTAAGACAACCAATCACAAGCAAATGTGTGTGAGCAGAAGACTGTACAGTAAACACATCTGAGAAAAAAAAACGAATTTACTAAAAACTAAATGAGAATTAAAAAGCCAGATGCTAAATCTAAATGAAGTTCGGGAGACTTGTGTTGAAACACAGACAGGAAAACATAGGAACTCAAAGTTACTGTACTTGACCTTGAGTGCCCCTCGCACACACACACGCACGCACACATACATACACACACAGTCATTAAGACTTCTGTATTGCGCAGGGACTGCAGTGAAGGCTATTACACTGCATGCTTCTGTCTCTCAATAATGCATGATCAATTAGACAACTCTGAAATAGAGTGAAACTGAGCACAGGATGGAAACTAAAGAGGGACTCAGTAGGTAGTCACAGTCTCATACAGAGCAGGGACTGCATACACACACAAAGACAAGCACACGCTCTCACACACTTTAGAGTGTGGTGTATGCTCGGATATGCACACTGTCTTATTTTCTGGATGACTGAGTTTTGTCATTTGCTCTTAGTGAAACTGGAGAGAGGACTTGAGAAGTCAAATAAACTTATTGCAGCACTTTCTGCATTCTGCACAAGCTGCTTCAACGATATTGTGTGTATTAACAAAAAAAGTGACACTGCAGTACACCACAGAAATGAATAAAAACGTCCCACAGGAAAACACAACCAAAGCCTAAACTAATTCACAATCTTCCATCTTTTTTTGGTGTTGTTTTTTCTTTAGTCCTTAAAACCAGAAACCTGAGGCAGATTTGTTGCATCTTAAAAGGCCCACAACTGTCCTGTTTTTGTTCACACAAACTGCTCTTATCAACCAACTGTACTGTAGTGTATACCTACAACAGTTTTCAGCAAAACAATCTTTGATATATACACTGTATCTCTCCTCCAAACTGTAAACCAAGAAAGTTAGCAACCTGTTGGTAGCAAAGTGTAGCATTTGCAGCCAAGGAACCAGTTAAAGAGTGGTGCAGCTGACATATATGTGTAGGTCAACCCTGAAGTTAGCATTGCAAGGGCTCCCTCTACAAAAAGCAATGGGCTTTTCCATTGTATTTTGAAATATTTCCGAAAATAAGAAGATGTTTATGATAATTTCACGCTTTGTACAGCAGATTACAAACCACACAGACCACACATGCCCCCCATTTATAATGGTTGAGACCTAAACGTATGCTGTTGATAACTAGCTAACGTGATACGATAAACAAACTTCACCACGGCACCATGACCACTGCTAGGATAAAAGCAGACTCCTATTTGGCATGATGACGTTCAGTAGTCTAATTTATGTTTTGTTAGCAACTGCCTTTTTTAAGACACAAAAAGCTTCAGATATTCATGAGTGGGATATTTAATTATATTTAATTATGTATGTATAACAAATCCTTAAAATCTCTTAAGCTTGCATTAACCACAGACCTTATTTCAGACATCTAACCAGACGATTTTTTTTAACAATTTTTTTTTTTCTTGTGTGTCAGTCATCCACACCAATCAGAAGTGCTGTGCTCCACATGTACCAGCCATTGTTAATCAATCAGAAGTAGCCCATGATAGAAGGTGATAGACAGATTGATCCAATCACCTGCCAAGAGCTTCTGAAAGTGCCTGCCCTTTCCAAATGGCTTCCAATGGAGCTTTAGATGGTTTGGTGAAACAAACCATCTGGGTCAGGTTACAGGGTGTCCGCGGGGTCTTAAAAAGTATTAAAAGATGATAGATCAATTTAGCGAAAATTAAGGCTATTAAAAAGTATTACACGGCATTTTCCAAGGTATTACGAAGGTCCACAGCAACGACAACATGAAACACCCTTTAATTTACTGAAACAACATGTCGGGAAACCCCCTCAAGGTGGCCCCATGCATAGCGTGCCATAAAATGCTGCTTCTTATTTTAAGTTTAGTTGCCTTGCTCCGCTCTGTGGGGGGGGGGGGGGGGGGGGGGGGGGGGGGTGTTATCTGCTGGTGGACTACCTGAGAGTTATACAGCAGGAGAACACGCCGTCCACCGCGGAGAATAAACAGAAGGGCAACAATGACAACCATGCTCCGGGGTCTTCTTCGCTGCTTTTGGTGTATTTTGTGGCGGCAGCAGCGCCACTTACAGGCCTGGCATATGTACTACAGCGTTTCCAGCATTTCCAGCAGTCTAGTGTGAACGGACAAGTTAATGAATCGAATGCGTGTGAACGGAAGACTTTTTTGCGTTTGCGTTTTACTGTATGCGTCCTCGTGGGGCCGGGGTCTAAGCCAAACTATATCCGGTCACAGAGATCTGCTATTTTAAAGTAAGGTCAACACATATCGACCCTAAATATAGTCTATATTAAGAATGAGAAAAGTCTTAACATATATATCGTTTTTTTGTAAACATATGACAAATGTGTGAAGGTTATGACGTCAGAGCATCGTCCTATGTGCCGGGCTTAGCCCCGGACAGCCCCAGCCCAATTTAACCCCTGGGTATTTGTGAGGGAGCTCCTATATGGCATTACCCCGCTGAAGCTCACCAAAGTTTAATATATTTCATAGTTCAAAGTTTTGTCAATTGTTTTGTTTATTGGTCAAATACTGGTTTCTAATGGTTTCTGATGAGTTTTACTGGAATGAAAGAGCACAGAGTACAGAAGCAACAAAGCCGCATACTGCATTAAACCTGACCTTCACAGAGAGGTTGAAATTCATGTGGAGAGGAGGCTTCAGTAGTCTGTCTGCACTCTGTTTAGTTGTGCTATCTTACAATCAATATAGTCAATGTGAGGTAAAGTGTGTCGCCAATGTAACCGGTTAGAACTCGAAGTTGCGATGAGGTCTTAATATGTATGGAAAGGGTCTTTAAAAATGTCTTAAAAGGTATTAAATTTGACTTCAGGATTCCTGCATATACCCTGGGTTAGTAATGCTCCATCACATGTTTCTATTACAGGGTGAATCTTAAACTGAAGCTTGACTTTAAAGCAACCCAACGGAAGTTTCATGTAACTTTAGTTCTTTCACTCGTAGCTCGGGCTGCGGGGGTGCTAGAGACGGGAGCATGTTGATACGACCTTCCTAGCCAGAGTTATGGCTGCATTTTACAATAAACCTCCATTGGGTCGCTTAAAAACAAATATCGCAAATCGCAATCGCAATATTTGTCAGAAAAATCGCAATTAGATTTTTTCCCAAAATCGTGCAGCCCTAAAGGCACAGAAGTGCTAAAATACTTTTCTGGGTAAAGGACTCATTATTGCACCACTCTATTTCCTACAGAAGATTGTTAAGTGTAATAAACATAGGAACATTTGTTTTAAAGTTTTATAACTTCTATTTCAAGCAACATTTATTATGCATTATTTCAAGATAGGGGCCCTACTTAAAGGTGGGGTATGTAATTTATTTCAGAAACACTTTTTGTTATATTCCATGGAATGCTCTTATCATCCCGATAGCAATGAATATATTAAATGCTTTGACAATATAAAAAAAATTCATCTGTGGAAGCCATCGCGCTGTAAAAAGCACGACCAATCATTTTAGCCGGCCCGGCTAAAATAACTGGATGGCCTACCTGCCTGTCAGCCTTCCATCTGTGCACAAACGTGTCTCGTTCGTGTGTGTTGGAGGAGGGGCTCTGTAAGGAAGTCTGAAGGAAGAGGCAGATTTTTTTCCGGTTGTGTACTTTCAAATTCTAGCACACTCCAGCTGGTTTCTCCATAATTACATACCCCACCTTTAAGTGTTGGAAATGGGAAACATTTCTAATTTTGGTCTTAAGCAACATGTACGTTTGTTTTGCTTCCCTAGTATCGGTGCTAAATCTAAGTCAAAGCCCGCTGACTTCACTTCCATGTATGATGGCAAACACAAATGTCCAAATATTTACATGATCTGATCTTACCACCTAACTTTTATCAAAAAAAAGATTTTACTATAAAACATCACGTCAGGCAACAGAGAGTTAATGCAGGGAGTCAGAGAAAGAAAGACAGAGAGGGAGGGAGAGGGGGCTTCACCCATGAATAGGGAGCATTCAGCCCTGCTCTGTCCCCGTCCCCACAGAGACCAGGCCGGGGCTGGAGTTTCACCCCGGTCTGGCCTGGTGAAATACAAACCTCTCTCATCACAACCTCCGACTCCCACTCGAAACACATTATTGATTCCTCTCTTCGACCCCTCCATATTTTATTATTGCAAAAGTGAAAATGTATAACAGGAAAGTTCATATCAGCATAACTGAACAATACAGCACTGTGTCAACTCAGCTCCACTCCTCTGAAGAGGACAACTCCTCCTGAAATCATTCACAGCACTAGTGGCTGCACACAATTATGGTCATGTGCTCAGCCTGTCCTGTGCCAATAATGAATACATGGATACACAAACACAAGATGGGGTTCTGAATTTAGAATTTGATAACAGCTGCTGTTGAAAGTGGAGCTCTGCTTGCATAAGCTGCCCACTGTCCTGCTGAGGAAGTGTGCGGCTTCAATGATAGGCAGCGTGTCCATCGTGCTAGTGTCATCTGAATTCATGTAAAAAATATGTGCATGTGTTCGTTTATGATGTAAAATCTCTACTATTTTGGTTTTCTTGAGGACCTAAAGAGGTCTATCATGGTTTTTAGGGTTTTTACTGTAGTGTGAAGATTTTTGTAATGTAAATGGTCTGCATAGGCTACAATCCCAAGTTCCCTCAAGAGGGAGTTTCTCTGGTTTCAGACAGAGGGTGAAAAGAGGTGCTGTAGCAGAGGATGAATGATGGAGGAATGATGAATGTATGAGGAAAATAATACCTTTTTGAACATTGAAGCATGTAAACCTGTCACAGGAGAGGCACTAAATACAAATATGTCACCAGAAAATGAGGACAATATGTCCTCTTTAAGCTTTGACTCTCAGCTTGTGTGTTACATTTGCCTCCGGGTTGGCATGTATGTAAGATTCAAAATCAAATGCAGCTCCAATCCATAACTCAACTCAGCTAACTTCAAAGCAGCAAAAATAAACGCATATTATTACAAATAATAATCTACGTTTTGTGTTGGAGTTGAGGGTGTGGACGGTGTGACAATCAGTCTCACGTCCTTATTCTCTCCAACATCTCACAATCCTTCTCCAGAGTTTGACACAATGACTAACTGCTGTTGTAGGTGGCTTTTAAACATCTTGAGTGACATCCATTTCAAAATATATTTGTGTTCCGCTTTGCATGTACAACAGCAATCTTTCTTGCAGCTTGCCTTCATTTCCAAACCACAGATGCAGGTTTGGAAATGAAGACAAGCTGCAAATTGCCCAGTGAGATTATTTCTCTCTGGGGCCATATTCACATATTTCAATCATTATTTTCACAATAGACAGAACAGGTTGATTGAGAGGCAGGAATATATCTGGAGAGTGCCAACAACTGAGCTTCTGATTCTACCCTGAAGAACTCCCCTAAGAGGGAATCAAAACATTTTGAAGTCAAGTCATATTTTCAGGTATTAAATAAAAAATTCTGCTAGTGAAGGACAAGAATAATGTTTTAGAAATATGTAGCCACTAGGACACACTGACCTAACACTTGCAAATAAAGTTCAAGGGCACCACGGCAGGGCCAGGAAGTGAACTGGGACCTCTCCAAGTAGCAGTCCACACTCCATATTTAGGTCTGTTCGGGGACTTGAACCGGAGACCCTACGGCTCACAATCCAAGCCCCTACTGACTGAACCACTGCCGGATAAAGGGTAGTGGCCAGCAGCAGTTTGGTTACATTCAACCAGTTAAGCCCCAAGCCTGTTTTTCAGGCCTCAGGTTCGAAAATGACATTCCCAGAACAAATGACCATATCTTCTAAAAAGGGGGTAAATGAATCATCTTTTTTCTCAAAGCAATGATAAACCTGTGAGTTGGATGTTGAAAAGTCAGAATCAATATAGATTTATTTTATTTTAAAGTAAATTCAGATTGAACATAGTAAACAATTTTAAATTATAGTGTTCGTCCAAAATAAAACATTACTTATAGTGAAAACCACCCTTGAATGATGGTATGGTAGACTAAAAGCTTTAGGAATCCAAACTATAACATATAATAAGTACCCTGTATCAAGATTGATGCAAAACAAGTGAAATTTGATATTTTTAGAGAGGTTTAGAAAAAAAAAAACACTTCTGTGGTCATTTGGGTGGATTTCCCATATCTCTGGAACCCATCGGTCGATTTTAATATATTTATTTTCTATAGCGCTTTTTCTTGAACCAAAGATTTTGATGATTGACACCTGTTTTGACCCGAAGTTCCTAAAATCCATCTAAACATTACCCATTGGTGAATGAGTGACACGCATCCAGAATTCCCAAAACCGGAAGCTGGGTTGTAGCGCTCATAGCTCTCAAAGCAGTTTGATATGAAATCTCCGTTTTTGACACAAATCTTGATGGATTATACGTAATCAGTTATACCTCTGGAATCTATGGAATCTCAGCTTTCATATGATATATTGTTTGTGCAGATCCGATAAGTAATAACATATTTCTACCATGAGTTCTGTGCTAAGTGCGTTAGCATTTTCTAGCTAAGTGCTAATTCAGAGGCTTGGTATTACCCTTGTGTTTCATTTAGCTAAAAATGGTTAATATTGTCTGATAGATGAGTTTCTTCCCGTTAAGTGGGTATGACACATTCATAATTTGTTAAATGTTAAGAAGCCCTCAGACGCTGTTTCTTGCAAGATGTTGCATTTTTCCCCCGGTACCGGGGGCATGGGGCTTAACTGGTTGGGCCTGACCCAGAATCAGCACTTTTGTAACAGGCCTGAAATAGAGGGGTATACGGAGGCATGGCTACAATGGATCATCTGTTTGGTATTTTGAGCAAAACACTTCAGAGACATGTTTTGTATAGATATGGCCCTATAATATATTGTTCAAAAGTAGCATAATAGGTGAGCTTTAAAATGAAGATGCCACTGGTAGGACTCAGGAGTCATTGTAGCATAACAATGACATATTCCCTTAGTTAGCTTCCTACTAGCGAATACAGCTAGAACTTTAAAGCTACACACATTTCACAATGTTTATGTTTACAGTGAAACATCATGACAAAGCACAGAGAATTAGCCTTAGCTCTATGAAGTTCTTTAGCACAGCCAACTTTATATTAGTTCAGTCTTCCTGCTCTCATCACTTTCTTTTATTAGCTACAGAAGGCAGCTGTTTTAGCTAAATTGGCAACTAGCTAATGTACATAATCGAATTATCTATCTTAGCTTAGCAGCTAAAGAGCAGGATTCCCCCAGGAGTGGTGGAGACCAAAACAGAGCTGGAAGAATGATTGCAAATTATTGTGATTATCGGCATGCCTATATTAGGTGTTATACTGAATGTCAATGTTGCGTTTATAGGATGTTATGCTGCCCTTAAAGTGGCCAAAACATTTATTATTGCAGCTTTAGAGTAAGCCTTTCTTGGACAATTTGTTTTCTAATCTTACTACAATAACAGAACAACCAAGAGATTACTGTGACTTAATTATAAATGGCTTGTAATCTTTTTGCAGCATGGGCTTGATTGTAAGCATCAACATGTTGATTTTGTCTAAAATGTGAATTTCTAATCTATTAGGCATGACATTTAGATAAATAGATCAAATAGTCCTGCTGGTTCAGCACTTGATTTTTCATTTGAAATCCATACACATTATTCCCCTTGTTGTTTGTCCTAACGACTTATCTTGGAAAATGTTCCTTCTAAAGACAAGTGTGTTATAAGTGCTGCCACCCTTATCACCATACTGCTATATTGGAGGGCAATGAGCATGCCTCAGAGCACACACAGCTGATTAATGCAGCATGTGTGTGCAATGTGTCGGATGTTTTCAATAACCAGACATAATTCCAACCCAGTGAAAAGGGAAAGCGTATATATTTGTGTATGTGTGGTTAGTTGATCCTGCCCTGTTCATATTAAATTGAGGATATACACACTGACCTCGAAGACACATGGCACCGTGTCCTGGGCTTAGTCATGAGAGAGCTTCACACAACCTAACACACACACACTCTTGTGCTTTTATGGACCCTGTTCTGAAAGCAGGTTTGCCCAAGCTGTTTGTACTGGCATCGCTCCAGACTTCAGCCACTCACACTTTGAGTGCAGAGGGGGGAAAAAATATAGAACATTTTATGGAAAAAAGTACAGATAAGAAAAGCAAACTGTCTCGGAAAAGGGCAAACATTACAGAGCAAAGACGCCTACACAGGAGAGTGAAGAAATAGGAAAGAATGAAGGACGAAAGGGGTCACAGGTGGGGGAGGAAGCACAGTGAGGCAGGACGGGGTTCATTCTTTGACCTCTCGTTTCAATCAGGGCAAATTTGTGATTAATGGATTTTCACATGGACATGGAATCACTCACCACTTCCTTGTGACATTCTTCTCAATCCATTGGCTCTCACAAGTCCTGATCCCAGTTCAGGGCTGTGGGTGTCTCCCCCCACTCCGCGGGTCGTGGCAGACAGTAAACACTGCGCTAAGTAAATGCCTGACAGCTCAGAGGGAGAAGGTTAGCTACACTGGGCTGCACATACTGCAGCTTATTTATTTGCACCTCTAAGCCGAGGCACACACTAAATGCTTATTATATACATACAGGCAATTGGCTTTCCAGATTACACTATGCATTAATCTGAGGGCCAAGCTGTTTTGTGGTGAATACACACATAAAAAGGGCCTTTCACACCTGGAAGTCCTAACCAAGTTGCATTGTTTACATTTGATCTGGTTAGATTTGGTTTCAAATTACAATTACACAAGTGCACTAAGACATACATGACATACCACCTCAAGTCGTCATGTGATATAGACTTGCAATTGATTGGTTTTTAGATATTCTCTCGTAACCTCTAATGTTTTCTCTCTCTAACCCCCTCAGATTTTTTTTTTTACGTTTTGAATTTTTTTTGCATTTTTTTTACAACCAGCTCTTTAGACCAAATGCATTTGATGTCGTATTCGCACCTTCATGTGCTCCAACAGCTTGTTTTGTTTATTTAGCTTTTTTCTCTTGTTCAATGTGTTAACCATTCATGCTTTTGCTTCTATAAGCACAGGGGAGACTTTGTCACCATTCACTTTACCCATCACGTTAAAAAAGCAAAAACCTGAGTTTTCTAAGATCTTGAGGATCTGAGAAGTCAATTCATAGAAAACTGAAACGCACATTTTCCTTATTGCTTCAATAACCAGCAGCTGTCTGCTCTGAGGGCATCCACTGTCTCAGTCTTTTTCAGTTAACCCCACACCGACCCTGCACTGAGCCATTTCTTAAAGGAGTTATGCTACACTTAACATGAATATATCCTGCCCTGACTTCCTGTAATTGCTCCACAAGAGCCAACCATTAAAAAAAAAACACCTGTAATTTTGGTTTGGATCAAACTGATAAGTCAAAATCAAACGAGGCAGGTGTGAAAGGGTCCAAAGAGTCCACAGTTTTGCTGCAGCTTTGTAAGTATTACATACAAACATTGCTGCTTTTAGCTATATGCTACTGTATCACATCCTCAGTTTGACTTGTTAGCATGCTAACCTTTGCTAATTAGCACTCACCACAAATACAGCTGAGGCTGATGGGAATGTGATTTTGTCGAACAGATTCAAGATATTTGACAGAAAAACTCAAATCTGCTGGTGGGCGAAAATGTAGGTATCAGTGAAATCAGAAGGCTTCAATCTCTGGGACCACAAAGGTTTTTAGCTATGCTGCTAAACTGGCTTGAAACTACATTTATTACTAAAGTTGGCTGAATACCAAGAAATAGGGTGATCCAAATGTTCAGTTATGCCATCAATAACAAATGTGGTTGAAGCAAATTCTAATTTGTGGTGCTGCCCCAGTAGTATTTTCTACAAATCATGTTTCCTCAACAAGATGTGAGAATTGTCCTATCTCACATTGTAAGCTAAGCTGTTGCAGTGGAGACTGAGTCTCTGTGTCCTGCTAGGCATTGGATATTTCCCAACACCAGCAGCTTTGTGGGATTGACACAGCTCAGCTTTATTGTTGAGCACTGGAGAGGCCTTGTGTGGCTTTTTGTATTGTACTTATAGGAGGTGGCGCAACAAAGGGACACATGACGTTGGTTTTGGATGGTGAGAGATAGGAGGCAGGGAGCCGACCCACCAAGGTCACACTTCAGATTATGTCGAGGTTTATCATCTGCGGTGAGCTATACGGTCACAAGTCACCGACCCAGAGCGTTTATCTTACTTTGAATGATAAATCATTTGTGAGTGAGTCTGCATAATCAACCATGCCTTTCTCAATGTTATTACTCCTATGAGGATATATGGTAAATATGTAAAAAGAAAGACAGAAATGGAGGCGTATTGTGTGAGAGCAGTCGACGAAGACTTTAATATTTCCATTTATCAACCCAACTGACTGAATTGACTGAATTGACCGTGTTGAGTATTCACCCCAATGCTTTCTGATTACTGGGCTGAATTGCACTGAGTAGCAATTCTCAGCCAAAGAGCAATGTCACAATTACTCTCCTCCCCCCCTCCCCGGAGATTACAGCATTGAGCTGCTGATGCAGTTGCATCCAGTACAGCGGGCCCTGAAACACTCATTTTTCTGCACAACAGCTCTATTTGGTGTTCTCACGCTCTTTTTCACCCAGCCTATCACCTTTCTCCATTTCTATCAAAGGACATCCATCAGCGAAATATTGCTCCACCTTCTCTTGTTACCCCAACTGCACTGTGTCAGCTCTCCGAACCAGAGAGCAGTGATGGTGGTGGAGGTGGAGGGCAGGTAACAGACAACGCACAGAATTATGTGATTCATTCAAAGTTATAGGGCCCTTCTATGATTTTTTTAGTTTTCCATTTCCTCTAGTGTCTTATATTTTTACATGTAAATGGTTTGCAAAGGATTAAAACCCAAAGTTCCCTCCGGAGGGTGTTTCCCCCACCACCTGAAATGCCTACATCAGACTCCTTTGTTTACTTCCGTAACATAGTGCTATCACGATGTAACACTCACGCTTCTACTCGACACATTGTACGTGATAGGCTAAGGGGTGGGACATCTCTGCAGTTGACCAATCACAACAGATCCGGCTAGCTAACCAATCAGAGCAGACTGGGCTCTGGTTTCAGACAGAGGGTGAAAAGAGGTGCTGCAGCACAGGCAGTATGAGAAAAATAAAGAGCTTTTTCAACATTAAAGCATGGAAAAATATAAAAATGAGCATAATATGTCCTCTTTAGACATCAAACAAGTGCCTTGTGAATTCCAATTAGGATGTCTACAATTAAATTACAGAGTGAATTAGTGAGCAGCACTAATTATTACCTTCGCCACACATGAACAATCTTCTCCTGTTTCCCATCCAGGTCAGCTGTTTATGAAGGCAGAACGAAACAAAGGGTTACCCTGACAGCAGCTTCATCTCTAGGTTAGGGTTTTTTAGTAGGTACTTTATTCAATACCTACTGCTCTCCCTCCTCTGCACTACCAACTAAATAAAAAAAAATCCTCAATGCCATTTAAGAGATGAGATCTGACATTTGTCAGAAAATAATTGCACTGTGGCATGTGGTAATGTGTAAGAATAGTTGCCATGACTACATTGACATCATTTCTGGCAAACATGATGGAGGGCTTCTCAATAGAGTGTTGGTATGACTTCCGGCTGTGCATACATTTTGATGGGTGCTTAGAGGATGTATTCAAGGTTCTATATGCTAATGCTTCCGGTAATATATTGTGATGATGACGCATTTTGTTTGCATAATTTTACATCATCCATTGAAATGCATGCCCAGGGATGGATCTCATACACACAGAATGAAATGTAGTTTAAGAAGCATGCAGCAGGCGGTGGAGAAAGTTACAGTCCAACTGGAGGAAGAGAGGGGGGGGGGGGATACAAATACAAATCACAGTGACAGGGACTGCCTGCCTACTGTAGCACACTCCATTCAGTATTCATGGAAATGTGACACATTCCCACTGCAATAGATGGCTCTCACTCTAGAACCCATTCTATCCACAAGCACTGGCTGTTCATTTCATAGCGTAATTGAATTTCTCAAAAAGTCGATGCGACTGCATGGGCACAGCTTTGCCATGTAGTGTGCTTTCTGAAACATAAAGAACACGGAGTGATCTCGTCTCCGTGCCATGCTTGTGTTATTAAGCTTAATGTGACTGTGTTCTGTTCCGTTGGCTGACACAGCACCCGGCATGCTAAACATAATCCGCCAACATGAAATTAAATAGTAGAGCAGAATGGTATTTAAATATGAGGAGCACAGCTGATCCCCCATTGTGTAACCTTCCTTCTCCTCCAGATGGCTTGATATAAATCTGTCCCGGGGGTCAAAACACTGTAACCTGGCTCAAATGTGAAACCACTGGCTGCTGCACGGGATTGAATACACACTTTATGCCACAAAAACATCACTCAGGGCCGTCCCTCCCTACAGGCCGATCATGCAGACTGCGTGGGGCCTCACCTTGCGGAGGGGCCCTCATCTTGCGGAGGGTGCCTCAACTGAGCCGAAAATGCGGCGCACCTATGCGCTTATGCGGCGCAATTAGTGTGGCGCCGCTGTGAGGCTCCACTAGCCCCCCCCCCCCCGTTGCTTGCGAAACAGAGGGCTTCATCATATAACTTTGCGTGGGGCCTCATGTTGGCCAGGGACGGCCCTGACACCACTTCATCCTCTGCTTACCAAGACATGTCTGTGTTGTCCACGCATGCAGGTATAAGAGTGTGTTGAGGGGGCTACTGCTGCCTGCTTATATTAATTTCATTCCTGGCATTGGTGTTAAAAAGAGCTCACTGGCCTCTCTCCGCCTGCCACAGCATTTGTAAACAACTAGAGAGGAAGCAGCACATACACAGGATCCCCACACACAGCAGACTCAAGTGTAAAGACTCTTTTTCTAAACTTTTAAATGTTTTTCTAGCTCATACGTGCTGCAGGTTTGTTGCTTTCTGCCTGCTTTCATCTTCACAGTTAAATATTTAAAGATCATTCCTTTGAATTTAAAGGATAAATAAAGCAGGTGCTAGTGCATGTGTGCATGACGCTATAAATTCCATTGAGCATTGAAATCTTAGATTGCTATCACTACAGATCTGCTATGAATACTAATTGGGCACCACCTCTTCCGGGACCAATTTCAATAACAGAGCTGTGAAGCTTGTATTTCTCCAAGGAGCCCATTTATTCAGCTTGTAAATTATATATATGCACAAAGAAAATCTTTAATTAAATAACAAAACTACCAGCTGAAGAGACCCCTGTGTTTGGAGCTGCAAATACACAGTAATAGTATGCAATTCTACAACAAAACGGCACTGAAAAGAAACAGAAACATAAAAGTAATATGCCTTGTCTCCAGAGCTCTGAGTACGTATGTCCACCTGAAGTAAATTAATTCCTATGGGAACCTTTTCATATGGAATTAGCAAATTAGATAACATGCCAATTCAATCCATTTGCTTGTCCATGTTGACAATCAAATTCAGCTATTTAACACCTTGAGAATATGTGTTTGCTCAAATATATGGTAAGAGAATATATGATTAGAGGAGGCTACACCATCTATATCGATTGATACAAATAGGTGGAAACTTACAGTATTTCCTCAGTCCACTGATCTACATCTTTAACACTTCAAGTCTTAAAAATGTTTTATCCTCTGACATTTTATGTACTGTAGATGTTTTGGTTAAAAAAAAAAACAGACAGCTGCCTATGTGAGAACTATCCAACATTTGAAAGATTAAATAAACTAATTCTTAAACAGAAAGCTGTCCTCATTTGAATACCGTTGAGGTGTTTAGCACTCAAGGGTTTTGGTGCTACTTGTGTTGGCACGACCTGAAGTTTATGTATGACTCTTCTCTTGCACTACAGTTACATTACGCTACATTTACCATTTATCATTAACTATTAACTTTTACATATGGCTACTGTGACGGTCAATCAACAAAAGGTTCTTAATTTGCGTTGCTAGCTAACAGCAGGCTGCTCTGCACCGTGCTCTAGTGGTTAGACTAACCATTAAAGCCGTCTCAGCCCAAGGAATTATTTCAGAAGCAGTACAGCCACCCTCAAGATCCTCCTTAGGTTAACACTGCCTGCTTTGTCAGCTTTGATAGCACTTTTAGCAATGTTAGCTGCTAGCCACCAGCTAAGCTAACATGTTGAGAGCTGTGTGGAGGCAATCCCTCTGCTCCTCTGCATTCAGTATAAAGATCCTTTAAAGGACAAAGAGAGGATGTGCTGTGTTCTAGCTATACTGATTGCATTAACCTTGGTTTGTTTTCCTGTCAGGTCTTTATCCAACTTTGATTAGAAGGCAGACATGTTGATTAAGGGGGATGCCCAAAAAGCTGTTATTTTTATTTATTTTATTTAATCGTTTATTTGGCAGGGACAATGCACAGTAATGAACACTTAAAACATTCAAATGTGTCAAGTGTAACAGTGCCAGATTTAGCTTTGAGCTCATTTCCATCCGCAGTCCCTCACATAAAACACTTAAGAAGTTTACCAGTTTATCAGTTTGCCATGATGAACCTGGGGGCTGTGTTTTCTGGAACCTTGTGTTCCTGGTAGGGTCTCCCATGGCAAATTTGTCTCAGGCAAGGGGCCAGACTAAGATTGGTTCAAAAGACCTCATGAAAGACGACACATGAAGTGAGGATACCCGGTCCGGAGGAAGCCCGGGGTCCCCTTCTGGAGCCAGGCCCAGAAGGAGGACTCGTCGGCGAGCGTCTGGTGGCCGGGCTTGCCACGGAGCCCGGCCGGGCACAGCCCGAAAAGGCAACGTGGGCAGCACCTCCACTTTTCCGTCTCGCGGGCCCACCACCTACGGGAAACAGCGATGGGGTCGGGTGCGCTGCCAGAAGGGTGGCAGTGAAAGCAGAGGGTCTCGACGGACCAGACCCGGGCGACAGAAGCTGGCTTTGGAGACGTGGAACGTCACCTCTCTGGGCGGGAAGGAGCCGGAGCTTGTGCGGGAGGTGGAGCATTACCAGTTGGATCTGGTTGGGCTCACTTCTACGCACAGCGTCGGCTCTGTAACCTTACTTCTGGATAGGGGTTGGGCTCTATTCTTCACCGGAGTTGCCCAGGGTGTGAGGCGCCGGGCGGGTGTGGGGATACTCACAAGCCCCCGGTTGGGTGCTTCTTTGTTGGAGTCCACCCCAGTGGACGAGAGGGTCCCTACGCTTGCGGGTTATGGGGGGGAAAACTCTGACTGTTGTGTGTGCTTATACACCAAACAGCAGTTCAGAGTATACGGCCTTCTTGGAGACCTTGGAAAGAGTCCTGTATGGGGCTCCTGAAGGGGACTCTTTAATCTTGCTGGGAGACTTCAACGCACATGTGGGCAATGATGGAGACACTTGGAGGGGCGTGATTGGGAGGAACGGCCCCCCTGATCTGAACCGGAGTGGTGGTTTGTTACTGGACTTCTATGCTAGTCATGGATTGGCCATAACAAACACCATGTTCGAACATAAGGATGCTCATAAGTGTACGTGGTACCAGAGCACCCTAGGCAGAAGGTCCATGATCGATGTCGTAATAGTATCATCGGACCTGATGCCGTATGTTTTGGACACTCGGGTAAAGAGAGGGGCGGAGTTGTCAACTGATCACCATCTGGTGGTGAGTTGGGTCGAGTGGCGGGGGAAGCCTCTGGACAGACCTGGTAAGCCCAAACGTGTAGTTCGGGTGAACTGGGAACGTCTGGAGGACGCCCAAGTTCAGGAGGCCTTCAACTCACACCTCCGGCGGAGCTTTTCGGGCATTCCTGTGGAGGTTGGGGAAAACGATGACGCAATGACGCAGCACCAGTCGGACTCTGGGCGGTGTGAAAAGAGCTGGAGCTAAACCGAAGAACCGGTTCTGAACCTGAAAAGCTCGGGGGATGACGGGGGATCAACACCAATCTCCCGGGGGGAGGTCACTGAGGTCGTCAAACAACTCCAAAGTGGCAAAGCCCCGGGGGTGGATGAGATCCGCCCAGAAATGCTGAAGGCTCTGGGTGTTGAGGGACTGTCATGGTTGACACGTCTCATCAACGTTGCGTGGAAGTCGGAAACAGTACCGAAGGAGCGGCAGCCCGGGGTGGTGGTTCCCCTTTTCAAAAAGGGGGATCAGAGGGTGTGTGCCAATTACAGAGGCATCACACGACAGCCTCCCCGGGAAAGTTTACTCTAAGGTACTCGAAAGTAGGGTCAGGCCGATTGTCGAACCTCAGATTGAGGAGGAACAATGCGGATTCCGTCCTGATCGTGGAAAGACGGATCAGCTTTTTACTCTCACAAGGATCCTGGAGGGGGCCTGGGAGTATGCTTATCCGGTCTACATCTGTTTTGTAGACTTGGAGAAGGCGTATGACCGGGTTCCCAGGGTGTTACTGTGGGAGGTGCTGCAGGAGTATGGGGTGAGGGGGTCTCTACTCAGGGCCATCCAATCTCTGTACTCCCAAAGTGAGAGCTGTGTCCGGGTCCTCGGCACTAAGTCCGGTGAGGGTTGGCCTCCGCCAGGTCTGCGCTTTATCACCATCCTGTTTGTAATATACATGGATGGGATTTCGAGGCGTAGTCGTGGGGGGGGGGGGGTCTGCAGTTCGGTGGACTAAGGATTACACCACTGCTTTTTGCAGATGATGTGGTTCTAATGGCTTCATCGGTCTGTGACCTTCAGCACTCACTGGATCGGTTCACAACCGAGTGTGAAGCGGCTGGGATGAGGATCAGCACCTCCAAATCTGAGGCCATGGTTCTCAGCAGGAAACCGATGGACTGTCCACTCCAAGTAGGGAATGAGTCCTTACCCCAAGTGAAGGAGTTCAAGTATCTCGGGGTTTTGTTCTCGAGTGAGGGAAAAATGGAGCGTGAGATGGGCCGGAGAATCGGAGCAGCGGGAGCGGTACTGCAGTCGCTTTACCGCACCGTTGTGACGAAAAGAGAGCTGAGCCAGAAGGCAAAGCTCTCTGTCTACCGGTCCATTTTCGTTCCTACCCTCACCTATGGTCATGAAGGACCGGTCATGACCGAAAGAACGAGATCGCGGATACAAGCGGCCGAGATGGGTTTTCTCCGCAGGGTGGCTGGCGTCTCCCTTAGGGATAAGGTGAGAAGTTCGGTCATACGGGAGGGACTCGGAGTTGAACCGCTCCTCCTTCGCGTCGAAAGGAGCCAGTTGAGGTGGTTTGGGCACCTAGTGAGGATGCCACCTGGGCGCCTCCCTAATAAGGTGTTCCAGGCTCGTCCAGCTGGGAAGAGACCAAGGGGTAGACCTAGGACCAGGTGGAGGGATTATATATCTTCGTTGGCCTGGGAGCGCCTTGGGATCCCCCAGTCAGAGCTGGTTGATGTGGCCAGGAAAAGGAACGTTTGGGGCTCTCTGCTGGAACTGCTACCCCCGCGACCCGACCACGGATAAGCGGGAGAAGATGGAGATGGACATTTTACAAATATAGTAAAAACAAAATACATGATATGCAAAAGGTGCAAAAGAGCAAGAGCAGCATACACAAGTATTTATGACATGGTAATACAATATAGCAGCAACGACATATACAAGAGCTACCTACAGTGCAAGAGGAGGTACCCCTGTATTAAAGTGCATTTAGCGGTGATTACAACACTGACACATTTTCACCTTTTTAAAGCAGATATGGGGAACTGGTTGGCACAAAGTCAAATATATAGCAACATTGAGGTTTCCGGACACTTTCAGTAGCCAATATTTACTCTCTTTTAGTTTTGGGTCTCTCCACTGACTCCTTTGTATCCGCTGGTTCCTAACTTTGATTTTGTACCATTGTGCTGGTCAAGTAGCATACAGTTGATTGAGGTCCTTTTTTTCTAAAAACATTTGCATTCTATGATTGAAAATAACCCTAATGAGATCACAGATAAGTGATAGTTCAGAAAAACTAAATCTGAAAGACGCTAAATTGCTCTGCAGAGCTGAGCGAAGCAGCAGAGTCGAGAGATAATTCCCGAAGATTCATCATAACAAGTTACCTGTTTCACTAAACTTATTCATGTACTTAATTATTAATAGAGAAATATTGTTTGCAGCAGGTTTTAAAACGAAAATGTTCTAACATGTTTTTAGTTTCTGTTGCTTTATGCAGTATAGACATAAAAATGAATTCTGCTTCACTTGGTTAGAAATCACACAATGTTGAAAAGGAAGCCAGATAAATGAACCTGTCTTCAACGCGGCACAGGGTTAAATTATGAACTGCAGTTTGAAATTATACTTGTTCATCTTCCAAGGAAAGAAATAACCAGATATGAGAGTAGTACATGATTTGCTTGAAGTAAATTGAAAAGGGTAATAAAAAAGGCTCTCCTTTGTCCTGCAGGTACAAATTCAGAGCTGGAAATATGAATAAAGCCCACTGTGACAGAGTGAGACAGTGAAGTCACCTTTTTTGAACACTGTCTGGGCTTTGAAGTACACTGAAAAGAACAGGATCTAATAAATCTAACCGAGTGTTAAGTCATATAACCATAAGAAATTAATCCTGTGACCATTTTTCCACTCTTTACTTTGTAGTAAGCAAACAAAAAGTAGCACATATTCATAATACTCTTATCCTGACCAGTATTGAACATGTGATGTTACACATATCAGATTAAAAATCCAGTGACCACATCTGGGAATTTAGTAGAGCTTGTGTGCAGCTTCAAAGCCAGATAGAAGAGACAGGGATCTCACAGCTTTGTGAAGAGAAGGGGAAAAATGTCTATGTGAACTGACTTCACAAAAAAATGTGCATGACTCATGCTTAAACATCTCACTTCATTAGCTGTGTTTACCTCCAGGTCCCAGGCAGACAGACTCTCAACCAGAGATGGGGTCGTTACTAAAAAAAAGTAATATATTACACATTACATATTACTTTTTAAAAAAGTAATATATTACACTACTTCGTTACTCTCTAGATAACTCGTTACTTTACTCGTTACTTTACTCGCAGGGCCGGCCCGCCCCTACAGGCAGATCACGCAGACTGCGGCGCACCTACAGTGTAAGCGCGCCACAGTTTTGCCTCTGCGAGACTCCACTTGCACCCCCAATTACTATTGCATTAAGGAAGACATAACACAAGTCTTTCTTTTTATATGCTCTAAAATAGGCTACCAGCCTACCACAACAAGCTAACAGTCTGTGAAACGTCAAGACACTAATTAATGAAACCAGTTCAAGACGCATTATTCTTATCATTCTTTATGAGCGCAGTAACGGTAAGGTATCTAATGACTTATTTATTTAGTATTCCATAACTTAGTAACAGAGATGGTCAAACTAAAGTGGTAGAGACATGGCAGAATTCCTACAATGAAGCGGGGCATTGAACTGTTCACCCGTGAGAGGGCGATCAACAAAAGAGAGCGAGCGGCCCCATTGAGGGAGTTTACCAAGCCCCCAGAAAGTGCGCCGGACTCAGATGAAAATATTCGTGCTGGCCAAACGGCGGTACTACACTTCCGTTTGGTTGCCAGGCCCGGAAACACTTTTTCCCATTGACTTACATGGGGAAAGAGTGGTCTGTAACTCATTGGATAATTTTTTTTAAACTAAATAAACTACCCAGTATGAACACTTGTATAGCCCTTATTAAAAACATTCGTTCCTCAAGTTGTAAACATTTGCTAATAACGTTATTCTGAGAGTTATTTCCCTCTGCATTATGAACGCGCATCTAACCCACGGGACCGCGCCGCCCGGCACGTTCATGTTACGTGTCCCGACCAATCAGAGCACACTGTGCTCACAGGGAGGGTCGGGCTGGAGCTATTGGAGCTACAACGAGCCGTTAAAGGCAGAGAGTAAAATTCAGTGAATACACGTAGTTTACAGAGATGCTGTATGAGAAACCAATGTGAGTTGCGTTTATCTTTACCCATGGATGCACAATAAGAACGGATCCATATCGTCTTACTACCATCCCACGGAGCTGTAATAATGGATATATTGCACATGTTTGCTGTAATTCATTATCATACTACATGGGCTGTATGATTAAATCTTGTACCGTAAATGTTGTATTAAATAAAGTTAATATTACCGACATTATTAACGTCCCTGTAGCTTCGTATTGCACTAAGAAGTTTATTGCACTGTATATCAATATATATATACAGTGCAATAATAATTTCATGCTAAATGAAGCTCTGTTGGATATCACTAGATCCTGTTACAGCGTAATATAAGTACATAACGATTGATGTGTACATTAGCATCATTACTAGCTAGCCGCTAGCTGCTAACTGCCGCCTCGTTCATATCAAATCCATGATAACAACAATACATTACCATGCTGTCATGAACGCACGGTGCTGTTACGTGTACGCAAATTGACGTGCTTGATGTGAACGAGCATTTTGGTTAAAGTTGCGCATGCTCTATGAGCGCACATACGGGTACTTCTCAGGCATGCTGGGTAATCTGTGACGTTTCACTCTCTCAAAAGGTGGGCCATTTTATCATCATGCGCTAATGAGCAGCTCTCATAGGAATGAATGAGGCCCCGCCTCCCACGCTGTATCCAGTTCTTATTATACATCCATGAAGTTTACAGATGAAAAGACTCAGCCATGTTTATGCAGCACTGCTGCACGTGGAGATGTGGTCTCGCAAGTCGCGCAGATTACATAGGCCTACATGTATATAAACCGATATAAACCTGCGGCGGAAACCCCTCTTGTCTGTCAGTGAGTGTGATTATTTTATAAAAGTAACGAAGTAACGCGTGTCGGGGCAATGTTAGTAACTGTAGTGTGATTACTGAATTATAAAAGTAACGCGTTACACTACTCCGTGTACTCCGTGTAACGCGTTACTTTGTAACGCGTTACACCCTACTCTGCTCTCAACAACAGGAGGAAACTTTCTCCACTCACCAGCAGATCCATACTCGGGTGGAGAATAACAAATAGGTCATTGTTAAGCACCACATTCCCACAGCCAAAACTAACACTTACTTACCGAGTAGTCAGAGAATGAGCAGAGGGATTCTAGATATCCTCATGTTATTTCTTACAATGCGGGGAAACATATTTAGTGATGCAACCAAATTGAAACATGTTTGAACATTTGGTCATTGTCACACATTTCCTGTGCTGGGAGGGAACAAAACAAGCGACCCTGCTCTGGTGGCCTTGGTTTGTCTCCAAAGCCCCCGTGGTGTGTTGAGTTTGAGATCGTAGCATCCATCACACAAGATCCTCGGCAGTGGAGGGAGTGATCTCTCACACCTGCTGAGACTCAATCTGGAGGCTGGAGGATATCTCCATTATGCCTGCAGCATACTGCAGCACTCCAGCTACAATGAGAATGCATTTTATGGCACTGAGAAATAGCACTGAGGAAATTGTCAACAGTAGCATTGTAATAAACTATACATATCCCAATATCTACAGTATATCTTCAACCCCCAAAAGGACCATTTGTATTTCAATTACAGCCTATGTTATGCTAAATTCTTAAAGAAAGCTTAGTTTTTCTTGCATGCTTCCACAGTAAAAACAAGAATCTAAAGAGAAAAGTCTTGAGGAGTAGATATAAATACTTCAGTAAAAAAAATTACACATGTCAAACTATATCAAGGATTCGAACAAACGTTCACTCAACAGAACAATCTCATTTGTCCAGCTATATTCTCACTACTTCAAAACAAGCATTTTCGCTAAAAAAAGGCTATTTTAAGTTGCAATATATGACATTAAAAGAGGCCATATATACTAATTTTCAGGTTCATATTTGTATTTAGTGACTCTGCTGTGACATTTCTCCATGCTTTAATGTTCAAAAAGCTCTTTATTGTTCTCATACTGGCTGTGCTGCAGCACCTCTTTTCACCCTCTGTCTGAAACCAGAGCCCAGTCTGCTCTGATTGGTTAGCTGACCGGCTCTGTTGTGATTGGTCAACCGCTTAGAGATGTCCCGCCCCTTAGCCTGTCAAGTACAATGTGTTGGAGTGCTAACCGCAAAATGCAAATAACAGAAATGCGAGTATAGTGATGTCATTATGTTATGTTAGTAAACAAAGGAGTCCAATGGAGGCGTTTTGGGGGGGGAGTGTGTGGGAGAGAAACTCCCTCTGGAGGGAACACAGGGATTTTAGCATTTGCAGACCATTTACATGCCCAAAAACCTATAACACCCGACAGGAAACTGAAAACCGCAATAAGCATAATAGGGCCTCTTTAATTTATCATTATGAAATAAATGCTAATTGCACAATGTATTTTCTGAAGAATAATGACAGCATCTGCGTATAGAAACCATGTCTCAACATCCCTTTTAGCTTATAGCTTAACATATACACTGCATCACTGCATACCAGAGAAAAAGACAAAACTCAACAAAAGAGCTTAGAGTAGCTATCCCCATGTAGCCTATGCTAACTGTGGAAACTACCCACAAAAGAGCCCTGTTGATGGAGGAGGCTAAGAATGGAGTGGGAATAGGGAATAGGGGTAATGCTAAGAATACAGAGCATAAAGAGACTATAGAATAGCTACAAAAGACTGCTGAAGCTCTCCCTCTCTGCTTCATGTCTCTTTGTACTCCATACATTATTCAATTTTCACCAGGGATAAAGCAGCTTGTCCAAGGCCACTCTGGTGTTTGCTATAATGTATAATGTACTTTGAAGCGTATGTGTCCATGTTAATGGGGGAATGAGTGGGAGAGGAATTTGTTAATTGTTCTCATGTCTGCTATCATGATTTAGTTAGGAACAATACTTGAACACACTATCTACATTATAATTGATTCAGACCAATCATAAACACCTTACATTATATTGACTCCCCTGCTGTTCATACCAGAGAGCATACACCAGGCAAGTCACCAATAAATGAGCTCTCAAAAGTAACATTTATAGACTGAAATACACCATTTGAGTGGGTTCTTTTAGTCAGGAAATACTTATGTTTCTCAGCTCCCCCCTCCAAAGAACAGCCTGTCTTCTCTCTTCCTCCTCCTCCCTTGCCACCTCCCTCCCAGCTGTACAATTCATGTGGCATTGTATTTATTGTGCAAACACACAGTGACGGAGACCATGTTAGGTAAGAACAGGCTTTGTCGTCAAACACCTTAGGCCTGACAGGGGAGATCTTAATCCATGTACACTGCTGAAAACAAGAAGGCAGGAGCAGAGCCAGGATCCATTGAGTTACTGTACTATGAATATGACCATTCAACAGCACAGACCTTATAATAAAGATAACTTTATCACAGGTTCTAAGTGGGAAAATAATTTATATATTAAGAAAGGTGGGATTCAGTGGTGGAAATTGTGCTGATATGGGGATAACCACAGTTACAGATACGCAGCTGGCTCTAGGAACATCAACATGTTATTTGTGAGGGGCAGGAACACAGCCAGTGGCAGGTGTGTCCCTCCGCCACATCTAGCTCTGTTTAACCCTGTAGTGGTAAGATCAGAGCCATGTAGTTTTATTTCAGTGGTTACTTGGCAACAGTGATTATACAGACTATGGAGCCTTATCACCACACTAGACTCCTTGTTAAGCCATATGTTGAATGCGTCTACCTTTAATAAGACTTAGCATAACATTTATATATTCTGTCTATTACACTTCAACCAGTTGGTGGTAGATTTGTTTCAATAATGTTACAGAAGTCCTAACAAGGCTTTCATCAGATAATGTATCTAAATGTACTCGAAGAAAATAGTCCAGAGCACATGAAAGGCAAACCACTACCGTAAATAGAACCCTGTGGATGATTGAGCACAAAATCTTCCAATCACAGCGGTAAGTGGGGTGGTTGTTGATGACGATTTTGCGCTTGGCCAATAGAAACCACGTACTGGGTGTTGACCTCTGTGAGCCGTATCACCACTTCCTTCATGTCCGTGGCGGAGGACTACTATAAAAACAAATCAGCCTAAGTTTTAAAGGGCAGAGTTGTAAAAACTCCCAGGCTGTGGGGAGCTAGCTTGCAAGCCTGTGAATCGGAATTCAACTATACCCCACAGGAGCAAAAACGCCTGGAGCATTATAAACACACAACGACGGCAACATCTTTTTGTATCTCCTTTTAAAAAACTCGACGCTGTTTAACATTTGCTGGGGAGGACTCTGGCTGCTTAAAGAAGGACCTGCTTTACATTTCCATGTAAGTAAATATTACCTTAAATTAACGTCGGTATATCATTCATGTTGTCGTAAATAAAAGTGGTTGTATTGTATTTTGTTAATAAACGACTAATTATCAAACTGTCACTCAAGGGTGGTGTTGTTGAACATTGCCTTTTTATATTTGAATGTTCAGGCTGTAGCCTGTCTATGGCTGTAGCATTAGCTGATTCAAATGCTACTTGACGTTAGCTTGCTATCGATCAACAGCGTCGTCATTCCAGTTTAAAACCAATTTGCTGTGACCCAACTATCAGCTGTCTGTCTTTGGCTTGCTGCAGGTTAACACTGATAACCAGCCGGTCGAGCTAAACATTAACAGTATCCTATCTGGCTTTCAAGATAGCTAGCAAGCTACATTCTGTTCACACCCTCCATTGAGCTGGCCAGCTAATGCTGCTTGTTCGGTTATTGCTCAGTCTGTAGGGCTTTGGAACCGAAGGGTCGCCAGTTTCGAGTCCCGATCAGACCGAATATACAGAGAGTGGACTTGTAGCTGGATAGGTGCCAGTTCCCCCTTACCCTTGAGCAAGGCAACGAACCCCCAGCTGCTCCCTGGCGCCGGAATACTGTCAGCCCTTTCCCTCTTCATCAGTGCATGTATATAGGTCCTGTTTGTGAATGTGTGGGTGTATTTCGTGCCTATAAGTGTAATTGTATACTATCACTAGGGTGCAAAACTGAATTTCCCCATGGGGATTAATACAAGTTGATCATTATCAGATCCGAACGTGATGAGAGACACTAGAACTTGTATGTATTGTCACTGTCGTCATGCTATTAACCGAGTGCCCTTTGTTTTGTTGTAGAAAGGGCTTTAAAGCCGTGGATAGACTTTGAATGTTGATTATGTAACAGCCATTTTCGTCACAAGCTTGTGCGTGCCCCTCTTCCCACTGTAGCTTATAGTCTGTGTAGGGGAAAGCATTATAATAGCCTGGGTAGGTTAATGAAATATTTGATCCCTTATAAACTAAGGGGAAGGAGTTTTGTCTGAACATGTCTGTGTTAAAATCAGACAATCTAAAATCATTCTGACTTGACACCTTCCACCAGAACCTCCTCCCTCTGCAGAGGTCAACCCTGCTTGCGTATTTCTGTCACAGCAGACCGCTGGGGAACACACACTGCTGACACGGTCTCTGAGTCAGTGGCTTGTTTATTTATAGCTGTTGATATTGTACAGCTGAGATGCAGCACTGTTGTATGTAGGGGTGAAAGGTGACTATAGATTACTAGGAGCTTCCGCAGAGGAAATGTCCTTGATCACAATTGTGTTTTATTTGGGTTATTTTTGCTTATACTATAAACCATTTTTTCTCTTTTTCAGGATCCTAAACCAATCCCTGGAAGGATATTCATTTCGGCATCAAGCACTCAATCAGATTATTTTCATTAAACCTATCGCTGCTGTGGAAGTTTTTGCAACTCTTGAAAAAAGCAACTCTGTGACTGAAAAAGAATCACCCTTGCCATTGAAGCAGCTATGCAGCTTGAAATTCAAGTAGCACTCAACTTTATTATTTCCTATTTATACAACAAACTCCCTCGACGACGTGTGAATATCTTCGGCGAAGAGCTTGAAAGGCAGCTGAAGAACAAATATGAAGGCCACTGGTATCCAGATAAGCCATACAAAGGTTCAGGGTTCAGGTGCATCCATGTAGGGGAGAAGGTGGACCCTGTTGTGGAGCAGGCAGCCAAAGAGAGCGGGCTGGATATCGAAGATGTCCGGAATAATCTCCCTCAGGACCTTAGTGTGTGGATCGACCCATTTGAGGTTTCCTATCAGATTGGGGAGAAGGGACCGGTCAAGGTGCTTTATGTGGATGATAACAATGAGAATGGGTCAGAGCTGGACAAGGAGATCAAGAACAGCTTTAATCCTGAGGCCCAGGTCTTCATGCCAATCAGCGACCCCGTCGGGGCTTCCTCAGAGTCCAGCTCCCCCTCCCCTCCTTTCGGGCAGTCGGCTGCTGTCAGCCCCTCCTTCATGCCACGCTCCACCCAGCCCTTAACCTTCACCACTGCCACCTTTGCTGCCACCAAATTTGGCTCCACCAAGATGAAGAGCAACGGCCGCGGCAACAACACTAACAGTGGCAGTAGCAGCAAAGTGGCCCGCACTTCCCCTACCAATAACTTGGGTCTGAATGTCAACACCCTACTCAAGCAGAAAGCCATCTCCACCTCCATGCACTCACTGTACGGGCTGGGCCTGGGTCAGCAGCAACAGAAGGCCTCTGCTCTTTCCCCTAACGCCAAGGAGTTTGTGTTCCCCAACCTCCAGGGCCCAGCCAGCCCCGGAGCTGTGTTCCCCGGGGAGGTTTCCCCGGGTCTCGGCCCCCTGCAGTACAGCAATGCCTTTGATGTGTTTGCGGCCTACGGAAGCCTCAACGACAAGTCCCTTATGGATGGCCTCAACTTCAGTCTGAGCAACATGCAGTATTCTAACCAGCAATTCCAGCCAGTCATGGCTAACTAAACTCATCATCCAGATGTTATTTATGAATGATGGTGGCTCAAAGAGAAGGAAAAACAAAAACGCACACTTAGTATCTGGACTTTCAAGGATATAGTGTCTAGTCAGTCAAGCGCATGTGCCCAAGGGTGTTTTTACTGTGCCCCCTTGAGTTTGTTTCTACTAAAAGCTTGTTGTACAAACACATCCAAGCTTGGTTACTTCAATTCAACATGCATACTTGTTTTTCTTTTTCCTTTTTGCCAACCAAGCACAAATCTTTTTTACCATATTGAGAAAATACTCCTTTAAAAAAAAAAAAAAGTTTAAAAAATACAAGCTTCAAGTTTTGGCCTCTTACAGTATTTTACAGGTGGTAAGACAAGGCTGGTTTTTATGAATTGGCACTACTAAGTGGGGTTACTTGGTCTTTTTCTAATTGTATAATTTAATTTAGTACAGAGTTTGTAAGATATCAGAGTATATATTGTTTCTATGACATGGTGTTGCATTTATATCTTTTTACTACTCCAGTGATCTGTGATGGCTGCAGCAGCTTTTCCTTTTTTGAAAGATAATTGTTAAAGAAATCCATCTTGAAAAAAAAATACATCAAATGTTCTAAAGATTGTGTACAGAGTATTCCTTAGTGATGGAATTCAAGTGTAGGAATATTTGCTTTTTCTGAAAGATGAATTGTATTTTCTGTTAAGAGGTTAAAAAGATTTTGCTATACAATGGACAAAATGTAATCGTATGAATATTAATTTTGTACCTACATTGTGCAATACTTGATAAAAATACGGTATAACAAAGTATTTTGGGTCAGTGTCTTACATGTCAAGAGGGACTGAAATAGTTTATATTGTTAAGTTTGTATTAAATGCTTAAAAATGATATGCTTGTCTTTATTTTTTTTTAATTTCATATTTGCACCCTGGTCTTTTTAATAAAATAAACTACAGTTGAACATTGTCTGTGGAAATCTGTCTTATTTATTGCTTAACACCACGGTAACTTCTATTGTCTTCATATTTAACCACTATCAGACTGCCATTGGTCAGATGATCGTGTTGATAGTCACATGCCATGAGTTGTCAGTCATGAGGGCAACCTCGGGTTCAAAATGAAGATTTGACTGTGCACTCTAAACCTGGAGCATATTACTGTAATCTTTGGATGTGTTGGGGTTTAAAGGTGGAGGTTGGTGTCTCAGCACGTGACACGAGAACAGGTGAGATATTTACGATCAGTCACACACTGTAGCGGTATGAAACATCGCATTTAATTGAGCCTTTCTTTGTTTATTTCACGGTGTATATTAGGTGGTATGTTTACAGGCTGGAAATAAATACAGTAGTGTCATAATTACCAACCTGATCTCACCAGAATGCGTGACTCCACCACGACTCCTTAACACCGCATTGCGTGGTGGAGTCACGAACTTTGCTACATTTACGTGTCTGCACCACGCAAACAACCCCAATGTAAAGTGATGTGAATGAGGCTCCTTTGTCGTGGTGCACACACGCATTTCTACAACGTCCAGCAGTGAGTTTGTATTCTATAAAACGTTTTTAAAATCTACTTTATAGCTTGTAACTCACGGGAGGCTTCTTTTATTAGGGCCTGAGCACGAAGTGCAAAGACCTATTGAAATCGTCAGAATTTTTATTATTTTACCGGTTCTGCACTTTCGACCTGTTTTTGAGGGGGTTACGACACTATTCATGTAGCGACATTTGGCAACGCCGGCAGGACGGGTGAAAATGTTAACATTCTGGATTCGATGGGTGAAACATTTCCAACTTGCTCTCTAGCGCCACCTGTGTAAATTCAGTTTTTCGAAACATTTACAAAGTCGCAGCGTAAGTCTGACAGACCTGCAATTTTGCACACTTATCCGGGTGCAGCAGCTCTACATATTATCTCAAAATCCCCATGAAATCCCGAAGCTCCGCCTACTTTGATTTTTTAAATTAGCATAATGTGAAAAACAGTGAAATATTAACTGAAATTCCAATTTCTTGATTTTCCACACCAAACTTATTTCACAGCATCAGTGGAGGGTCGGACACATTACCGTAGAAAATGAGCACGAGGTGTGGAAAAATGTGGCCGACATCAATCAAAACGTATTAGCAAAAAGGTGTGGCTTACACATAAATGCTCACAATTCATCCAAAATGTATCCAAATATCACAGATTTCGGTGGATAGCTTCAGTGTGTTTTGGGGAATAGGCAGAACAAACAATGTTCATTTCGGACAATAGGGGGCGCCAAAAACACAACTAATTGATATCTCAAGAACCGATGTTGTCATAGAAATACTGGCAGGGTGAGTATAAACTGAGATTTAAAGGGTCGCAACCAATGAAAAATGTGGGCGTGTCCTATTAAGTTTTTTCTCGAAATCGAAGGGTTAAAAAATGTACCGAGCCATAAGTAGGGGAAAAAATGAGTTACAGCCTTTAAATTCGGAATGCATGTCACAGCCCACAACCTTTTCCAGACTGTAGAAACAAATCGTACGTTTTAGCAAATATGGCTCAGTAGCGCCCCCTATTGTGCGGTAGTCAAATATAGTTTCTTCAAACTACCCGAAACTTGGCACAGAGATTCCTCATGGAAATGCGGACATATTTCAATATGGCTTCCATTATCCCCGCCCCCTATTAAGTCGGCCATTTTGAAATATGTCCATTTTAAGCGCATTTTCGCATACTTCTCCTAGGAAAATGATCGGAAAAATTCCAAACCATGACAAGATCAGCCCATATCCAATGTGATGCTAAATTGCGAATGAATAATCGACTGCTCAAACGGGGAGCTCGTAAGCTAACGGAAAATGTACCAATGTTGACGATTTAAATGCCACAAAATCGCTGAAATGACTTTCGGACGCAAAACTTGGAACACACGTCACAACCCACGTCTTTTTCCAGACTGTACAAAAAAAACGTACATTTTTGTACACCAGCTCAGTAGCGCCCCCTATTGTGCGATAGTCACATATAGTTTCTCCAAACTACCCCAATCTTGCCACAGACATTACTGATGGAATTGCGGACATATTTCAAAATAGCTTCCATTAGCCCCGCCCCCCAGAAAGTCGGCCATTTTGAAAAATCGGCGTTATTCATGCATTTTCAGCGCATTTTCGCAAACACCTCCTCGGGAAAAGATCGGAAAAATTCCAGTCCAGGACAAGTTAAGCCCATATCCAATATCATGTTAAATTGCGAATACAATAGTTGCTAGCTCAATCGGGGTGAATGTAAGCTAACAGAGAATGTACCATTTTTGACGATTTACATGTCTCAAATGACTCCAAACTACTCGCATATTTTTCCAGATATTCACGAAACGCTGTATACACATTGCTATTATGATGGCACACACATTTACCAGCAACAGCTCTGCTTATTAATTTCTCACATGAACCATAAACACCCAATACATATAAAAGTCCTAAACAATGTATGGTGAAATGTTTTCCATCTTTGTTTTTCTATCTACGACTACAAACAGTCTTTCCACTACAAGCAGAACAGTAACACATCTTTCTATGCAATACAATAGAACACATAATTTAAACCAGCAGGATGTAAACAGAGCAGAACAGCCGGTCTGATTTAGTGTCATGTGATTATCCTGTAATGAGTAACATACACGGTGTTGATCGACTATATAAACAGTTCATTTATTGTCTCGATACATGTGTTGTGAAAGACATTTGAATCAATTTGATACGTCAATATTAAATGTACCTTTATTTTGAAAAACTTTATTGTGAAGGACAAACCGGATGTCACATTTCCGGTATTGCCGGTTTAGGGAGAGACTTAATTCAGGTAGCTTGCCTTGGCTGTGTGTGTGCGCGGAGGTTTTGTCGTCGACAGACTCATTAAACTACCCACTTCTCGGTACATAGAAACCCTGCTCCACTTTGTCAAACGTGAGTAATATCGCAATTGGTGTGTTATACGGAAATGTGTTGACATTGTATGCTTTTCATTGGAACACGCGGTGGGTGTGTGCAGTGCTAAGTTAGCCTAGCGCATGTTAGTAGCTAGCGGCACTTGTTTTGATGTACGTTTTTGTTGATCACCTCGCGAGTTTGTATCTTTCAGTGTTGAGGTGGGCACCGTTAGATTCTGTGTCTTTACGGTCATAAACAATGTGTTGGATGTGGAACTAGGATAAGTAATAAGGGAGCTAGGAGTGATTTTCGGTGCAGTAATAGGTTAGCATTTTTCGCTCGGGGCTAATTCAGAGGCTTACTGTTAGCATTGTGTGTTTTTTTTGAAAAAATAAATGAAAACGATCAGTTAAATGAGTTTTTTCCCCGTTATATGGATATAAAATATTCATAGTTTATTAAATATTAAGGTTCCTTAGACGTTGTTTCCTGCAAATGACGCGATTTCGGGTCCGTGGGGCCTAAGAGGATAACAGAGTTTTCTCGAAATCGAAGGGTTAATACCCGTATTACTTATCGAAACTGCACATACAATATATCCGATTAAAGCTGAGACTCCACAGATTATTTAAGTATAGTATCTAAGCGATCCGATCTCGCAACAGGGGAAGCAAACACAGACATCACAACACGTACCTTTTACGGGAGATTGTCTCACCTAGCTGTCAATCTGATCAAAATACGTGTTCAATGGCATTAAAACGAGAAAAAAGCGGCTGAATCGGTTGATCCATAGGTTGATAATGTATATGTGGCTTTGAAGCAATTGTTTATAATCCATAATTCCATTTTTATGTAAAAATCGGAGCACAAAAGTTAGCTGCTAATGGTATCAACCAGAGTGTATGCAGCTTCCGGTTTTGGCTACACGTCACTCTCACTCCTTATTTGGTAATGTGTGTGTGTTAGACTGCGCTGGACTGCCGCATAGCCAAGACCGGAAGCAGCAGCCACTCTGGTGGCTACCATTAGTAGCTAAATTTTGCTCTGCGATTTTTACATAAAAATGGAATTATGGCTTATAAATGAAATAATTATTTTATACAGCGACGTTAAAAACCTATGGATTAACCGATTCAGCCGCGTTTTTTCTCGTTTTAATGCCATTGAACACGTCTTTTGATCAGATTGACAGCTACGGTGAGACATCTCCCCTAGAAGCTACGTAAAGGTACGTGTTGTGATGTCTGTGTTTGCTTCCCCTGTCTGAGTTCGGATCACTCAGTGATGATACTATATACCTAAATAATCTGTGGAACCTCAGCTTTAATCGGATATCTTGTATGTGCAGCTACGATAACTAGTAATAAGCGTACTTTTATCTTGAGTTCTGTGCCAAAGTGCATTAGCATTTTCGCTCAGGGGTCATTTAGATGCTTCTTATGAGACTTGTGTTTTTTTGTTGGTAAAAATGGTTTGTATCGTCAGTTAGCTGACATTATTTCCGTTAATCTGTTATAACACATTAATAGGTTCTTAAATATTAAGATCCCCTGAGACACAGTGTCGTGAAAAAAAAAAGTAAAGGACCCGCTGGGACTTTGGGACTTACAGGTTAAAAAAAACGCAATATATACCGCAGGGGGGGGGGGGAAATCGCAATGTCAGTTTTTTTCAATATCGTGCAGCCCTACTACCTAATAGGCATGTATCTGTTTCGTATGGGCAACGGCACCATGTAAGCTAAGTCTAGCGTGAATGCTACTGCATTTCCTCATTGAGTTTAAATGTGTCAAAGTCATCACATAAACATCTTACTAATCTTTACAATCTTTATATGTCACAAATACAACTCAATATCTGTCAGAAACCAAAGTCAAGCCAATGTACTTCAGTACTCATGAAGCAGTTCAATGTTTCATACCCAAACAGTCCTAACCTTCAACAGTTCCATTTCTGTAACTGACAAAGAACACTCACAGTAATTTCTTGGTATTAATGTGATTTGGTTGTGTGTGTGTGTGTGTGTGTGTACACAACAGAAGCAGGGACAGGTATACAAAGTGCCTTAATCCCTGCCGAGTCCCACATAACTGTTGTTAGTACCAGAGCGACTTGTTAGGAGTAATGTGTGACTATATATATGTTATGTCTTTATGTATGCGTACACAAGGAGAGGCACACCATTGCTTTCAACACTGTCAACTCCATCCACAACAAACACTAACCAACTCTGTGACATCTTGCACCTAACCCTACTTACTTTACAGTCATTTCCACTGGTTGTTCCACAGTCAGCAAAAAGGTCTGACGTTATCAGCACCAATCCACATTCCCACATATTCTATACCTAATCTGCAAACACATCTGACTTCCCATACAAAAACAATCATTCCGTTTCATTGCATACACTATTTCAAGCCCAAATACATTTTTTTTTCATTTCACATACAAACTGTCTTCATTTCTCTTCTCACCCACACCTTACCTAATCACCTACATGTCTTACTAGAAATGGAATGGAGACCTCTTTCATGCCGAGAACAAACACCACTGCCCTGCTAACAGGATCTTTTAAATTACATAGCATGCTATTTACAATTATATTTGATGACTTTCATCCTGTAATACAGTACAATACATATGTTAAGACTACATTTTAAGTCATACGCTAATATTAACCAATACACAGCTTCAATCATTACTTTACTTACCTTGACCACATAACAGCTGTATTGAAGGTTTGCTTTTTGATCAATAAACACAACAACAAAAAGCAAACTCCACTGGTATGGAACATACATGGCCTAATATCCAGAGGAGATGCGTTTATCGAGTAAACAAACGGTCAAGGGCAGAACGTCTGCACAACCCACTGCACCGCACGCCACGGTTAAGGCTGCTCCAGACAGCCTCCACGATAATCGATCGTCGACGAGCCTTTACGGAAATGTGTTTTCCTTCGAGGCGGCGAGCCCACATACGTTTCCCGGTCGCTGCCGGAAGACCTGGGAGCCCGGGACCCGAACGTTTGAGAAATGACGAACGGCTCATTTCGGAGGACACTGCTTGACGCTGGGACGACCGGCGACCCTCCCCTACAGGCGCTCGGACGCGAAGGCCCGCCCACAACTGCGTGCACGTCTGTGACCGCAGTTTTAATTTTATTTGTATTCATAACAATTTGTATTTTTCGTCAATGTATTATCCCTGTCTCCTAAAAATTACGTTCCCACAGAACTAAACTGCATTCTCAATTACGTTTAGCCAGACACGTATTTTCTCCCACGTTACGTTTCTTATGAACGTATCTTAAATACGTTTATGTTCTACATATCTTTGCCATTTATTGTCTTGCTTATAATAATGATAATAGTCATTTATAAATATCATTTTAGAGCACACATTTGAAATCAGTAGGGCTGTAATTTCGCCAGCTGTTACTCTCATGAGCGAAGCAGAAAATAATAGTTTTAACATGCCAAAAAGCTGCTGTGTCGTTTATTGCACCTCAAACATTAAAACAAATCCAGAGTTACGTGTTTCTGTAGGCTACTTCCTCTAAGAAGAAAGGACAGTAACAGAAGATCTCTGTGCCTTCAGGCTTGATCGCCGTTCAAATTACAGCGTTGGTTTCCCCAAAAGTGGGCGGGGCTGTAAAGTGACGTAGATTTTACTCTCATCTATTATTCAAAACCATTCTATGTATTCTAATGTAAATTACATGCCAGTGTTTTATCTTTTTATGTATTTGTTTTTATTTTAAAGCGTATATGTCGGACTTTTTTTGCCATCTGTGAGGAAAATAAATGGGGCTTAGAGCCTCAAAATACTGAAATCTCTTTCTTTTCACACAATACGTCTCCTTGCAGTGTCAATAGTAATTCGGCTGACTTTTATATTTGATCCAATTGGTAGATAAGTTATATTTACATCATAACGGTGCACAGCTGGTAGAAAAGGACTTGTAGTTTTTAAAGACATTACTGATTTTCTTTGAATATAAGAATGTAAATACTGAGTTGAGAGAATAGTCAGGGGATTTGGGTGATGGGAGACACATCTACTGTATGGAATCACAATTTCAATAGCGTACCATTAAATGACGGATATGCCTTTCTGTCTGTGATGTTTTACAAATCAGATATTAATGTGTAGAAGTAAAACATGAGAAATAGTATAGCAATATCCTGTACAATTATGTAAAAACATGAATAAAACTACACATCTTCAGATGTCATACATACATAAGTGTCCTACACTAATAATACAAAGTTATTATTAGTATGCTGTGTGTACCTTGTGTGCACCGTCTAGTGGTTAAAGCACGTTATTGAATTATTTTTGTTGAATAATGTTATTTTTGTTGAATAATGTTATTTGATGAAAAAAATATTAAGAGTACATACTTTCATAGGGGGACAGTAGAAGGTCAATGATAGAAATATAGAATATAAAAAATGGGGAAGATACTGTAAGTGATCTCTACAATAAAACAGTTTAGTGCACAATGTACAAAGATATTAATATGAGGATGTGCAAAACAGACAAACTAATTAAACTTTATTAACACATTAAAGAATACTTTAGGTTAAGGTCTTCTATTAAATAAGAAAAAAACTTTGGGGGTATCTATCTACAGATAAATATTAAGCCTGACAAAGTACTTAACGTCTAATATATTGCTTTCCTGCAATGTTAACTATGTTGAAGCACTTATTTTAACTGATATTATACATATGAATTATACTCTTATGTATGTAGATAGTATAAGAAATGTGCAGAATTTGACAGTTTAATGGTGGAGGTACACACATATTGACTGATAGTGTGTTTAACAAACTTAAACTAGCTTTATTAAATGTCAGGTCTTTGGCAGGAAAAACATTTTTAATCAATGATTTAATCACTGAGCACAATCTCGATTTTATGTTTTTAACAGAAACTTGGATTGAACAAAATAACAGTGCAGCTGTTCTTATCGAATCAACCCCTCCCAACTTTAGTTTTATGAGTCAGGAAAGAATGCATAAGAAAGGGGGTGGAGTTGCTATTCTGTTCAATGATTCCCTTCAATGCAGGAAGACATCGTATGGAAACTTTGATTCTTTTGAATATGTGGCCCTTCGGCTGAAATGCTCCTCTCGAGCTCTGTTCCTAAATATCTATAGACCACCCAAATACTGTGCAAGCTTTTTTGATGACTTTACTGAACTGCTGTCTATAGTGTGTATTGACTTTGACCGTCTAGTCATTGTTGGTGATTTTAACATCCATGTTGACAACCCCCAGGACAGAGGGGCTAAAGAACTGTTTTGTGTTCTTGATAGCTATGGACTGACTCAGCATGTGACGGAGCCCACACACAATAAGGGGCACACTCTGGACTTAATTATCTCAAAGGGTCTGAATATCTCTAAGGTTGTGGTGACTGATGTTGCACTCTCTGACCATTCCTGTGTTTTCTTTGAGAGCTCTATTTCTGTTCACAAAAATGTTCAAAAAGAGGTAACCACAAAGCGATATTTAACTGAAAATACTAGGGAAATGTTTACTCAGAATTTCTCTTCCACACTTGCCCCTGCCAACATCTCAGTAAATGAGCTAGTAGATCATTTTAATTCAAAAATTAAAAATGTTATAGATGCCATTGCTCCAACTAAGGTAAAGGAAGTGTCTGGCAAGAAAATATCTCCATGGAGAAAGGCCATGACCGTGAAAACAGAAAAAAGAGAATGTCGAAAAGCTGAACGCAGGTGGCGAAAAACAAATCTCCAGGTTCACTTTGAAATCTATAAAGAGAGACTTGGCCTTTATAATTTGGAATTGAAAAACGCACGACAATCGTTCTTCTCTGACATCATTACCAAAAACAACGCACGTGCCTTGTTTGCTACCGTCGACAGACTAACTAACCCCCCAGTGTCAGTAGCCTCTGAATTTCTATCCACCAGGGCGTGCAATGATTTTGCCTCCTTTTTCACTGACAAAATTCAGAAAATCAGACAAGCTGTCAGTGCCTCTGCATCAGGAACAGCAAATGTGTTGTCCCTATCTCCACTTAACATCAATTCAGACATCATGACACAATTCCATCAGATTAATGATAAAAACCTAGAGGACATTATTCAACTTCTGAAATCCTCCTCTTGCTGCCTTGATATTATTCCAACAGGATTTTTCAAAGATGTTTTTCCTTGCATGGCCTCAGATCTACTTCATATAGTAAACAAATCTCTTCACTCAGGTATTTTTCCACAGGCCCTGAAAACTGCAGTCATTAAACCGCTCTTAAAAAAGAATAATCTAGATGCTTCAGTAATGAACAATTACAGGCCCATATCAAACCTCCCATTTCTAGGTAAAATCATTGAAAAAGTTGTTTTTCAACAGTTGAGTAATTTCTTGCATTTAAATAACTGTTTTGATGTGTTCCAGTCAGGCTTTCGTCCAAACCACAGCACTGAGACTGCTCTTGTAAAGGTCTTCAATGACATCCACTTAAACACAGACAGTGGCAGAACTTCAGTGTTAGTATTATTAGATCTCAGTGCTGCGTTTGACACTGTTGACCACAGCATATTACTAGACCGACTGGAGAACTGGGTGGGACTTTCGGAAACAGTTCTGAATTGGTTTGAATCCTACTTAAAGGACAGAAACAACTTTGTTTCTATAGGTAAATACACATCTGAGTTGACAAATATGACATGTGGGGTTCCTCAAGGCTCCATCTTGGGGCCTCTTCTCTTTAACATCTACATGCTACCACTGGCTCAGATAATGAAGAACAACTAAATAAGTTACCATAGCTATGCAGATGACACACACATTTACGTAACAATTTCACCAGGAGACTATGCTCCAATTCAAACACTGAGTAAGTGCATTGAACAAATCAATGACTGGATGTGTCAGAACTTTCTCCAATTAAACAAAGATAAAACTGAGGTAATGGTTTTTGGAGCCAAGGCAGAACGTATAAAAGTTAGCGCTGAGCTTCAGTGTGCAATGTTCAAAACAACAGATAAAGCCAGAAATCTAGGTGTAGTCATGGACTCTGACCTGAGTTTCAACAGTCACATTAAAACTGTTACTAAATCAGCCTACTATCACCTAAAGAATATATCTAGGATTAAAAGACTAATGTCACAGCAGGATTTGGAAAAACTTGTCCATGCTTTTATCTTCAGTAGACTCGACTACTGCAATGGTGTCTTCACAGGTCTCACTAAAAAATCTATTAGGAAGCTGCAGCTGATTCAGAACGCCGCTGCTCGAGTCCTCACTAACACTAAGAAAGTGGATCACATCACTCCTGTTCTGAAGTCTTTACACTGGCTTCCTGTGTGTCAAAGAATAGATTTCAAAATACTGCTGCTGGTTTATAAAGCACTGAATGGTTTAGGCCCAAAATACATTTCTGACCTCCTGCTAAATTATGAACCATCCAGATCTCTCAGGTCTTCAGGGACTGGTCAGCTTTCTGTCCCCAGAGTCAGAACTAAACATGGAGAAGCAGCGTTCAGTTATTATGCTCCAAATATCTGGAACAAACTCCCATAAACCTGCAGGTCCGCTGCAACTCTGACTACTTTTAAATCCAGGCTGAAGACTTTTCTTTTTGTCGCTGCTTTTAATTGAACTATTCATATCTTAGACTGCACTGTAACTTTTATCCATGTACTTTTTTCTTTTAATGTTTATTTTATTAGCTTTTCTTTTTAATGACTGATTTTAAATGCCATTTTCTTAATCTCTTTCATTTTTTGTAAAGCACTTTGAATTGCCTTGTGTTGAAAAGTGCTATATAAATAAACTTGCCTTGCCTTGCCTTGTAACTGTTGAGGAACCTGTGACCCAAGTTTTTCATTTATTGCATAACTACACCGTAGTTGTGTGTATGATATGTCAATAAAACTTAGGAAATCTTGAAAGGGATGTGCAAAATAGCAATTATATACAGTTTTTAATTAACTATTAGTAGAGAATAACGAGTAATTAATATACTTTATAGAGATCTGCAGATAAATGTTTAGTCTTCTCAAGCACCAACTATCAAATATCTCTCCTGATTGTTGGCACTTGACCTTTTCCCTGAATTTTACTCAGGTGTAACTAAAGTCTGCTTTAAGGGTTGTTTATATTTCACATCATTAATCAGAATTTGCAAAGTAACTCAAATAAATGTAGTGGAGTAAAAATACCAGGTTAACCTCTGTCATGTGGGTATATATTAATGCTGCCCATTATGGATACAAGCGATGTTCACCCATTTAGTAATTACATGATTTAAATGTGTACACACATGTTTCCTATCGCCTAAACCTCCAGGGCTGTACACAGTTTAATACTGTCAACTTCCAATTTTGGGGAAAACGTCTTTTAAAACTACAATTCCCAGTAGAGACGTGCCATAGAGAACATGTTGCGAAACACAATAGCCAGCATGTATAGTTCTGGGGGGGCGTTCGAGTCCAGTTTTGAATAGTCTGCCGTGGTTTCGTTCCATTTCACAGAGCTTGACGCTCGGCGTAACCTTGGCGCACTGCCACTCCAACATCCAATCACAGAGCTTGAAGATTAATCACAGGGTTTGTCAACGGGACTGTAGTCCCAAACGATAGCTGGGGATTATGGGTAGTGTTGTGTCTTCGGCCATCCTAAACTGATTTTTTTTCCGGATATCATATCGCATTAACAACACCACATCTGGCGCACAGAGATCTTCTGTTACTGTCCTTTCTTCTTAGAGGAAGTACAGAAACATGTAACTCTGGATGTGTTTAATGTTTGAGGTGCAATAAACGACACAGCAGCTTTTTGGCATGTTAAAACTATTATTTTCTGCCTCGCTCATGAGAGTAACAGCTGGCGAAATTACAGCCTCGCCTACTGATTTCAAATGTGTGCTCTAAAATGATATTTATAAATGACTATTATCATTATTATAAGCAAGACAATAAATGGCAAAGATATGTAGAAAATAAAAGTATTTAAGATACGTTCATAAGAAACGTAACATAATACGTGTCTGGCTAAACGTAATTGAGAATGCAGTTTAGTTATGTGGGAACGTAATTCTTAGGAGACAGGGTTGCCATAATATATTCTGACGAAAAATACAAATTATTATGAATACAAATAAAATAAAAGAAGCCTCCCGTGAGTTACAAGCTATAAAGTAGATTTTAAAAACGCTTTATAGAATACAAGCTCACTGCTGGACGTTGTAGAAATGTGTGTGCGCACCACGACAAAGGAGCCTCATTCACTTTACATTGGGGTTGTTTGCGTGGTGCAGACACGTAAATGTAGCAAAGTTTGTGACTCCACCACGCAATGCGGTGTTAAGGAGTCGTGGTGGAGTCACGCATTCTGGTGAGACCAGGTTGATAATTACACTGGTTGGCTATCATAGCCTTGGATGTCATGTGAAGGCGTGAACAGCTTAGTAAAGAACAAGCTAAAAATACATCCATGTTTAGAGTTCCAACAGCTTTACTCACCTTATACATATCAGGTTTGCAGTTCAGTGACTCAAAGGTCTGAGAAGGAAATAGGTTGTGTGTTTTTATGCTCAAAGGAACTTCTCCTCCCTTTATCAAATACTTATGTACACAGAAGTGTCTTTATGGCTGAGCAAACCTAGCTAGCTAAACACACCTAAAGCCAGTTAGATGTTCATTTAGATGCTAACCACATGTGTATGTGTAGACATTTTATTTTGCTTTCTTTTTAAAATTAGATGTGAAGATTTATACCACTCTTAAGTCTGTAAGACAATTATTAAGCTTGAGCTAGCAGCTCAAACTTATATAATTCTGTATTTCTTTTTAATACGGCCTGGACATGTATGTCTACTTCTGAAATGTGTTAATAAGTAATCTTAGTTTGGATTGGTGTGGCAAACAAATTGCTCAGAACCCTTGAAGTTGGAAATTAATTCCTCTGGCGCTCAGGGGAGTAGCCTTTTCTGATGGAAAAGTTGTTATCCACCATAGTGAGACACATTTAAAACTTTCCAAGTTGATGTCATTGCCTCTTTGTATAGGGACACCAGTCTTTGCTCTCCTAACCAAATGTATGTTGTTCTATTCAATGTGTACATACTGTTTTATACCTGGCACTTACCTGAACCATATTGCACTATTTTATGTGTTTTGCGTTTAGTCAACTGTAACTTGTGTTGCATTGTCGAAGTGCGAGACTCAGGATTTTCAATGTTGAAACTATACTATAGCATATGATTAATAGGTATAGAAGTCTAGAAAGTGGAAAGCTATATTCAAAACACATACACACACAGAGTTCCACATGACCACCTTGGCTCTCTGGGGTAAACTGGTCCACAGATGGTCTGGTGTCACACCAGCTGGGAGACTCCCAGGGTGTGGAGTGTTGCCTTGCTGTGACTCCATCTTGTCAGTCCCAGAGTGTGCTCTCCCTCTGCTTCAGAGACAAATATTTATAGCACAAGCCTAAAATGTGACACACAGGACCCTATCATACTGTTGCTCTCACAGGCCTAGCAGTCTTGTGCAGTCGACATGCAGGAACTGTGTTTGTTCTGAAGGGTGTTTCTCTGCCAAGGGTAATGCTGTGTTGAAAGGAAATGTGACTACAAACCTACAAAGAATAACTGAATAACTGAACAACGACAAATATGAAGCTAGCCAGCAGCTGGTTTGCTTAGCTTAAACAAGTCTCGCTCTGTCAAAATGTAGCAAAACCCTCCCACCAGCACCTTAAGAGCTAGCAAAGAAAGAAAGACAAGTCATAATCTTGATTTGAAAGGCTACTGAATATGTAATTGTGACATTTAACCATAATGTTGCCTTTTAAAAGGAATATGTAATTTCAGAAAGTATGCTAATTGACTTTCTTGCTGATAAAATCATCCAATTCTAATTTCTTAAGATCTTTTTTTGTTGATGTTTTTGATCCTTCTTTTTACCATGACAATGCGTCGTTTCAAGGTTTTGGTTAAATCAATAATAAAACAATTAGACAGGGCATAGCTGTTTCCACTTTCTTCCAGTTTAAATGCTAAGCTATAAGCTAACTGGCTGCTAGCAGACGTGAGAGGTATCAAGCTTCATCTTTCTCTAACTTGGCAAGAGTGTGAGCAAGCTTAAATATAGTTGATTGAATATTGGGCAGTATTTGGTATAGTCTGGCTGAATCTTTAAACTATAATTCAGTGTTGTCGATTACCTAATCGAGATTTACGAAGAGGTTATTTAAACCACACAAATTCAGATATTGTTTTCTTAATTAAATATATTAATGGGCACATTCAATGGAATTTAAATTAAACATTTTGGAAACAGTTGCTTTTTTGTCAAAAGTTGTATAAGAAGATTTACATACATTTTTATATCTGTAAACACTAGCTATGAAGCTGCTTTCAGTTAGCAAACGGGAATGGGCAGAATAGACTAAATCATGTTGCCAGGCTTGTTTCACATTTGAATATCCAAACGGCTGATTTGCTGTAAACAGTGTTCACGAGGCAAAGGGCAAGCCAGCGTGAGTCATCCTGAAGAGCAGATTTGTTCAACTGTGTTTTAACGCAGTGCTGCGCCTCACAAGGCTGCCAGCAAAGACATATAGTTCAACATATTTCAACACAATGGAACAGAGAGAACCACTGCATGTTTTGCATTGTAGTTGATAACAGATGAGGATTTTAGATTGGTAGGCCAGAGGTGAATTATGTATTCTGTTGTAATATCATAAAGAAAATGCCACATGCAGGGCTCGACATTAAGGACTGCCCGATGGCCCGGGGCCATCTAGTATTTAGCTCGGGCAATGGAGCCTCACCTGCTGGTTGCCCGACCGGGCAATCTATTATGCAGCTCGCGGATCCAGTAATGAGTGACCCCACAGTAAAACTAAACATATCTATAACTAGTTTAGGTAGTTTGAGAGGTAATTAAAATAGCTACGTGTGATATTCTAACCTGAAGTGTGTGTTTTGTCCGCTCACCGCTGCAGGTGATTATGCAGAGCTGCGTATCAACTCGTCAGCAGCAGCTGATCTCTCTCTCCCGTCAGATTAGGCTTCACTCGCGTTTATGTCCATATCGATCAGATCCAGCTAGTTCTAGATGATATGACTACCTGCTTATTAAAAGACACCTAAACAATAAGTGTCGCTATGCAACCGGGTGAGGCCGCAAAGTATAGCGTAGCATTATGCATTTGTTTACATGCCCACCGGAACCCCGAGGCATTACCAACAGATCAACGCACAATCAACCCATACAGGACATCTCTTTCTCCACATTAAGTGTTAGACATTAGAGTTGCCTATTCTTGTCTGTCACATACTCTTCTTGTCTGTCACATAAGTGGCGCAACTGAAGCGGTATTGCGCTAAAGGGAAATAATTTTGACCGAAGAGATTTAGATTTGCCGGCTAACGGGAACTCTGACGTCCCATTTTGTGTGCTTCGCGGATGCGCTCGGCTCCTCTCGACTGCTGCTCGGGTCTGCTCGGTCAGCTTCCGGATGAGGAGGCATTCGTTCGACCAACTTACAGTAGATAACATTACAAACATTTTTAATAGTGTAAATAATGTTTGTTTTGGCAGTTATAAGTGAATGTAATGTTTTCTACTTTTTTACATCTGATGAAGGCATTTGCCTTCATCAGATGGAAAGTGTCTTGACCAACAACTTAAGTATTTCTTATAGCTATGCAGGGCATGCAAGCGAGCAAACACAAACAAGAACAAACAAACAAGTGAAATGAAGAATACAATTGAACAATATAATATTGTGGTGGTTCATCTTATAATTCAGTCTAGAGAATGCACCAGACAGCATCTAAGACCTGCAAAAATCTAAATGTTCTATAGGGGGAGGCCCCCCAAACCCTTCGTGCGTCATTTCGTCCGCGAGCATTTTTCAGGGCAATCTCTATTGGGCTCAGGGCCATCTGTAAATTAGCTTAGATGGCCCACAGGGCCATCTCCCAAAATCCTTAATGTCATGCACTGCCACATGTATTCTGTTGATAGATGCTGGTAGGTTTTGACCCTGATCGACACGTCTATATTAAGCCTGTGATCAGAGCTGTTGCCTTCATGAACGTTAGGCAGTGAGGTTAGCACCTGTCCTGCATGTTGTGTTTGCCAGCAATGTCCGTGACATTTCAATAGCTCATGGGCCAGAGATACTGCCACGCTAGCGGGAATCACATCTGCAATTCAAGGAAGCTCAACATTTCACTTGATTGAAAAGAAAAAAAAAGACGGGAGATAAAGAGGATATAAAAAAAGCCCCATCCAGGCTGTGTTATTCGCTGATAAACCCGGAGCTGAGACTTTAATGAATACCGACTGTGCTCTGTTTGGCCAGGGCAGAATCTCAGTCAGTCACTGCTTTCAAGTGCTGCCAGGTCATTTTTAGTGGGGATCATCCATTCAACCCTATTCTTATTCCAAGCCAGACAATCATTCAACCTAAAAGCACCATATCTCAGCAATATGGAGGCATAATCCATATTTCATTGTGGCTCTCTAAGCTGGAGAAGTAAAAGGAAGAGCTGTATGTATTGCACTTTCTCCCCCCCCTCATCCTCCTCCTCTCCGTCTCTGTTTGTTTTGGTTTGAAGGCGCAGTTGAAGGTTCCAGTACCGAAAGGGTGTTGCACACTTCAATAGGTTTAAAAATAGACCTTGCAGGGTTCCTGCGTCATCATTGGAGAATCCTCGCCTCTCACCCCTCCTCCCTCCTCCTCACACCAGCCAATCATGCCTCACTTCACAGCAGAAACTACTTGTATGCTAATACGGCGTGGAACAATTATTTCCCATCTGCATCATAACGCTGACGTAGCGCCTGAACAGGAATAAATTCCCTTTTTGGGGTGGGTCCTGCTGTGGAGGTATGTATGGTACCCTGCCCTCTCCAGTCAGAGGCATGAAGAGAAGCTGGAAAAGCAGGCAGTTCTGCACAGAGAAACATTTGAGACAAAGGAGATAAATACACAGATGTTTACAGACTACATTGATGGCAAACCATGTAGCCATGACAACACATTTCCTTTACCTTTTCATGCTGATAATGGCTTGCTGAAGCAGAAAGGAGTGCATTAGCTGTTGACATCCCCGGGGAATTCACCAAAGGCAAATAAACGCATTGAATATATCTTGCGCTGCAGGTATAACCTTGTTTATTATGATGTGGGAGAAAACACTTCGAGGTCCCTCATGTATCGGCTATATACAGATATTCAGAGGGAAACCGCCTTGTCAGGATTTTCTATAGATCTCTTTACAGCAGTATGTATAGCTGTGAGCTATCACAGTTTGCTTTATCTCCCTTATTTAAATGTATCTAAAGAAAGGAGTGGTTTTTAACATGATCTTTTCTGATATGAAATACTCACATACTTGGAAACTCTAAGTGAGGCACAGAGGGTTCCAGTGCTGAAGTGATTAGTTCATTTATTGATTATTTCATTAATCAACAGAAATGATTAAAAAACACATTTTAAGATCTTTGGTTATTGGTTATTACATTCAATAGTTTTCCTGATTAACATCATTGTTTGGACAAAAAAAAAATAACCATGACATTTTATAGATTAATTAAAGAGAACATATTATGCTCATTTTCATATTCATATATGTACAGTGGGGCAAAAAAGTATTTAGTCAGCCACCAATTGTGCAAGTTCTCCCACTTAAAAAGATGAGAGGGGCCTGTAATTTTCATCCTAGGTATACCTCAACTATGAGAGACAGAATGAGAAAAGAAAATCCAGAAAATCACATTGTCTGATTTTTAAAGAATTTATTTGCAAATTATGGTGGAAAATAAGTATTTGGTCAATAACAAAAGTTCATCTCAATACTTTGTTATATACCCTTTGTTGGCAATGACAGAGGTCAAACGTTTTCTGTAAGTCTTCACAAGGTTTTCACACACTGTTGCTGGTATTTTGGCCCATTCCTCCATGCAGATCTCCTCTAGAGCAGTGATGTTTTGGGGCTGTCGCCGGGCAACACGGACTTTCAACTCCCTCCAAAGATTTTCTATGGGGTTGAGATCTGGAGACTGGCTAGGCCACTCCAGGACCTTGAAATGCTTCTTACGAAGCCACTCCTTCGTTGCCCGGGCGGTGTGTTTGGGATCATTGTCATGCTGAAAGACCCAGCCACGTTTCATCTTCAATGCCCTTGCTGATGGAAGGAGGTTGTCACTCAAAATCTCACGATACATGGCCCCATTCATTCTTTCCTTTACACGGATCAGTCGTCCTGGTCCCTTTGCAGAAAAACAGCCCCAAAGCATGATGTTTCCACCCCCATGTTTCACAGTAGGTATGGTGTTCTTTGGATGCAACTCAGCATTCTTTCTCCTCCAAACACGTCTAGTTGAGTTTTTACCAAAAAGTTATATTTTGGTTTCATCTGACCATATGACATTCTCCCAATCCTCTTCTGGATCATCTAAATGCTCTCTAGCAAACTTCAGACGGGCCTGGACATGTACTGGCTTAAGCAGGGGGACACGTCTGGCACTGCAGGATTTGAGTCCGTGGCGGCGTAGTGTGTTACTGATGGTAGCCTTTGTTACTTTGGTCCCAGCTCTCTGCAGGTCATTGAATAGGTCCCCCCGTGTGGTTCTGGGATTTTTGCTCACCGTTCTTGTGATCATTTTGACCCCCACGGGGTGAGATCTTGCGTGGAGCCCCAGATCGAGGGAGATTATCAGTTGTCTTGTATGTCTTCCATTTTCTAATAATTGCTCCCACAGTTGATTTCTTCACACCAAGCTGCTTACCTATTGCAGATTCAGTCTTCCCAGCCTGGTGCAGGTCTACCATTTTGTTTCTGGTGTCCTTTGACAGCTCTTTGGTCTTGGCCATAGTGGAGTTTGGAGTGTGACTGTTTGAGGTTGTGGACAGGTGTCTTTTATACTGATAACGAGTTCAAACAGGTGCCATTAATACAGTTAACGAGTGGAGGACAGAGGAGGCTCTTAAAGAAGAAGTTACAGGTCTGTGAGAGCCAGAAATCTTGTTTGTTTGTAGGTGACCAAATACTTATGTTACCGAGGAATTTACCAATTAATTCATTAAAAATCCTACAATGTGATTTCCTGGATTCTTTCCCCCCATTCTGTCTCTCATAGTTGAAGTGTACCTAGGATGAAAATTACAGGCCTCTTTCATCTTTTTAAGTGGGAGAACTTGCACAATTGGTGGCTGACTAAATACTTTTTTGCCCCACTGTATGTAGTGCCTCTACCGGGACATGTCTCCATGCTTTAATGTTCAAAAAGCTCTTTATTTGTCTTACACTGTCTGTGCTGCAGCACCTCTTTTCACCCTCTGTCTGAAACCAGAGCCCAGTCTGCTCTGATTGGTTAGCCGGCCAGCTCTGTTGTGATTGGTCAACCACTTAGAGATGTGTTTGAAATCTCCCTCTGTTCTTTTGTATCTTGGGCTAACCAATGTTTTAGCCACTAAGACAATTCAGAGACAGCTTTTACGACCTTCCACACCTTTTAATATTCATTGAGGTCCTCTTGTGATGAGGAACATTTGTATGTTTTTCATCAAGGCCTTCCTTGGTACGGTGATTGAGGCCAATCAAGCATAGGGTAGTGGATGAAGATGGGTTTGTTGTAATACATCTCTTTCTCTCACTGCGCCGATATTTCTTCCTCCTTATTCCCCACTCATCCAAAGCCCATCATTCTCTCCAGAGCCTGGGAAGTTTCTCCTGTATTTGATGTTCCCCGTCTGTGTAATTTAATCTCAGTGATTCCCTGCAGCTCTCTCCTACCATAAACCTCTGCTCTAATAATAGGAAGCCGGGGCACAGTCTCCTCTCTAAGCCTGTGTGTGTGTAACTGCTCTTGCCTCTGCACCGTAGAGATAAGCTACATTTGTTTTGGCCGGACTAACATTCACTCATAAATTGCAAAGGTGATACTAAATCAGGGGAGAGGGAGAACCTTAAACATATCATGTTTAGGTCAACTCTGCAGTTGCTGTGTATTGTGTGTGCAATCAGGAGAATGATAGGGAACAAGGACATGGTGAGTGCAGCATTAAGACATGAGAGAGGAATTTCACTGATTAAACTGTTGGCTTTTGAAGCTCTGTTACCCAGTATGGCTGCAGTGGACTGGCATTTCATGCTCAGTAAGATTCCTAACTGAATCAAATCAGCTGGGAGCGTTAAGTGGCAGCCATGATAAGAGCTGTGATATTTCTGAACATGCTAAGGAAATATGAATTCATTGTTTAAAAAAAAAATATTTGTAGTATTGGATACACTGGACCAGCCTTTATAAAAAAAGAAAGAAGCTAATGCTGACTCAAATTTCATTGAGGCAGTTAAGGTGGCTTCACATGATACGCTGTAAAACGGCTCTGTGCTGAAGTTGCTATTGAGTTCCTATGGAAAGCTAACTATGACACCGCTCAAAATTGTCGCCGACCGTTGCGCCCAAAGTTCATATTAATTTAACTTTGAATCGTTTTTCAGCTGAACTTTTGATGCACAACCAATTAGATGACAGCTGTAGCAGCGCAAGGAGGTAACCATAGAGAATTTACTTGGCTGTAACCAGCCGTTTTCACCGCAAGTTCTCTGCGCCCAACCTTTTAGCATAAAGCAAATCACGTGTCATGTGAATGCAGCTTTGGTGACGCACAATTCAGTCTTCAATAACATACACGTCAAGTTTTCAATGTGCAATGGACTGGAAGCCTTAGTTGAATTACACAGCATTTAGTGTTTCACTGTAGCCCTCCAATTGTATATTTGTCACACACACACACACACACACACACACACACACACACACACACACACACACACACACCAAAAAATAAGTGCAGTCAGATTGTATTCTCTATGGGTCTGCATCCACATGTATAGCGCCTTTAACTGAGTCCCAGTGTCTTTTTTCAATAGTTTTCAATGAGAGAGCGCATGATGTCGTTTCGAGAAAGATCTCTGCACTCTATTTTCTGAGTTAACCTCCATTTCTGTGCTAGTTTTTTAGTTGAATATATCTCAACTTTTCAGAAAAGTGGTGCTGACGTCAATGTAGAAATTGAAGGAGAAGCTTATTTTTGGCTATGTCTGTCACTCAGAAACTATCCGGAAAGACTGCGTCATGCTTTTATCGCCATACACAGATCTTCCTCCTCACTACACGGCTGTCACACTGAGGGGGCAATGCTAGTCTGTCACACACCCAACCTACATCAACTAAATCCATGTTGTTATTATCCAGTTGTCTTTAAAAAGTGAAGTAAGATAAAGGCAGAAAATTCGTTCGAAATATTATCAACAGAATGCGAACCAGCTACAGTGTTGTCAATGACAATGTTTGTTGAAGGAAGATCTACTGTAGTTAGCATGCTAACACCAGTACAAGGAACAACACACACATTAGAATGTAAGCAGCAGGCCTACGGACATTTATTTCTGATTCTTGCCCTGTTTTTAGTATTTGCCTTTTTTTAAGGTGGCGTTGCTAGTCTGTCATACAAAAGCGGTAGTACGTAAGAAATATCACTGTCATAGAAACAATAAAAATGCGTTAGGAGGACGTTGTCCTCAGCGCCCTTCTAGTGTCTTTCTGCCATAAAAAGAGGCCATTTCGACACAGGGCCTGAGGTCGTCTTTATCCTTTGACATTTTCCATTGAGGTCAAGAAATCCAACAGGAAAAGACATCGGACATATGTGATCTTTTTGAATTTGGACTGGTTGCTTCCCACACCAAGCTGTACCTGTTTGGTTAATAGTGTACTGTAGTCCTATTATGTAAAGGTTTGGAGTATTTAAGAAAGGCAGGGTTTTGTGTATGCTCCGTTTCTTAGCTTCCAAATCACCTGTTGTATGTATGAGTCAAATAAAAAGGCCGTATTAATTCAGTATTGTGTGCTGGTTGCCATGTGTTTCTGTATGTGACGTGTGTATGTACAGATGGATGACTCACCACTGGAGAATTCCTCTCTCAGATAGACGGAAGCTAGTTAAAGTGTGGTCAGTCAGTTGCTCTGAGCAGTATTAAGAAAAGCATCCATCACTGCTCCTCTGCCTCAATTCTCCTCTTCCTGCTCATGATCTTAACGGCTGATGGAATGAGAAGTGATTAGGAGGACAGAGGAGCCTGAGAACAGATGTGAAAGCTTTCTAAAAATAATCAGTGTTTGCTCTTGGAGGAGCAGGTGAGGCTGTTTGAGATTTGATTTTGCAGACGCAGTAAATCATAAATGTAAAGACTTTACCAAAATGATCTTTGTTTGTGCACCAATGTTTGATTTATAGCTCTCATCAAAATCTATATGGCGCAGTCGGCTCCTGCCTCAGTCGTATTTCTGTCAGAAATAGAGAGGCGCAAGGAGTCTGCTCTGCAGCTCTCTCCCACGCTTTAAATATTTCACTAGCCGGGAGAGTAAATGGCATTCTGATGCGATATTCAGCGAAAGGTCAAGGTGGAATGGAAAGATTCACATCTGTGCCGTTTTTAGGACTCCTCAAGAGCGAGTGCTGCTGGGAAATCTGTTGGCTGGAGTAACGTCAGCCTCAGATCATTGCTCTGCGGGTCGATATAGCTTTCATTCCACAACTCCAACTCAAACCTTTCATCAGTATCGACCCCCTGATGTCTTCTTAGACTTTTGGCCCCGAGATGTACAAAATAAATCGTTCTATTTCTTTAACCTTCGTAATATGATTTCTCGTATTTAACGCTGTCACATTCAATACATAATACTGCATGTAACTATCTATTTTACCTGAGGATTTAAACATACAGAGACTTTCAAAGAATGCCGTCCACACCTTATCCTTTGTGAGCCTGACAATAGCTTGCACTCCTTGACAGTACGTGTAAAGGGTTACAGCCATTCACATCCTATTTTGCCCTCCTGCATTCTTTGGATTCCTCAAAGGAGTTGTTTTGATTGTTTGACAAACTCAAAGTATGACACATTCAAGGCCAGCACTCACTTTCCTCCCACGTGGTTTGAAATAGAACCTAAAACATGTTTCACTGCAGCTGGGAACCACAAGGGATATTATCATAGAGCAGTGAGATAGGATGACTGAAGTGCTACTGTGTAGAAATACTAATGTGAAGTGCAACAAGTGTAGCTGTGTACCATTTAAATTATGACCACTTGGATCTATTTTCATAATGATTGGTTAGGATAGCTTTGTGCAAAGTTACTGATGAGATCTGGCAACACAATGACATTATAAGTGGACATCAAACAACCGTGGTCCCTAGAAAAACCTTTATTTACTACTAATTTGCCACACCTGAACACTACTACTTTTTTTTCGTTGATCCTGTCCTGTTGTCTGCGGAGGCCCACTCCCACCTGTTGAGTGCGGCTGTGCTTGGGTGGTTTCCCCCCGACGAAGACGTCGCGAGGAGACGGAGCGGCTCCACCAGCTGCTGCTGGCTTCCACCTGTCTGGTGTCTGTGGTCTGCAGAGGCCTGCTCCCACCTGTGGAGTGCGGCTGTGCGGAGAACGATTTTTGCCCCGAGGACATCGCGGAGAGACGGAGTGGCTCCACGCTTCGGGCTGGGGCCTGCTCCCGTCGGGCGTGTGCTGCTGTGCGGAGGAGGATTCGCCACAGCTGGGGCTTGCTTTCCACCTTTCCTGGCTGCGGTGTGGCTGAGGAGGAGGGTTCTTGCCCGGGGAACATCGGAGAATGGCACATGTCATGTTTCTGCTGTGCCTGTTTGCTGTTTTGGACTGTGGGAAGATCTCTAGTAATCCTGAGAGGTCTACTGGATTCGGGTATGTTCTGCTACCCGCGGTGGGCATCCCCTGCGTAGGTTCATTTGTGCTGCACAAACAATTGCCGGTTGCCTTGTCACGGACAATCTGCTCGACAAAATATGTTTGTCTTTTTTGTTTGCCTGCTATGATGGTTCTTCAGGACTGATTCTTAAGCTCTAATCACACTTTCACAGACTTTGCTGGTGATTCTAGAGAAGATGACGGTGTATGTGTGTCGTTTAAGAGGAAAAGATGCCTGGTTTTGTTGTTGTTATTACTGTCAGGAAATGTACAACCAAACCCTGGTCCGCCCAGTAGTAGTAGTCAGATCGCTACTCCTGCTGATTTTAAAGCTAGGTCTGGGTTGGGTTTCATCCACTTGAATGTGCGCAGTCTGTTAGGTAAACTAGATTTTGTCCGTATCTGGGCGAGCTCAACTGACGCTGACGTCATTGTTTTATCAGAAACATGGCTAAACAAATCTATTTTGGCCTCTGACATGGCCTTAAATGGTTTTAATGTGTATCGTACCGACCGGCCTAATAAAGGTGGTGGCGTTGCCATTTATGTTAAGAATAAGTTCAGTGTAACCACATTAGTTTCCAAATCGATCAGTAAGCAATTTGAATTTTTAGCCATAAATATAGAAGTGGCAAAGGGTCAACAGGTCATGGTAGTGAGTTGTTACAGACCCCCCTCAGCTGTCAAAGACTCCTTGTCTTCACTAGCAAATCTTTTATCACAACTAGACTACAAGGAAATAGTGCTACTTGGAGATTTTAACTGGGACTGGTTAACTGCAGTGTCAGAGGATTTTAAAAAACCTTTGTATCTCTTTAAATGTTACTCAGATTGTTGACAGTCCTACTCGCCCTAATATTAAGTCCCCTAATAAATCCTCCCTAATTGATCTCATTTTAACTAATGTTCCCCATAAATATTCATCTGTGGGAGTATTTGCAAATGATCTGAGTGATCACTGTGTTGTAGCCACAATTAGGGATACTAAGGACCAAAAGGTTAAACCTCGCATTATCTTTAAGAGAGACAAAAAACATTTTGTGGAGCAGGGTTTTGTGCATGATCTGTTTGATTGGGGTAAAATCGATCTGTATGCTGATGTAGAAACCGCATGGTCTTATTTTTATCTTGGTTTTATGGAGATCATTGATAGACATGCACCCCTGCGTACATTTAGAGTAAAGGGACGAGACAATCCTTGGTTTTCTGCTGAACTGTCTAGTCTCCTTCATGAGAGAAACAAGGCCTGGGCAAAGGCTAGGAAATCAGGCTCAGAGGTAGAATGGCTGCGTTTTAGGCAGCTAAGGAATAGCTTCACATCGCAAATCAAAAGTGCTAAATCAAAGTACTATCTGTCAGTAACCACAAAGAATCTGAATAATCCTGGAAAATGTTGGAAAGCCATTAAATCGTTATCCACCGGCGATATCCGTAATGAGCTCCGTGCATTACCACAGCATCTGGCACTATATCGGACAGGGCTACTATGCTAAATTGCTTTAATGAGCATTTTGTGTCCTGTGGTTCTCTATTTGATTCTGTCACTAACTCTGCTTCTGTGAACACTACAGTATGTGACTCTGAAAAACGTGTGTTGGAAGACCCTTTTAGTTTTTACTGTTGATGTTGTTCGTGAAGCTTTAACCAAGTTAGATCCTAAGAAACCGGCTGGCCCGGACAACGTAGAACCTTTCTTTTTAAAGATAGCTGCAGATTTTATTACTCCACCTATCACTACTCTTTTTAACCTCTCCCTCAGCACAAACACAATTCCAAAATTGTGGAAGTCAGCGTATGTCCTGCCTCTACTAAAAGGAGGGGAGGCCACCTTATTAAATAACTATAGGCCAATCTCTAAGTTGTCAGTTCTGGCTAAGGTTCTTGAACGCCTAGTGAGTGAACAGGTAAAGGAGTTTTTATGTACAAATGACATCCTGTCTAAACATCAGTCAGGCTTCAGAAAGCAACACAGCACCATCACTGCCACAATGAAAGTGGTGAATGATGTGGCGAGTATTTTAGACAATAAGCAGAGTTGTGCAGCTCTATTTGTTGACCTTTCAAAAGCGTTTGATACCGTCGATCATCGCATCTTAAAGCAGAGGCTAGCCAGTATTGGCATGTCCAGCCATGCAGTGGGGTGGTTTGTAAACTACCTCTCTGAAAGGTCCCAATGTGTTCATTTTGATGGGCTGTCTTCTGAGTGGTTGAACATTGCAAATGGTGTTCCCCAGGGTTCTGTTTTAGGTCCACTTTTATTCTCCATATATATCAACAGTTTAGGTGAAAATGTGGATGAAGCTACTTTACATTTGTATGCGGATGATACCGTGATGTACTGTGCAGGTCCCTCCATTAAGGAGGCTGGTGTTAAATTACAGGCTGTTTTTAACATTATTCAGGCTCAGCTCTCTGAACTAAAGCTTCTTTTAAATGTTGAGAAAACCAAGGTACTGCTCTTTTCTAAAGCTAAAAAGACACCAGAGCCTGTTTTAGATATTGTAACTACGCAAGGAATAAAACTTGAAGTGGTTACCTGTTACAAATACCTTGGTATCTGGCTTGATGATTGTCTCACTTTTAAACTTCATGTCAATAACCTGCTTAAAAAGCTGAGGGTTAGGCTAGGTTTCTTCTCCAGGAACAAGTCCTGTTTCTCGCTTGAGGCCAGGAAAAGGCTAGTCACTGCGACCTTTTGACCTGTGCTGGACTATGGTGATCTGATTTATATGAATGCACCTGCCAATTGCCTGGATAAGTTAGATGCTGCGTATCACAGTGCACTGAGATTTGTGACAAACTGTAAAGCATTAACCCATCACTGTACCCTGTATGCAAGGGCTGGTTTGCTTTCACTAACTGTACGGAGGCTCAGTCACTGGTACATTTTTATATACAAAGCCATGTTAGGGAAACTTCCATCTTATATCTGCTCCCTGATCTCACGGAGAATTGTAAGTGGCTACTGCCTGAGATCGAATGCTGTGGTTTTATTAAATGTGCCAACTGCTAGGACTGTCTTAGGGAAGACAGCTTTTAGATGCGCAGCTCCTCTGTCTTGGAATAGTCTGCAAATTAAATGGAAACTGAGCAATCTGGTGCCACTAAATGTTTTTAAAGCTCGGTTGGATGCTACTCAATCGGAAGCTACAGGTACCTGTTTATGTGGATAATTATGTAAATGATGCTGTATGATGTCCTTTGGTTGTTCTATTTATGTTTCATGTGGAACTACTTGAGCAGGTCTCCCTTGGAAAAGAGATCAATGATCTCAATGGGATTTATCTGTATAAATAAAGGTTTGAAATGAAATGTATATTTTAGGGAGAATGGTTACTGTAATGTTTCACTTTATTTGGAGGTAAAATAAAGTAAGCGCACCTGAAATAATGTTAATAATCCGTCGCTGCTCAGGAAAACATTGCACACAAACCATGTCAAATACATTGGATCAAAAGTGAATTAGGTATGGACACCGTTTAAATAACTTGGAAATGAGTTTAAAACCTGTCTGACTGTTTTTTCTTGCCCCACACTTCTTTAAAGTTTTACACAATGTTATGAGATCTCAGCAGTGACGTGCGGTGAGGTTCATGGCTGGTGAGGCACTGACTCTTTCAGAGTCAGATTTACAAATATTATATTTTGACCTTTATTATCAAAAGCTTTTTTAGTCTGATGCTTCAATTCATTTTAAACAGACTGTTCAACAAAATGATACCCAAAATCTAAATATTGGATTGTTCTTTCTTAGTAAGATCCCATGTTTATTACAATTGGGGTCTTACCTTGACTTGAAGATGAAGTCCATGCTATCCTTCTGGACAACAATCTCTATTACTTTTTTGTAAAAGTCCTCCTTATCTTCCTCTAGTTTCAAAAGTCTAGTTTGTTGTTTGCGTCTACCTTCTCTGCGTAGAATAACAGTAGCAACAAGAACATGCGCCCCCTTCAGTGCGGCAGAGGTTATGGCTGCCTCCCCTGGTGCTTTTTTCATTGCCATTGTATGATGAGACCGGCGAGCCTAAATATCATATATACGTGAAATAAGTTATTTAGAGACTATGGATGGCGAGGATAAATGTAATAAAGGGATCTACAAACATTACATTGGTGACATACAGTGAGATGGTAACAGGCATGCGCTTAGTGCCCGCTTTCCAGACAGTTTCTGTGGGGTGACGCATTCTGAGGTGAGGCAGAGCTCATCTGTGCCTCACCTCACCACACAGTAACTGGCTTGAGCGTGCTCACAAAATAAGTGCCCGCGTTAAATTAGTGCCCGCGCTCCAGCCAGTTACTGTGGGCTTACGAGAGGCAGAGCTCGTCCCTGCCTCACTTCTCATCGCTACCCGTAGTTGTAGCGGAGCTCGGCAAATTTGCTGATTTTGACTATAAAAAGCGATTGGAATCATACACAAATCACATTTACAACACAGATCAGTGCAGACATTTTATTATTATTACTATTTCGTTTTTCTTTAGTTGTTTTTCCGTTACATTGGAGTATGACAGGTGAGGCTCTGGATCTCAGCAATTACCTGGCTATTGTAAAATGTTATATTTATACAGAATATGAAAAAATTACAGTGTTGAAGTTCTGTTGTTGAAGACTCTTGTGTTAAAGAGCTATCCTTTGCGCTAACAAGCTAGCCCCATACATGGAGTTTCAGCAGTCTGAATATTATTCTTCTGATTCCTTTCCTGCTTCTAGCAGCTGATTTTTTGTTTTTAATAACTATGACTGTACATTTATATTTTAAAGACCCTTAGGTGAGCTGTTGCATACTATTTATTTGGAGAATTGGAGCAGGTTACCAGCTATAGCACATTGCTCCTTTAGGGCTCTTGTAATACACTGAGTCTTTCTTGTTGAAAAACACGCTTAATTTATGGAAATGTATAGCAAATACATAACCCTCGTGCATCTCTTACCTTCTCTCTTGTATGGATCTGCTCGAGGCCCAATTTATAGAATCTGTGATGCGACTATACAGTATATGGTCATGCCTAATAAGTATGAAAAACAATTCCAAGCCTCGCTATCACCCATGTCAGTTGTTTGTTTGTGTAAAAAGGCAGTTTGGTTTACCTTAACATATAAATGCAATGTTATCCGCAACAAGCGAGAGTGATACTTTGAAATTGCATAACCACTTTAACTTTCATGCAGCAGCAGAATTTCAAAATAGCTCGCAATAGACATGCAGCCGAGCTGTGAGCGGAGCCACACTATACAAACATCACTTTTTCAAAGCCTGTGTGTGTGTGTGTGTGTGTGTGTGTGTGTGTGTGTGTGTGTGTGTGTGTGTGTGTGTGTGTGTGTGTGTGTGTGTGTGTGTGTGTGTGTGTGTGTGTGTGTGTGTGTGTGTGGTGTGTGTGTGTGTGTGTGTGTGTGTGTGTGTGTGTGTGTGTGTGTGTGTGTGGTGTGTGTGTGTGTGTGTGTGTGTGTGTGTGTGTGTGTGTGTGTGTGTGTGTGTGTGTGTGTGTGTGTGTGTGTGTGTGTGTGTGTGTGTGTGTGTGTGTGTGTGTGTGTGTGTGTGTGTGTGTGTGTGTGTGTGGTGTGTGTGTGTGTGTGTGTGTGTGTGTGTGTGTGTGTGTGTGTGTGTGTGTGTGTGTGTTCGCGCCCAACCAGCTTCTCGACCTTCCGATTCTCCTTCCCGGCTCAGCTCTTTTATCCTGGGGTTCAAAGCGCCGCCCTAGCCAACGGCAGTGGGCGAGCAGATACATACTACCATTTGATGGAGGGGAGGAGGGGGAGGAAATCAGAGGGGAATGGAGGGACACGGCAGAGTTGAAGGAAAGATCAGGTGAGGAGAAAGAGGGAAACCCTGTGGAAGGTGCAAGAAGAGTGAAAGAGGAAGTTGAACATGGGGCAGAACATTGGGTGAGGTTTCAGGGTAATCTTCCTTCATGCATATGTTCCTTCGCAAATTGCAAGTTTGCCAACCAACTGATTTTTTACGTGGTACTTATTTTCACTTGAAGGAGAAAAGGTTTGCGCCTGATTTGTGAAGCTCTCTCCCTCACTAGTGAGCTTTTCATCAACATCACGGAGAGATCAAGTTGTGTATCAAATAGTTTTCATATTTCCTCCCCTCTTCGTGTCTGCTGGCCAGAGGTATTTTTTTTCTTTTTTAATAGCATACGGAATCAATAGAGTTGCATTCTGCTGGCGTGGCGATCAGTGGGAAAATGAGCACAGCTGCTGACATCTGCCCGGCCATGTAATGGAGTGGATGGGATTTTAGCTCGACATCAACCTGAGACGTGAGAGCATGTTGAGATGAGACGTGGCGGCTGATTGGGACTCTGGGTTGTGTATCTGTATTGTCTCCATTGTCCAGGGAGGAGGGGGGGTGTCACCTTCCATCTTTCCATACGCTGACCTTCTGAGGTGACGTGCCCAGGCTTGGGTCTACATTTGTGTGTGTATGTTTGTGTGTGTGTCTTTTTTTCGCACACATGAGTCATTTGCAGTGACGGCTGCTAAGATGCCATTGAGGTACAGAGGTCAATACCCTCATGATTCTGTCACCTGTAGGTTTTCAATCAGGACCCAAGGCCCATCTATCAAGCGCTCAAACTCTCACCTTAGAGAGACAAAACCAAAAGGCGGGAATGTTTAAATATAACTTTTATCATTTTCATACTCATAAGCAGTGTTGGGACTAACGCGTTACAAGTAACGCGTTACTGTAACGCCGTTATTTTTGGCAGTCACTAGTACTCTAACGCATTACTTTTTAAATTCAGTAACTCAGTTACCGTTACTACATGGTGTGTTACTCCGTTACTGCGTTAGTTTTTTTATATAGTCACCAGCCAGGCGAACAGAGATGAGAACTGTACTTAAGTACAGTACTTGAGTAAATGTACTTAGATACTTCCTGTGTGACATGCGGAGACGGGCTGTGGGCGTGTTTGTGTTGTTTACTAACAAGACTATCATGGCGGCGGCGGAGCTCAAATCTAGTTTCTCCACCTGGAGATATTCTCACTATTTCACTTTTGTCGAGCACAAAGAAAAGAAAGTTTCTGTTAAATGTAAGTTGTGTCTTGGCGGGTCAAAGATCCTATCTACTGCCCAAACCAGTCATTCAAATCTCTTAAAACATCTGCAAAAACAACATGCTGGGACGAAGCTAGTAGCTAAGACCACAGAGACTCAGCCGACGCCACTCCACCTCCACCTAAGCAACAGCGGCTGGATTTTAACCAAGGGACTGCTGGCCAGGGAAAAGTCGATAAAGCCATTGCACGGTATGTTGTAGAACACATGCAGGCTATTGCTACAGTGGAGTCACCCGCTTTCAGGGAGCTAGTTAGCATGATAGCATGTCTGGGCGGCACACGGCATATGGGACGGAAAACTTTTTCCAACTACCTGGAGAAAGAATATACAAAAATGGAAAGCCAGCTAATATCGATGCAATCCAGATTGCATATAATGCATGTCAAGTTGATCAACAGATTGTATTATTCTCCAATGCAATAACAGTACTGAAAGGAAGGCTATAAGGGCATTAATGGGAGCCCTTTTGAAAAGTAACGAAAACGTTACTTTTCACAGTAACGCATTACTTTTGGGTTTAAGTAACTAGTAAAGTAACTGAGTTACTTTTGACATGAAGTAACTAGTAATGGTAACTAGTTACTGGTTTTCAGTAACTAGCACAACACTGCTCATAAGCAACTTCTTTAAATTGTATACTTTTTCCTTTTTTCTCTTTCGGTTGTTTGCTTCCAGATCTATACACCCCTCTATCGTTAAAGAGGTGCAGTGATGACATATTTTTCTTGGCCCACCAGAAAGTTAGCATAGCAAGACATCCCTTATTGGTTTCCACAAATATTGCAGAAAATAAGATCTGTGGCAAAAACACTTTTTGTTTTTGTTTAGCAGGATAATCTCCACATTTTAAAACCACTTTATGTTTTTTGAAGTAAAATGCAATTACCAGAAGTAAAACGCTAATGTGAGGCTCTAAAGAAACTACGTCACAGTCGCATGGCTACATATCAACCCTGCTAAGCTAAAGGTGGCTAATGTGATGTATGTATGAATGTAATGGTGTGATGGTGTTTAGCAGTCTCATTTAATCACTTGTTAGCAACCAATGGTTTTAAAGACATAAAAGCTTCTCGAGTTTTAGGCATCTAACCAAAAACAGATTTTTAAAAAAATGCTGAATTTGAGACAAGGGAACCGGATGTGGTAAAATGCTAATGCATTTGGACTCATTTCTGTTCTATTTGTGGTTAATTGTTTTAATCATTTGATATAATACCTACTAAAATACAGTGTTTGTTGTGTTGTATTTTTTAGTCATATCAGCAGGAAATATATATTTATTTGTGTGACAATGTCCCAGATGAAAATAATTCCCATGGTATCTTGGCTCTGGAAAAGAGTGGGTGCCTTTTCATTTCCTCATTGCACTAGTGTTCCTTTACTTCTGCAGGTTGTGTTTTTGTACCTGATCAATCTGAGCAGGAAGCGTTATATTTGTACTGGATGTTTGCTCCGATTGTTCTGTGAAACCACCTCACGTGCATCTTGCTAACAAAGCACTGAAAGTGATCTGTTTTTAAGGTTCAGGCTTAACCCAACTGCAGTCATACATACTGTACGTACTTACAACATAATCATTTATAACACGCTGCACACACCTTTTATGATGATTGACTATTGTATTTACCTCTCTGCAGTGGTGTAGTGGGGATTTTTTTACTGGGGGGACGCTATTTTAATTAGGTCATCCCAAACAATGCCACACAAGTGCGCATGCGCACAGTGCACTCACAAAACGGGCAGACAGGTCCACAGAAACTACCGGTATGCTTAGTCGGGTCAGTGACGTGACGCCTAGATATATGTTTCCACAAGCAGTTAATTTTATATTGTTGTATAAAAATAGTTAAATATTGTATGAAGGCATTAATCTCACATCACTTTCTTGACCACTATTCGTAAATAGTGTAAATAATACTAAATTGGGTGATTTTTCTAGTATTAAAGTGGTAAGATGTCATTCGGTAAAACGGTTCTCACTTAAAGTCAATGAAGATAATTGTTTGTAAAATGATGAAAATAATTAAAAATCATGAACTATTCTATGCGGCATATTTTTTCAAGTCTCTTGATAAACATTTTAAAGTTTTGATAAGATGCACCTTTAAAAACATAAAGAAATATCTAAAAAACTTTGTTCCGCAAAGAAACATTTTCCTGAATATCATTCGGTAAAACAAAGATCAGAGGCCATTTTGAACTATAGTCACATGACTTTAGTCAGGCCACATGTGATGACATTACTCAGAGGACCCCTGAAGACCGCCCAAGTTGAAGGTAAGTTTACATTTTGCTCCTAAGTTTGAGATGATTACACCTTTCCATGTGTGGTACCATGTGTCACAGATTAGAGTGTCATTCGGTGAAACGTCAAAAAAGTGTTTATAACGTTTTAAATTTTTAAAAACATTAAGTTATAGGTGAAATTTGAAGTTAACAAATTGAGGTCAAGGTCATTGTTGCTAATAGGCGACTAAGTAACTGCCTGTTAGGAATGAATTTCTATGAAATGTGTCATTCAGCAAAACAGAATTTGTCATTCAGTAAAACCGTTTGTCTGGATGACATCTCTTATCCCGAATGACACAGTGGATTTAACTGATTTCTTTCTTTCTTTATTGATTGTTTTAACATGCTATTGAGTTTGTATAACTGCATTTATTTAATTTTTAATTTAAATGTTGTATTATTATTAAAATAAAACATTTTAACAGATGCCTGTGTCCAACAAGGAGAGGAGTGCACGCTTCTGTGCAAGGATAAGGACAGATCCTGCTGCTAGGGAGGAGAGACTAGCAAAGAGAAGGGACAGGTATAACTGTGAAGGTGTATGAGAGCAGTAATGGCAGTAAACAGTGTAGGATGCATTATCTATAAGTAGGGATGATCCAATCGATCAGTCACCGATCGAGATCGGCCGATACTCACTCTCTACCGATCAATCGGTGCTCTCTAAACATGCCGATCGCGAGAGCCGATCGCATGACGTAAAATTATGACGTAAAATACATGACACTTTTCTCTGTGCGCGTCAAAACAAGCTGACAAAATGGCTTCACCAGTCTGGCAGTATTTCAAGGTGTCCGAAACAGACATTAAAATAGCGGTATGCAAGGAGTGTGAAGCAGAAATCCCCCCTGGTGGAACGCAACAACGACAATTTAATACCAGCTCTCCCGGATCTCCGCCCGCGGTGACTGACCGGTGACAGACACACACTTCAAGTTAAACTTAACACACTTAGCTATTTTATCTACCTCTGGAACAACCTAAACTAATTATAAATATATTTATTCTTCACTGTCGGGTCACTCATTACTGGATCAGTGAGCTGCATGAGATACTGACAGGCTGTCAGGAGAGAGAGAGAGCGCTTCCGCTAATTTCTCCCGTGTTCTTATTATATTTATATATACAGTCTATGGTTATTATTATTAACCTAAACTAATTATAAATAATATATTTATTCTTCACTGTCGGGTCACTCAGTACTGGATCAGTGAGCTGCATGAGATACTGACGGGCTGTCAGGAGAGAGAGAGGGGGAGAGAGGAAAAGAGAGCGCGTCCGCTCATTTCTCCCGTGTTATTATTATATTTATATACAGTCTATGTTTATTATTCAAAGTTAATGTAAACTTGAATAATGTACTTCATTTTAATGTAATAATTATGTTGGTTGTTGTTTGTGGAAGCGCCAGTGAATGAGCCCCATTAACTGAGTTTTAAACATCACTTTAAATGGAAGATCCCATAGGCCCCGTCCACTCGATCGGATCGGCCGATACTGATTCTGCCGATCGGCCCCAACATTGGCGATCGGAGCATCACTATCTATAAGCCTGAATTTGTTTTCCATATCTACAGTACAGTACCACTACAAAGTGCATTTGGCAGTTAATTTGGCTTAAATGTTCATTAAAAAGAATAAACAAAGAATATCTAATAAATAAATACATGACTAAATAAATAAATTCATAAATACTTTGTAGGTATAAACAGAGGACGCAAGCTGGACAGCATGATCATCCGTCCGTCACAGAGCTGACAGCATCTGCTGCTGAAAAGAAGAGGGAACAGTGGAGGCTCAATCAGAGGTGACGTAGGGAAAGAAAGAGGCAGGTGGAAGCTGTGATGAACCTCACACCTCTGTCTGAGGACTCTTGAGGAGCCTCCACAAGTTGCCCCTCCTGAACCATCTCAGCCATCCTCACTTCCTAGGCCATCTGTTTCTGCTCAGCCATCCTCACCTTGGGAGGGACCACTCTCATCCTCAACACCTGATAAGGCTTCACGTGGAAGCAAGAAAAAAAACTGTGAAAACCGTACACGGAAACTGAGGGAGGAAATAGAAGAGTTAAGAAAGCAACTTTTAAGAGAAAATGTGAAGTACATCTCAAGCCTATGCCACCAATTCCGACTGAAACATGTTATGAGTCTGTTTTTTTATGTCAATAAATGTAAAGTTCAATTATAAAGTCTTTGGTATCCTTTTTTAAATTTAGGACTACATCCAGTTAATCGATCTATGTGCAATGGCATATTGCAGTTGCAGTATGTCATTCAGTACAACGAAAGACGTCATACAGTAAAACAATGAATTTTACAACAAATATATAAAATAGTGTGTTACTTGACATAAACAATGAAATGAATGAAGGGAATTTAATTATAATAAGAGGTTTCATATGATTTGAAAGCATTTTTACCTGTACTGGAATAATGTAGGAAAAAAATGTTGACGGATGAAAAGCTATTAGCCTTAAAAGACAAAATATTTAATATTTGTAGTTTTGGTGTGAAAATGTTATACCTGGATATAGATTCCTTATAGATCAATAATTACATTTTTCACTATCTGTGACTTTGTCATTGTCATTGATTTTAATATCATATGGAAAATAGCCTTGTTTTGCCGAATGACATTTTCAAGGGGTGTATACAATGAAATGCATAAAAATGCCTTATAGTGTTACCTTTTTCAGTGGGCACATGCAAAAATGAAAAATACATATTTGAATTCACTCAGAAAATGTTGAAACTGACTTGCTGTTTCATTTTTATTTGTTTGCCATTTTGAAAATATAAAATGTCACTGACCGAGTCCTACTTTAGTTACTGTACTGCAAAAAGCAGACGGCGCTGCGCTCAACACACACACAGACTCAAAACCATGGACACACTGGCACATACGTTACATAAACAATGTATAGGCCTAAGTTGCATAAGCTACAGTCTCTCTCTCTCTCTCTCTCTCTCTCTCTCTCTCTCTCTCTCTCTCTCTCTCTCTCTCTCTCTCTCTCTCTCTCTCTCTCTCTCTCTCTCTCTCTCTCTCTCTCTCTCTCAAAATCTATTTAAAACTCATAACAAACAAACAAAATGTCCAAAGTTGTCCTGAAATTAACTTATTAAATAAACAAAACAAAAAATATAGCCATACTTATGCAAACAACATTGAATCTGGACTTGACATTATTCTGATTAGGCATAGCCTACATTGCAAATAAGCAGACAGCGCTGCTTTTCTCACACACACACACACACACACACACACACACACACACACACACACACACACACACACACACAGACCACCTTGCGTTTTGAAGACTGATAAATCCGAAATGGATGAACAAACTTTGCAGCCCAGTTTCCAGCTTTGCAGTGTATCCACGGGTAGCCTCTTGTTTCCTCCGCCACATCTCCTCCGTCCATACATCTGGGAAAGGTGAGCTTGAGCTAGCCAGGGGAATGTTGCTAGCGCAGCTAACGTGCATGTTAGCTAGCATTATCCACGTCTTTAGGCGGCTCTTCTGATGATGTAGTACTAGTAGCAGCTTCACTTGTAGCTTCGGTGAGCTGGCTCGCCGTGGGTGTGTCAGTGACCGCGGGGGTCACGAGCGTGATGATGAATCATACTTTTTTAAGGAAATCGTTTTTATTTTTTATTATAATTACTGTGAAATGTATTATGTTTTCGTCATTATTACAACAAATACACACTTGCAACTGATAACACTGGCAATGATTTTATATTTATTAGACTTAAAAAAAAGATCATGCTCCAAATAAGTGGGGGTACGGCGTACCCCCGCCCGCGTCCAACGCCCACTACACCACTGCCTCTCTGTGTGTGTTTTTATCTGCTGCAGCAAAGTGATTGTATTAGATATTAATGCAATGCTCTTCACGCCTTTACAGAGTGTAAAATTAACGAGCTGTCGGCTCTGCGGATGAGATTAAATGTGTGAGTGTTTGCGTGTGTGTTTGAGAGTGTGCATGATTCATTGGTGGTGGGCGTTTTGAGAGCTGCTGCTCTGCATGTTAAAATGATGCCACATGCTGCAAGGGTCAGCGTGCAGCGAGCTCGGGAGAAAGACAGGGGAGAGGAGAAGCATGACTACTGTCCCTCTGGCTTAGAATTACACTCCAATCCATGCATTTATATAAAGGCCCCCCCTCTCCCATTGCATTTACCATGTTCAATTTTGTATTCTTAACAGTCATAAGATGATACAGCAGCATGACCTACACTTGGCTTACTCTAATCTTCTTGATGTTTTTGTAAACATGTGTGACAGTATGTTGAAGGACCTCTCACTCATGTTTGTGGTGATTACAATTCTTGAAAACCTGTTTATTGACTGTTTTATACAGACTGTCCACTTCTTTTCCTCTTTTTGGTCGATATGGGTCTCAAGTGATCAACAACTGCTTCAGTAGCAAAATCCTAAACCAGCCTTACCTAGTCAGTTGCAGGCCACATGTTGGCCTTTAGTAATAACTTAAAGTATTTTGTTGTTTGAACCGGAGGATCTGCAGTTTAATTCAATGCTTGATATGTTTTGGCCACTAAAGTTAGGCACGAAACTGAACCAATAAGTTCCTGTTATTGTTATCTTCATCCAGTATGACTGTTAGGGAGCAGGGAGGGGAATTGAGGGAGATATGATTCCTCTGGAGGAAATCTGCACTCTATTGAGAGCACTTTTCTAGTTTTATGTGACTTTTTTTTCTGAGTTTAGGATGGCATGTACTGTAGACATCATTATCAATTGAATTGTGCACTTTCTGCCTTGAAATGAACATAGTGCTGATGGTTAATAATGTGTCCAGTCAACTATGTTATTTGCGTCAAATGTTTGACTTTCATTGTCAACTATGTTGCACCTCATTTTTTCAAATGTCAAATATCTAAAATAGTGCTTCTGATATCCTTTATAGTATAATGTACATCTACACAGGTTGGAGTTTTACATGACATCTCTTAACACTATCAAAATGACCTGTAAGGTAGTTTTATAATACAACATATCCCTATCCTTAATGACAGTGCTGAACATATCACATGAAAAAACAAAACTTTAACACAATTATTTTTTAAACTTTAAAAAATCTTTGGATATATGGTAGAATAGACTCAAGAGCCTTTCCAATTTGATTTTACATGAAGTGCAGGACTTAATCAAATGATTGTAATGACATCAAGTTTGTCCGTAACATAGTTGACAAACTGAGTAGTGAAAACATCCTTTCCCTTAAAATAAAATAAAATAAAAAAATGTTTAAGCTTTGCAACTAGTGGATATGTTACACTGAGGAATATACTAACTTGAATTACTGATTGTTCTATTGAGAAAGAACACTTTTTTTGTACTGTTTTGTTGATGTGAAATGCACCCTAAATTAAAGAATCAGTCATCATCCCTGGAGGTTTAGGGGATGGGAAACACATTGGTGTCTATATACAAGTGATTGGAATATGATATATTAGATACATCATTTGTAAATTGCAGCCAGATTAATGTTGTGGATGTTGTTTCAAAAGTTCAGGTGTTTAATAGTCTTCTGGCCTGTGGGATGAAACTGTCCCTGAGTCTGGTGGTTTTAGTCCTGATGCTGCGGTACCGCCTGCCAGACGGCAGCAGCCAGAACAGTTTGTGGCTCGGGTGATGAGGGTCTTTTGTAATCCTGAGGGCTTTCTTTAAGGTTAACCTTGTATTTTTACTAATGCTGTCAAAATTATCGCGTTAACGGCGGTAATTAATTGCATTAAAAATATTTAACGCATTTAACGCATACATCCCACCAGTGGCAGCGCCAGGGTATGGCTGGGGTAGGCTACACCCATGCCAAGAAATAGCTTAACCCCACCATGAAAAATGATGTTAAAGTAAGCAAAATAAAGTCCGCCAACTCGCGCGGAGTAAATTGCACAGACAGCAGTTCGTACGATTGATTTCAGTAGCCACTTGTCTGGAAATACCGAAGACCAGAAACGGTTTTGAAAACTTTTGTCACGTAGTGATCGTCTTCTCAATAGAACATCTTTGATAATGTCTTCTGGCCAATCAGAATCAAGAAAACGGCGTTGTGTTGTTGCAGGAAGTCCCGACGGAGAATACTTTTGTTGTAGTACAGGGGTGCACATAACTGGTACGCAGGTTATGTGCGTAATCTGAAATGCGTACCGTCACTTGTGTCACAAAATACATATATTTTTATATATTACCAAGTGGTTTCATGTAGCTACAACCCACAAAAGTATCATGCTAAATTAAGCTATGTTGCTTGGATATCACTCCTGTTACATCAGCGTAATATAAAAGTACATAACGATTGATGTGCACATTAGCATAATTACGGTTACTTATGTTGTGGCAGATATTTAAGTAAGCTTTCTTAACATAATAGTATAGTTATAATAGTCAGATTGCTCTGAAGATGGGAGGTGATGTTCTATTCATTTTCACGTTCACACAGTCGGTGATTTTGGCCGACCGTCTTTCCTGCTACGGCACTTTAAACTGTATTTCCTCCGCACACTGAGCTCTGATTGGTCAGCAGGCGTGGTGCTTTCGCTGAGTTGATCTCTTATCCTGGAACCTATCCTGCTTCGGAGCACAGACTAGGTTCCAGGATAAGTCACTATGGAGATCTGGCTCGCTAAAAAGTGAACCAGCTTCGTAGTACCGGAAATCCCAGAAGTTATCTTGCTAAACGAAAATCCTGCTTCGAATACCCCCCTGGTCGGGACCAGAGGCCTGTACTACGAAGCTGGTTCAACCTAACCTGGATATGTTTGAGTTAGCCGGTTGGCCTAATCCAAAACATACGCGCTCTCGCTAAACTGTACTACGACGCTGGTTATCAAGTGGATCGCTCAAGCCAGCCGTGTCCTATCTAGTTAGGTGCGCGTTCACATGAAAGGGGTGGTATTTGGAGCATTCGACCAATCACAAACATGGAGAAGCGTACTGACAGCGCAGCGTCATACTTCCTGAATGAAAAGTCAACTATAATATTAGACATATGAAGAAGTTAAACTTTAAACATCCATGACTTAAACACTTTATCCAGGATAAAAGCCACATAGTTGCACCTGCACGGTGAATACAGCTGGTAAAAGAAAAAGTGTTTGAATGCGTACATTAACAGGTTTATGATATCACTGCCCCGTCTAAGACACGATCTGACTTTAATTACATTTGTCTCGAGTGCTTCGTTAACTTAATGTGTTGCTTCGAATAATAGTTCTGTATACAGTATGTGACACTGTGAGTGTTGCACGTCCAGATACGGCTCAGCTGACTCAGATAAGGAAATATATGATACATTATGATGTGATATGCCGCGGACTGTACTTAATGTTACTCTGATCCGGTTACTTATGTTGTGGCAGATATTTAAGTAAGCTTTCTTAACGCTAATGTTATAATAGTCAGATTGCTCTGAAGATGGGAGGTGATATTCTATTAATGTTCACGTTCACACAGTCGGTGATTTTTGCCGGCCGTCTTTCCTGCAACGGCAGCTTTTCTGTATTTCCTTTCTCCTGTAATATGACTTGATCGCTTTAAACTCCGCACACTGAGCTCTGATTGGTCAGCAGGCGTGGTGCTTTCGCTGAGTTGATCTCTTATCCTGGAACCTATCCTGCTTCGGAGCACAGACTAGGTTCCAGGATAAATCACCATGGAGATCTAGCCCGCTAAAAAGTGAACCAGCTTCGTAGTACCGGAAATCCCAGAAGTTATCTTGCTAAACGAAAATCCTGCTTCGTAGTATACCCCCCCCTGGTTAGCCGCACAGCATAAGTTACCATGGAGATCTAGCCCGCTAAAAAGAGAACCAGCGTCGTAGGACCGGAAAGCCGGAGTTTTCCCTGAAGTTAGCCGGCTAAGCGAAAATCCTGCTTCGTAGTATACCCCCCAGGTTAGGTTGCAGGCTAAGAGCTCAACTCAGTGAAAGCACTGCCTGCTGACCAATCAGAGCTCAGTGTGCGGAGTTTAAAGCGATCAAGTCATATTACAGGAGAAAGGAAATACAGAAAAGCTGCCGATGCAGGAAAGACGGCCGGCAAAAATCACCGACTGTGTGAACGTGAACATTAATAGAATATCACCTCCCATCTTCAGAGCAATCTGACTATTATAACATTAGCGTTAAGAAAGCTAGCCTACTTAAATATCTGCCACAACATAAGTAACCGGATCAGAGTAACATCCGCGGCATATCACTTCATAATGTATCATATATTTTCTTATCTGAGTCAGCTGAGCCGTATCTGGCCGTGCAACACTCACAGTGTCACATAGCCTACTGTATGCAGAAGTATTATTTTAAGCAACACATTAAGTTGACGAAACACTCGAGACAAATGTAATTAAAGTCAGATCCACTCGTGTTTTAGACGGGGCAGTGATATCATAAACCTGTTAATGTACGCACTCAAACACTTTTTCTTCTACCAGCTGTATTCACCTTGCAGGTGCAGCTATGTGGCTTTTATCCTGGATAAAGTGTTTAAGTCATGGATGTTTAAAGTTTAACTTCTTCATATGTCTAATATTATAGTTGACTTTTCATTCAGGAAGTATGACGCTGCGCTGTCAGTACGCTTCTCCATGTTTGTGATTGGTCGAATGCTCCAAATACCACCCCTTTCATGTGAACGCGCACCTAACTAGATAGGACACGGCTGGCTTGAGCGATCCACTTGATAACCCGCGTCGTAGTACCGTTTAGCGAGAGCGCGTATGTTTTGGATTAGGCCAACCGGCTAACTCAAACATATCCAGGTTAGGTTGAACCAGCTTCGTAGTACAGGCCCCAGGAGGCAGCGGGAGGGTTAACTCAGCCTCTGAGAAGACGAGTGCGCAGTGCCTTTCACGCACCGCCTTTCACGCACCGCCTTTCACGCACCGCCTTTCACGCACCGCCTTCACTGTGTTTACCTTCAGAATCATAAGGCAAGGCAAGTTTATTTATATAGCACTTTTCAACACAAGGCAATTCAAAGTGCTTTACAAAAAATGAAAGACATTAAGAAAAGGGCATTTAAAATCAGTCATTAAAAAGAAAAGCTAATAAAATAAACATTAAAAGAAAAAATACATGGATAAAAGTTACAGTGCAGTTTAAGATATGAATAGTTCAATTAAAAGCAGCGACAAAAAGAAAAGTCTTCAGCCTGGATTTAAAAGTATTCAGAGTTACAGCGGACCTGCAGGTTTCTGGGAGTTTGTTCCAGATATTTGGAGCATAATAACTGAATGCTGCTTTACCATGTTTAGTTCTGACTCTGGGGACAGAAAGCTGACCAGTCCCTGAAGACCTGAGAGATCTGGATGGTTCATAATTTAGCAGGAGGTCAGTAATGTATTTCGGGCCTAAACCATTCAGTGCTTTATAAACCAGTAGCAATATTTTGAAATCTATTCTTTGAGACACAGGAAGCCAGTGTAAAGACTTCAGAACTGGAGTGATGTGATCCACTTTCTTAGTGTTAGTGAGGACTCGAGCAGCAGCGTTCTGAATCAGCTGCAGCTTTCTAATAGATTTTTTAGTGAGACCTGTGAAGACACCATTGCAGTAGTCGAGTCTACTGAAGATAAAGGCATGGACAAGTTTTTCCAAATCCTGCTGTGACATTAGTCTTTTAATCCTAGATATATTCTTTAGGTGATAGTAGGCTGATTTAGTAACTGTTTTAATGTGACTGTTGAAACTCAGGTCAGAGTCCATGACTTCACCTAGATTTCTGACTTTATCTGTTGTTTTGAACATTGCACACTGAAGCTCAGCGCTAACTTTTATATGTTCTGACTTGGCTCCAAAAACCATTCCCTCAGTTTTATCTTTGTTTAATTGGAGAAAGTTCTGACACATCCAGTCATTGATTTGTTCAATGCACTTACTCAGTGTTTGAATTGGAGCATAGTCTCCTGGTGAAATTGTTACGTACATTTGTGTGTCATCTGCATAGCTATGGTAACTTATTTTGTTGTTTTTCATTATCTGAGCCAGTGGTAGCATGTAGATGTTAAAGAGAAGAGGCCCCAAGATGGAGCCTTGAGGTACCCCACATGTCATATTTGTCAACTCAGATGTGTATTTACCTATAGAAACAAAGTTGTTTCTGTCCTTTAAGTAGGATTCAAACCAATTTAGAACTGTTTCCGAAAGTCCCACCCAGTTTTCCAGTCGGTCTAGTAATATGCTGTGGTCAACATTGTCAAACGCAGCACTGAGATCTAATAATACTAACACTGAGGCTAAAGAGCGACCGCAGGCTGATGTGTTTTAACCACACACACGACTTAAACGCAGACTTTTGTTCCTCCATGTTTCGTTGTTATCGTTTCACTGAGCGGACCCGCCCCTTTTTTTCAAACGCTCCCTTTTTTGGTCCATCTGCGGCGGTAATAGGTTTTGTGCGCTGTGATGATTCGGCTGTACCTTTAATAATGAATATTAAATGTTGTGAGGAAACCCTAACCCTAACCCTATATCCAGTCTCTGATTGTGTTACGTTATTATGAGAGTGCTCTCATACTTGTTTGATTCTGAAATTGTATATATTAATTTATATATATATATATGTGTGTGTGTGTGTGTGTGTGTGTATAGGTCCGCATCTGTTATTGTCTCATTATACCGCACTGTCAATGAATCAAAGTAAATATATAAGTCATCATGAACACATCTGTCCATCAGACAGAGTGCTGCTGTGCCTCCTGTCATCATTAATTGACATCTCTTTAAAATGACCGCTCAGAGGAGAGGAGTTCTCATTTCTCTAACCGCCTGCTGCTTCCCCTCCCCTCTCCTCGGTTCCCCTCCTCAGTCCTCCGCTCGCATCTCCTGTGGGCGGGACTAAGTATCGAGGATAGGAGTCGAGGAGGGGACATTTAAGAATTGAGAAACCTCTCTTGACTCCTCGGTCCTCCGGTAGTGACCCGGAAATGAATTTCAGCGTGCCATTTTGAAGGACATCTAATTTCTCTAAATGCACACCGAAGACCGAGGATCGAGCGTCGAGGAGGCTCTCTGGAGGAGCTATAACCGAGGAGACACTGATGGGTCCTCCACGGCTCCTCCGCGGATGCATTTCCGGAAACGGTGCGGGCTTGACGCACGTCCGGACTTATTTCAGCCAATGACAGCTCTGCATGCATCCCCTGGATATTATTTTAGTAGCTGCTTTCATCGCTATAAGGGAGTGAGACTGTGTTGTTTGTTCATATCAGTTGCAAATACAGCATTGCATTTAATGATGCCACGGATAAATAAAAAATGAAGCCATCTTTACTGGAACAGGGGATTCACATGAAACATTGCAACATTAAATTGTTTGTTGGTGTTTGGAATGGACTCAAATTCATATCTGCCTCATTATTCTGGTATTGCTCCTTCACATTGAAATTATTAAACTTGCAAAACATGGCGTGGATTTTAATATGAAGCAGTCACAGAAAATGTAGTAATTTTGTTACAAAAAAAAACTGAAATCTTAAAGTTATTGTAGTGTATCCTTAACCACGTATTTATTTGTTAATTTACTGTTAAGAACTGCAACACTCAACTGACTTTTCCCGATGTATCGGACTATGAATGCGAGAATACCTTCACGTTCGTCTTTAGCTTCTTGCGGTAAAGTAATTAAAATGACACCAATCCTACAAATATGAAAATAGCAACCCCTCTAATTAAAAGTATTTTAAGGCAAACATCACTGCAAGAAAGACCCCAAACTGAAGCTAAAGCTGACTGCTGCTGCTGTTTAATGCAGGAGGTATTTTGGGGTGTGGGATGAATAAAACATCAGAGCACCTTGTTTATTTCCATCCTTCAACCGTAACTCGTTCTTTACATAATTTAATTCTAGTCCATTGGCTAGGCAGTGCATCTAATTGAACCTCAACCCGTTAGCCAGGGAATGATTTGTTTACATGCTCACTCCAAACTCTCATACTCTGAGGGCTGTGACTCATGGAGGAGAGTTCCTCTCTCTTGGGTCAGTGTTTCAATCCCATTTGTGGTAAGAGAGAGGATTGTTTGCATCACCTTCCCTTCTTGCTTCAGGATGTTAAGCTCTTACTGCTTATATCTCTCGCTGTCTCGCCTATAGAGTGGTGCAGGAGTGAATCCGAAACCAGGAAATGAGCTAGCATTTTTAGCAGTGCTGCGCCCCCTCCTCAATGTTTTTTTAAAATTAGTCTTTGGTTAGTTTCTGGAAATAAGACAAGCTGGTCTTTTTTTCACGACATAAAACACAGACTGGTGAATGTATGAAGCATTTACTTGTTTAAAAAGTGCTAGTGAAATATTAGTAGCTACATGAGACTATAAATGTCCTCACACCAAACATTAGCCGCCTTTAGTTTAGCAGTGATAATGTTTGTTTATAGCTATTTCGTTTTTTCAACTGCATTTACACTTTGAATATTACAAAAGTGGGTTTAATAAGAGGAAAATATCTTGTTGAATAAAGAAATAAGTATCGTTGTGACAAAGGTTTTCGTCACTATGGACTGACGGCTTCAGGCCGGGTAATATGGCACTTTATTAGCGTGATTGCACAGTACAGTTGAGGTCTGTGGCTGATGATTTTGTGCACCTGGTGTCCTGTGTTGTCTCCTCCCCCCTCACCTGTGTCTTGTTGTGCTGATTTGAGTGTGTGTATTTAGGCTCTGTTCCCTGTCTGATTGAGAGGCTGGTAGTGTGTGTGAGATCCTGGTGGCGGCAGGATGTGTGCAAGGAGAACAGCAGGATTGAGGCTGTGAACTTTGTGCACATTATTTTAATAAATGCCCACGTCGGGTTATATTTTTGGACGTTCTGCCTCCTTGCTTGGTCTGGGCCGCTCAACGGTCAGCTTCACAATTGGTGCCAGAAGTGGGATTTGACCAAGTAAGGAGGTGAAAATTACGAGAGGAAAGAAGAGGGACCAAAGAGAGGAACCGCGGCTGGGGGTGGCTATGCCTGGAACGGACCAGGGGGCCACGGCTGTTGAGGCAGCAGGAGACGAGAGACAAGCGGCAGGAGACGAGAGACAAGCAGGAGGAGGCGGACCCGGACCCACGAGGAGTCGACAGAGCCTGGGTCGTGCTGGAGGCAGACCAACGCATTGCAACAGGACAGCTTCCGGATGGGTGGCGTCACGACATGGTTGACAGCAGCTTCGCTGGCCCCGCTGGAGGTGGCGGCGTTGAGACCGGGTGGCTGACTGGTTGTCCCGAAGCCGAGACTGTGGGGACACTGCTTCCTGGGGAGAGGGGGAAGGAAATGTGACGAAGGTTTGCATCACTATGGACTGACGGCTTCAGGTCGGGTAATATGGCACTTTATTAGCGTGATTGCACAGTACAGTTGAGGTCTGTGGCTGATGATTGTGTGCACCTGGTGTCCTGTGTTGTCTCCTCCCCCCTCACCTGTGTCTTGTTGTGCTGATTTGAGTGTGTGTATTTAGGCTCTATTCCCTGTCTGATTGAGAGGCTGGTAGTGTGTGTGAGATCCTGGTGGCGGCAGGATGTGTGCAAGGAGAACAGCAGGATTGAGGCTGTAAACTTTGTGCACATTATTTTAATAAATGCCCACGTCGGGTTATATTTTTGGACGTTCTGCCTCTGCCTCCTTGCTTGGTCTGGGCCGCTCAACGGTCAGCTTCACAATCGTTAATGTGTGTTTTATTACGTTCTCTACTGGGCTAGGGGAACCAAAGGGAAGCAACACAAACCAGAGTGGAATTGGTAAAAGTTATAAGTGGTTTTATTATAACTATTAGTCGTGAAACAAAATAATAAGGCAAGCTTTGCACAAACAAAGGGCCAAATGCTGGTTGACAACAACCAAAATAAAGAGACTCCAAAAGAGAGTTTAACAGATTATACACAGTAATAATCAGTACAAAAGGGAAACAAAAACCTCACTAAAACGTGGTACATGAACTGAAAAAGGCTGTAACAAAACACAGCTGATGGTAATCCACAGGCGCTAACCGCTCAACTAACCTGGATACTACTCACACAACACAGAACACTGCTTTAACACGCTGCTACGCAGTATAACAAAACACAGAACATTCAATGGATTAACGAGCATAACGAGTAAGCACAACAGGAGGCTAGAGGCGTCTGTCTCACAACACAGAGCCTCCCGAGTGATAATTGTTCCCAGGCTTTGTAGTCCTCTCCAGCAGGTGTGCGCTGGGCTTGCACAGGGATTGGAGAACGTCTGGCCCGGCGTGCTCCAATCAGTGTCCTCGGAAGTGGACCAGGAGATGACAGCCAATGACGTTGGGGCAACCACACAGCTCATTTACATAATCACATAATGCCTTTCTATCTGGCAGCCATTCAACCTGGATGATTTATACGGTACACTGCACCTTCCCTTCTCTAGGTCAGTTTCCTTTTCTTCCTCTCCTTCTTTTTCCCCACAATGTTATTTGTTGCCTAATTGTTCATGTTGCACATTACAGTAGAGGCTACTCCCCTCCCTTGACAGGCTTTCATTGTGAGAGATGTTTCGCCCATTGTGCACTGAGGTTCTTTATGCACAGCCATGCCCTCTCCTTATGGAGTCATTGTGGCTTGCAATTAATGATCACATTCAGCTCCACTTCCGCTTTCTCACACTGAACAGCAGCACATTAGCATTCTAACCCAAGTGTAGCCATTGGAGCAAAGGACTTATAGGTAGTGAGCATGGTCAAATGTAGGAAACAGATGCTAAATATAAGAGATGTGAACAAACCATTATGTTGTTAGCTTGAAAGTGTTAAGGTGATATATCTCTCTGTGTTTGGGGTTATTCTTGGCTCAATTAACAGTTATATGGAGTGAGCTAACAGGGTCTGCTAGTCCTGTTGGGCCAGTTCAGTAGCCTGACCTTAAATCGATAAATGACTCACTTAACTGACAAAATTCCCTGTGTGAAAACACTGAATATCAAGCTCTGCTCTCTTGTATCAAATAGTTGGTAACACACAAATCTCGTAACTAGAAAAGGCTTAAGTTTCTGATGAAAGTGTGCTTACTGCCGAATTCTTCCCCTGTTTAAAATAGTTAAAGCTCTGAAACAGATGAAGTAGCCTATTGTGGGTGTCCTGCTCAATTACTGGAAGTAGTTAAAAAAGCAGTCAAATACAATTTGTATTGGTTAAAGTGAAAGATGAAGTTTGAATACTACTTCCATTAATATGCTCCTGCATAAACACTTGCATTTTACATCCTCAAATTCAAATAACTCTTGATTTAGCTTTTAGCGCATTTTACAAATCTTTTAATTTAAAGAGCCTGTGACAGCATCCCAACAACTGTTGTGCAATGAAATATTGGGCTACTACTCATCTCGAACCGTCATCTTAAAAAAGAAGGTGCGATACCGTTCCGATAAATATCAATTATTTCGAACATCGCGGGGAAATTCCTTCGACTCATTTTGAAGTTTTGGGGAAAGCCGGAAGTGACGTCAATGCGGGAACGCTTCACTGTGCGGCGAGAGCCAAACACGAACAAAGTGTGTTGTCATGCGTAGAAATGGTGAATTACTGAGTTTAGGCACGTTAATAACGTTTTAATGAAGTTGACTACAATATATTCATATTTGTCAGTGCTTTCATGTCAATTCGGCGAACATAAACATAAATGATCGTGGTGAAGATGATGATTACATTAGGATTAAAAATCGGTAGTGAGAGCTGCTGAATTTCCTCCCGTAGGATGTGATATAAAAACAAATCGATTATTGTTGTAGTTGTAAACTCAAGTGGATGAAACTACATGAATTAGTGCTTTCATGTCAATTCGGCGAACATATGATAGATTAAATGATCGTGAGGATGATGATTAAAAAATCGTCTGTTTGAGCCGGTCTGCATTTCCTGATGAGAAAACAAACCAATGCTTTTTGTAGTTGTAGTACACCAACATGGATTAAACGTGTGTTTTTTTTTTTTACCACAATGTTGGGGAAATTAATGGATAAAATGCACGGATTATTATTATTATTATTATTATTATTCCCACTCCGATCGGGACACTAGGTCCACCGTTTCCCCGCAGCGTGGCTCCCCCTGTTGACAGTTTACGTGGGCTGGGCTGGGTGCAGTGGCGGACTGGCCATCGGGACGAATCCCGATGGGCCGGTACCGAAGTGGGCCGGTCGGATAAGTCACTAGCACATCCCCCATAGGCGGCGCGTGAGGCTCAGGTTTGGGAAGGCTAAATAACTTTTTTTACCTGACGCTGCCCGCCCCCGGCTTCTATAGAAAAGAGATCAACTCAGTGTGTGGAGTTTAAATCTCTCAAGTCATATTACAGGATAAAGGAAATACAGTTTAAACTGCCGTATGCAGAGAAGACGCCGACGTGTCGCACTTATCATTCATATCACATCATCAATCAGATCATCGATCATATTATATCATATATTTCCTTATCTGAGTCAGCTGAGCCGTATCTGCCCGTGCAACACTCAGTGTCACATACTGTATGCAGAAGTATTATTTTAAGCAACACATTATGTTGACGAAACACTCGAGTCAAATGTAATTAAAGTCAGATCCACTCGTGTCTTAGATGGGGCAGTGATATCATAAAACTGTTGTACGCTTTCAAACACTCGGTAGGCCTAGTTATTTTGTAACCAGTTGTTCTGTATTCACCTTGCAGCAACTCTGTGGCTTGTATCCTGGATTATATGTTTAAGTTATGGATGTTTAAAGCTCATATTTGTCTAATATTAGTTTACTTTTCATTAATGAAGTATGACGCTGCGCTGTCAGTACACTTGTCCCTGTTTGTGATTGGTCAAATGTAGCTAACCCCGCCCCCGTGAACGCGCTCTCAGCTGGTGAGAGAAACCCTGGCTTGATTTACCGAGTTGATAACCAGCGTCGTAGGACCGCTTAGCGAGATCTCGTTTGTTAGTTTGTTGTTAGTTTGTGTGTTACTCAAACATATCCAGGGTCTGTTGAACTGGCTTCGTAGTACAGGGCACAGGTGGCTAGCAGCGCTAATGTCAAAGACACAGACATTATACATTATATTTGTATTTTACCAGGATGCAGTGACACAAATATTTGGGAAGGCTTAGCCTTCCCTAGCCTACAGCACCCGCCGCCCCTGACATCCCCCACTCCCCGTTGACAATTTACTAGCGGTACCGAAGTGGGCCGGTCGAGAGTCCCGGGATGATTTTTAGTCCCAGTCCACCACTGGCTACATGACCGTATGATCGCCCATATTGACGCACCTAATTCCTAAACTTCTAACAGATACAACATAAACCGATCCTTCAGCCTCATAGCTCTCAGACACGTTCAACATTAAACTGTCATCGCTGTCTGAACTTGCTGCTGTGTGCACCATCGTGCGTTTACATGCAGATGCTGGGATCCTGAACGGTGCAGCTGGAGCGATGTGCCCGCAATGACATCACACATAATTTGGCGGGACTTGAAGAATCCCCGAGAAGATCCAGAAAATGGTCAACATTGAAGGGCAGATTAATGGTTATCAAAGTACAAATATCCAAAATCAGTTCAGTAACGGTTTTCAAGGGGACAATATTTACTCAAATTGATGGGTTTGGATGATGGAGGAAACTCGTGTCACAGGCTCTTTAAGTAAGGGCTATTCAAGTATTCGTACAGGGTACTTGATTTAACAAATAGCAGCTGGTTTACAGATGTTTCTTTCCCAATGCAAGTCAATGGGGAAAAGTATTTTTGAACTAACAGGATGACACAGAAGTTGAAGTAACACTGTTTGACCACTTTGAATATTTGCTTCAAAGTCCGTCCCTCGTCCTGGGGGCATGAACAACATCACAAAAACAAAAATGCCGGACAAAGTTTGCCCACTTAGAAAGCCAGGTTAAATTGCAAGCACAACTACTCCAACAACTTTGTGTCTCTGGCGTATTCACTATGAACTGTTGTTGCCCACGTAAATCCAGCCTCCACTTCTGATGCCTCCAATACGGCTTTTGGATCTTGTTTCGTGTCCAGGCAAACACTTGGTGTCCCAGTTGAAACCATTTTTTCAGCAGAGAAAACACAAAAAAACGATTTCACAATTGTCTCAGGCTCCGAACCGTTCCTGAAAGTCCCTCGTTGAAAAGGGGTATAACTAAAACATCAGCTACCCTGCAGCAGTGAAATGTTCTATATTGTGAGTAAGGTAGAGTGGTTGTGAGGCTAACCTGAGCTGCTCCGGTCAGCTGGGCCTAATACACTGCCCAGGCCGTCGCTCCCAATTAGCCCCACTCAGCCTCTCGTTGCTTCAAATTCAATCTGCTGAGCTCAGCCTGGAGTAAACTACTCAAACACTTCACTACTTACGGCTAACCCACTATCAAGAGGTGTGTTCACTCTGCCAACACTTTGTCAAGTGTCACTGGCCAAATGTTTATTCTTGAATGTAACAAACGCCATTGCTCTACTCCTCACACTGACTGTAATTTATTATCTTTGTGGTAAGGTACATTATGTAAGATTGTACACTGCTAAATAATTATCTTGAAAGTTGATGGTCTGATGGAGCTTTTAAATTAGACTCATTCAGATTTATAATCACATCCATTTGAACTGATTGTTTTGTGTTTGGATTCAACATCATCCAATTCCAGTTATAATGTACCTTATGTAATGTAGAAAACACGAACATGCTTGTGAGTTTTGTCTTTGGCCTTTCACTCCTTTATAAAAGTGAACGTTTCTAGAAGGACTTTTGTTTGCGGTTCTAGAAAAGCTTCTTTACCGGTTCTGTTTTGTAAAAGCAATAGTTGCGATCCATTAGATTTCCAGCTTAATTCAACCTAATGCATCAATAACTAGCTACATTGGACAATAATACAGCCCAATAACCCAGGAATTGTACAATTATAAAAAATAAAAATCCTTAATGATTCTTCAATTCAATTCAGTGAGTCTTCAATAAAAAACCAGCCTGGATATTTATCCTCAGTGAGGGAAAAAACCGGACCTTTGATTAGCTATGACCCAATCACATAACATACACTCTAATTTTGTTTTACAGTTTTATATGGTTTGAACATCAAACCTTTCTATTTGAAAGGATTTACTGCTATCCTGTCACATACCGGAATAGATAACGTGTTCTAGTATTATTAACATTTCTAATAGTATTATGTGTTTCAGTACATTGAAAACGTTAGCTTCTACTCAGAGCCAGTCAGTGAATTCCTGGATGTAATAAAGGCTGTGAACTTAGTTCTAATGTAAGATAAGTTGGCTTTAAAAATGATACATTTTTAGCTTTTGTACAACATCTCACACTATAATATGTAAAGTGGAGAAATTGTACATCTCACAATCTACCTTACTGCATTCACATTTTAATCTAAACTGCAAATATATTGCACACTTTATAATGTATATATCGTATGTTTAATGTTTATAGTTTCTTCATTATAATGTTTTTCTATCATAGACAACACTTCTTCTAATTTCTTATGTATATGTTTATATTGTGTACTATTAGAAACTCTATATACTGTATATATTTTCTATTGTTAATATACACCCATTTACTATTTATGTTAATATTCTATTTGTGTAATGCCTTTTTTACATGAAACTGTAACAAAACTGTTTCCCTTTCTAATACAATCAGAGACCAGTAGAACCTATAAGCTTCCTAATAGTGGTCTCTTTAAATAACCCATAACATCCAGTTGTCTCCTTTTATTGACTTACTTACTGAAGATTATTAAAAATCACCTTATATTGCTTTGCCTTACAATTACATCAACCTTTGTATCAGTTAACTTTTTATTGAAGATATATTTAGAGAATTAAAACTCAATAAAAGCGACTTTATAAACTACACTGCTTGCAGTTATAATGAATGTGTCTATCAACTGCTAAGTCATCTTGTAAAAGTCACATTGACCTAAAGCCCTGGCTCTATCTGCTCATATATTGCAGTTTCTCTTGGGAACATTGTCAGTCTAAATGCTGAAATATAAATTTTGCACATTATTTGACCACATCGCAATATAACAATATCTCTTCCTGCTTATCGAGCCTGTGAAGGTCGTATACAGCTGTGTTAAGAATAATATAAGTGAGAAAAAACAACACGTAAGCCGATCTCTTGTTTTGGAGGAAGGCAGATGTGACAGAGTTACAGTCCGAGGGGAATGAATGAGAGCGGCCTCCTCTCCAGCGGGACGTATGGGGATCATGCGTGTGTTCGACTGACAGCTGGTTTCAAGTGAACACAGGGAAACCAGAGACGAGGAGGTCAACAGACGCTAGGATCGCTGGCTCAGGTTGATTGGGTCAGTGTTTCCATCACACCTCACCATCCCTCGTGTTGAGATCTTCATATGAAGTGAATACTTAAAACGAAAGTTAATTGAGATCATGGTATGAAGTGAATACTTAAAAACGAAAGTTAATTATAAATCATACATGATCAATCATATTCTTGTATAAACCCATAATGAGAATGCTTCTTGACGGTTTTTGAATATGTATCTATGCTTACAATTTTTTCTGTTGCTATTTTGATAACTTTGCGTTTTGAAAAGAGGGTGTTGTGAGTTTTCATAGTATGTTTAATACTTAAAAACGAAAGTTAGTTATAATCAAATATAATCAATTATATTCTTGTATAACCCACAATGAAAATGCTTCATATTTTAGGTTTTTCTATAGTTACAGTATAAACAAAACAAAGTGGTTTGTTTAGGTTGAGTGTGTAAGATCTATGAGTTATGGGTGTCTCCTCTGGCAGCAGTCCACAGGGAGGGGGGGCTTCAGGCTTAAGGAGAAACACATTAGAGGCCAAAAAGAGTTCATGTCCTTTTTACCTCACATGAAAAGGTGTGTCTTATGCCATAAAGCTATGGAACATGTCGGGACATGTTTAGCCCTGTACATTAGAGGGCATGCGCAGTTTTCCACAAATTGGGTGTAGAGGAGGAGTTTGTTTTTTGGGTTTTCGATCCAGTTTTTTCAGCATAAAGAGACTAGTTTTTTGAAAGAGCGCGAGAGAGAGGGGGGTTTCCCCTGGTAGACTCTCTCCCGGTAGGCTGTGTGCTTCAGAGCTGGGTAACTAGCTCTCGGTAAGGTTCTCCCAGACGGGGTAAATATCTCTCTAATTTCTTGGTTGTTGGCTGAGTGGAATGATTTGATGAGAGATGTGTTTGTGAATATTATAACCCGCGACCTGTGAGGACCTTCTTCCTCCGAAACCTTGGCGGATAGGAATGTGTTTTTGAAAGGTTAATCCGCCGTCTGTGTCGGAAAAAGTGTATGAATATTATAACCCGCGACCTGTGAGGAAATCTTCCTCCGAAACCTTGGCGGATAGGAATGGGTTTTTGAATGTTATATATGTTATGTCCGTCTGTGTCGGAAAAAAGGTATGAAACTGATGTGAATTGATTTGGTGAATGAAAAGTTGAATGCGCTTTTTATTGTCACCGGTCTTTTTACGAGGAAATACCTCTAAATTCTATCGGGAGAATTTTAAAATGTCACAACTGAATTGGGCAGTTGAAATTAAAACATTTTGGTAATAAATGTAAGACTGTGAATTAAAGTTTCATATTTGAACATGATCACAGCACCAGGTTTTTAGTATGATTATAATGTTGTAAAGAGAGAAGGTAAAAACCCTGTATTAGTTTGGACCTATTTTTCTTCAAATAAACTGAATCCCACCTGTTGGATTGGGATAATTTAAAAGACACCTGTGCCCTCCTCTCCTGCTTCAAAGGTAAGACTGCACCCTGCCACACACACTAAGGTAGGAGCACACTCCATTTACTGATATCAAAATCCTTCGGGATCCCTTAAACAGATTAAAAAAGAGTTGTCTGAATTGAAACAGCAGTTAATTGAACCTGGTTCTTCAGGGGGTTAGGAAGAGGTGAGATCTTGCTGACGTTGGTGGATCTGAGCCAAGCAGCAAACTTACATAGACTCAATAACTTCGGAAAGGTCAATTAGTAGGTCAGAGTAATTTACCGGAATACATTATCAGGACCTCTCCGACTCTAAACACTCGACAGCCTGCACAGCTACTTATCAGCTTGTTCCAACAATGGCTTCAGCTTACATTGTCATTACATGTATGTAAAATGACATAACGTTGTTGTGGCAGCCGATAGCCTCCATATAAGGTTTGTTTAACTCTTTGGGCCATTGATCCCTGACTTACTGAGGGAAGTCCAATAGAAACTGATACCTACAGTGATGATTACCAGGCATCTTTACAGGGGTGCATTCACAAGGATTATGCAAATGTTTTCACACTCAGCAGTCAAGGATGAGGATACAGCGTCCTGGGAGGAGGTTGCTTTTAGTAGGACAAGAAGCCCAGGGCAGCAACAATAAACACACTCAGAAGTGACAGCGAGACACACTGAGAGACAGCCACAGGTCATATCCGTCACCTCTCCTGTTTTCTCCTTCTCTTATTTAATGTTTTTCCTTTTCCCATATACCCTTAATGCTTTGTTTGTATTCTTGGAGTCCCTGTGCCCTCCCTAACAGCTCCAAAGACACTAAAGATGATTGTGTGAAATGTGTCAGTCTGCTTTCTCTTTCCCTGACCCAGAACCCCACCTCATCAGCACACCTGGGCTCCCAGCTGCTTCTCATTGCTAATAAAGCCAGTTTATAATCCTCTCTGGCGCAGTCACTCATTGCCATATCGTTCTTCGCTTCATACAAGACTTTCCAGCAGTCCGGACTGATTCTCTGTTTCCCATCCTGACTGTCCCTGACCTGCCTAACTCGCCTGTGTCCCGGTAAACCTACCACCCATCTTTCTTAGACTAGAGATTTGTTTCTGCGTCCTGGTTCATGTTTGCTATTTACTGACTCCCTGATCCACTATGTTGACTCAACCCTGTCTGAGACTCCCATTAGACAATAACCTTTCCTAGATTACCTGCGCTGCTCTGTAACCGTGGATTTTGGTATTACACTTCATTTTAAACTGTTTCCTGCTCTCCAGTGGGCTGCATTTAGGTCCTAACACAACTAGTTACAAAATTAATCTAATGACGTTGATTTTGAATCTATGAAGTCACAGGAGTTTGCTTCTGTAAATGATGCATTGGTGTCTTGTAAAGCAAAGTTAATGCAATGGATTTAACAACCGTCGAAAAAAGTTTGGAGATACCAGTTTGAAGGCAGTAATGTGCTTCTCTATGATAACTGTTTATAGTACTTTTTTTACACAGCCATACTGTATACATATACACAGACGTGCATCCATATGCGTGTCCCCACTAATGTGCTGATCCATGGGAAACTCCATTTAATTTGCTTCTTTGGGATAACAAACAAATAGGTCTGTGTTGTCAAAGCAATATTTAAGTAAAAAACACACAGTTATTAAAATACAATTGTGTTTATAGCACAAACTTGTCACAGCATAAAGTAAAAGGAAAACCTACAATGAAGATTAAAGGGAATCATTGTTTATTTTATGGACCCACCATCTTTTATAGTGTGACGCATAAATCCAATTATGTTCAAATACTGATATCCTGTTATCATCCCATTGCTTGAAATTGGCAATCAAAAGTGAGTGTATGCTAAAACAAAATAACATAAAATACAGATTATTTCCCTAGTAACTTTAGTAAACAGTTAAATCAGTTAAATCATCTGACACCAAAAATGTACAAACTTAGTTAGTGGAAAAAATATGGAGGACTTAAAATTACTTAATAAAATCCATCACATTTCATTTATATCGCTCAATATCACAGTTTACAGATTTGAACACCATCTGCTCTAAAACCTAGGAAACTAAATAAACCCTACAACTAACGGGGAAGAAATGGAAGAAAGCTCAGGGAGAGAAACTGAGGAAGGATACCTCTCCCGTAGCAGAGAATAAACAACATCATATAAATTCCAACATAGACAATCCATATCAGGCTTTTTGTGATGACAAATGGATTCAATTCCAACAACATGGCACCAACTTTTTGCCGTACTACATCATAAATAAGAATGTATAACATGCGGTTTAGACTTAATTTATTTAACCATAAATGGATGAAAAAAGAAGGCTAAATACAGAAAGACAGAATTAACAAAGAAATTAAATCTCAAAATGTTTTGATTCATAAATAATTAAATAATGGTAATTAATCAGGAAGAAAAAAAGTAATACAAATTAAAGATAATATATGTTGCTAATTACTTGAATTTGTTGATTTCTTTCGAGGTGGGTAACCCCATAAATTTCCTTTATTAAAAATGTGTTAAAGAAATGATAAATATATTTTGTATTATTATTAATTCTACACATATATGAAGCATAGGCCGCTTAATCACAAGGAACTAAATCCCCACACCCTAACTTTACTCGCAATCACATAATAGACCCTCCAGAAAAATGCGATTCTGCGATCGCAGAATTTACGCATAATCAGCAAAATGGCACAGATTTTTAAAAGGCCGCATATTTATCAAAAGGCCGCATAATCCCCGCATTTTTCCACACAAAGTTGATTAAAAAAAAAGTTAACTTGTCTTGACGTGAAGTAGTGATGATGATGACGCAACGTCATCAGCTCGCGCATCACAGAAGGTAAACAACACCGTAGAGTGAACGTGTGGAACTCACACGAGAGAGAAAACACCAAGATGAAAAAATCTAATCCATCTCATTTACGGACGAACATTTCTGCTGAAGACCGGGCAAACCAGTACCCCGATGTCTTGCACGAAAATGGGGGGAAACTATTCTGCACCCCGTGCAACTGTGTTGGAGCATAAGAGAAATTTGACGCTGACTACCCACTTTGATTCATTCAAACATTCGAAAATGCTTTCTGCTGCTGCGGACAAGAAAGCCAAACAACTCACGTTCACTGAGGCATCAACCTCCAAAACCTTTCGAGGGCTACAAGAAACGAGGTGAGAAGCCTACAAGATTGAAGCTGGTCAGATAACGAACAAGTAAATGAAAACAGAATGAGGCGGAGAAGTGTGTGTGTGTGTGTGTGTCTGTGTGTGTGTGTGTGTGTGTGATTAAAATAGCCCAATTGCTTTTACAATAAATAAACATTGAATGTGTTTAATTGAATAGTAAAGGCAGTGGCGGCCGGTCCATGCGCTAGGGGCTTCGCCCCACCTCTTCCCACATACAAAAACAAATATTAAATTAAAAAATATATATTTAAAAAAAAAATATATTTTATATTTTTATTTTTAATGAACAAGGTAAATATCATACAATTGGTATCAGTAAAATGTATAATCTACAATAAAATCTCGTTTAAAATTGTGTTACGATGTCTAAAGTTACTGATAAGTCACATGTTTCCTGCCTGGCCTTGCCCGTGGCATTAGTTTATCATTACCGGGTGCCGTGCAAGGAGCCCCCGAGCCAAACAGCAGCAACCAGCACGTTGCAAAAGTCTCAATAGTAAACTGTGCCGCCGAAACATCATTTCAACCAATCAGCGCCGTCAAATATTTTGGTCACGAGGGCGCTCACGTTGGCGCCCACGTTGCTTACCTGCGTTGACGTGAGTTGTTTTTTAGACTCGTGAGTGACCAAGGTGTTGGATGAGTTGGATGAGAATGGCTTCGTGTGCAGATGGAGTCACCGGTGTTCCGGATTAACTTGTTTCCCGATCAACTCGTTTCCGTGGGGTGCGTGACTTTCGACTGAAATACACATTTCGATCACTTTCTTTTGTCGTTTACATACATCTTTTGGTATATTTGGCTTCTTAGGAACATGTTGATGCACATCCAGTACCAGTGTGTGAGGTTGTGGTTATGATGGCGATATCCGGACGCGAACAGCGAGGACTACAACAAGACAAACGAGTTGCTTGAATAAATCATTTAAACCAGCTATTGTTTCCAGACTTATTACGGAATATCGTTGTTAATGTCCAAGTCCATCTGTGTATACCTTCAGACAGCCTCCAAGTGAAGCACACGGTGTTTACTCACAGTTTGAAAGCAGCGTGGAGAAGTCTTCATCTGTGTTAAACTGTGATCCTCCCCGTGACCCGCCCAGGTTAAATTGTGTTACGATTTCTGTGGCGATCTACCAGCGATCATGTTTAATATGAAAGAATACCCACACATGTATCCCTTATAAAAACGGTATTGTGCAGCACTCATCCAGATAAGATGTGACTGTTACCTCGTTTTGCAAAGATAGCAGCAGAAATGTCATTGGGGATATTTAGACTTTAAAATGCTGCTTGGTCGTGAATGTTGGTGTCGGCAAACAATATTACGAATCCTCTATTCAAACAACATATTCAATGTGCATCGACATGAAAATAACAAAAAAGTTCATGCTGGACTCAAACCCGAGTCCCGACAGTACAAATCAATCATGCCCTGCGCGTTATGAGTGCGCCACGAATCTTCACGTCCTAACAGATCACCACAGCTCATTTTGTTACATTAATATTGTCAACAAGTTCTAGAAAAATGCAACCCGACATCATATTGATAATAATATATGATACAAATGTAAGACTGACAACAATAATAGTTTGTAAAGGATTTATTGACGTGAATGTTTTGAACAGTGAACACATAAATCGTAACAGTTTAACCTGGGCGGGTCACATTTTAACCTGGGCGGGTCCCAGTTCCCTGGGAGGATCGGTTTAACACAGATGAAGACTTCTCCATTCAACACGTCCTAACAGATCACCAGAGAACAATAAATCAAGTCGCTGTGTTGATGCCTGTTATCCAAAGCGATTTACAATAAGTATTCACTGTTCAAAACATTCACATCAATACATCCTTTACTAAATGAAAGCTTTAGCGCAAGTTCAATAAGGAAGACCTAACACGAGTCACTTACACGTCACTCTATGGCTCCCTTCCCCCCTCATTAAATACGAGGGCGTCACCCCTCAGCAGCCAATCGCTGCACATGCTAAATTCCTTAAATGCCTGCTCTTCCTCCCTGTCAGTTGTCATTGCAGATGATCACACGCAATGGTAGTTCAAACTGGAGAGACGTGATGTAAGAATTACATATTTATTGTTTACACGTCATATGAATGAAATGATTGCCATGATAATACAACAGGAGAATGTAATGGTGTTTGGCGATTAGGCCCCGGTTTGCAGGATAATCATTCAGGAGGGAAAGAACCGCTCCGATGAAATCCCCGGGGTCTAGACACTGGTGGTGGTGATGAGTAGGTGAGACCGGTCTGAAGGAGGAAGGTTTAGCTTTGTCCTGAAGGAGACGGGAGGCGAGAGGGGTGGAGGCGGGTTGCGTGTGATCATCTGCAATGACAACTGACAGGGAGGAAGAGCAGGCATTTAAGGAATTTAGCATGTGCAGCAATTGACTGCTGAGGGGTGACGCCCTCGTATTTAATGAGGGGGAAAGGGAGCCATAGAGTGACGTGTAAGTGACTCGTGTTAGGTCTTCCTTATTGAACTTGCGCTAAAGCTTTCATTTCAAACCAGAGAGACGTGATGTAAGAATTACATATTTATTGTTTACACGTCAATGAATGAAATGATTGCCAAGATAATACAACAGGAGAATATAATGGTGTTTGGCGATTAGGCCCCGGTTTGCAGGATAATCATTCAGGAGGGAAAGAACCGCTCCGATGAAATCCCCAAAACCAGTGAAGTATGAAATACTGAGATGAACTGAGTTGCTTACCTTGTGGGGTGACTGTGGTGATCTGGGAATGAAAGATAATAGATTAACATATGTAAGCGGCATTGGGCCGGAATCACTGCCGGAGCTTACGGGTCATGCTGAGACTCTGACTGCCGAAATCAGTGCCGGTCTTATCTGAAAATGACCTGCGGGTCGCCTGCCTGGCTAGCAGGGCTTGACTACGCCGCCCGAAGGTCGAACGGTTTTGTTTTGTAACTGACACCGAAGTGTACGGTGGCCCAACGTCCACGACACCGAAGTGTACGGTAGCCCGAAGCTACGACACCGAAGTGTACGGTGGCCTTCCGCCACGCCTGACTTCGCAGGATATATCTTTATCTTTTCCTTCTTTACTCTTTTCCTCTTTCTTTATTTCCTTTGTTTTGTAACTGACACTGAAGTGTACGGTGGCCCGAAGCCACGACACCGAAGTGTACGGTGGCCCGAGTCCACGCCTGACTTCGCAGGATATATCTTTTTCTTTTCCTTCTTTACTTTTTCCTCTTTCTTTACTTCCTTTGTTTTGTAACTGACACCGAAGTGTGCGGTGGCCCGAGTCCACACCTGACTTTGCAGGATATACATTTTACACTGACACATTTGAGCAAGGGCATGGGATTTGGATACCTGTGTCCAGGAGATGAAGCCCGTTACGTGTAGGTGCGCGTGAGACGAGACGAGCGCCCCTGGGGGATGACGTGCATGGCGAAGTTGAGATGTCCGAGAAGGGAGAGCAACTGTTGTTTTGTGATAACTTGTTGCTCGCAGTATGACTTGGTGATGTCCCGGATGCGCTGCAATTTGTCGGAGGGGAGAGACGCCTTCATGTCTATGGAGTCGAGGATGATGCCTAAGAACTCTAAGCGTGTGTCGGGACCTAACGTTTTCTCTTTGGAGAGAGGGACACCTCACTCCTGAAGCAGTGTTTAAGCTTGGCCAGTGAGATCCCTGAGCTGTCCTGTGGCGGGTCTATGGGGAGGAAGTCGTCCGGTAGGTGAAGGACGGAGGGGATTCTGACGATGTTCAGCAGGATCCAATAGAGCACTTCCGAGAAGGAATTGAAGATGCGGGGGCTGCTTCTGCACCCGAAGGTCAGGCGAACGAAAATAGAGTTTGGACTCCCACTTAATACCGAACAAATTCCACTGAGACGGATGAATGGGGATGATTTGAAGGCATCGGTAATGTCCGCTTTGGAGAGCCGAGCTCCGTGCCCTGTGAACTTGATCATCTTTATTGCATTATCCACTGAGGCATGGTGAAGGGAGAACTGATCTGGAGGGATGATGCTATTGACGCTGCAGAATGGGCCGGAGCAGGGAGCGGACAGATCGAAAATCAGCCTTTTATTTACATGTGGCTATTCCGATGGGATTTGAACGGAACACTGAGAAGGGGGAGGAGCTAAAAGGACCGATTATATATCCTTTGAGAGTTCTTTGTCGATGAGCTGGGAAACTATGTTAGGTTCTTTAGCGGCTGACTGTAAGTTTCTTGCTACGAAAGTCACTGTGGGAGATGGGAGGATCCCTACCCTGAAGCCTTGGGAGAGCCCTGACAGGAGATAGTCAACAAACACGGAATCTGGGTGAGTAGATAGCGCAGCTGCTAGCTGAGGGATGTTAATGGGAGTGGAGGGGTGATATTCCAGAATGTTTTTAGTTATTTATTTATTTTTTGATGTTTCTGGCGCAGAGCCACTGTGACGGCCCGTCCACACGGTGGCGTGCGTTACAGCTTCCAAACGCTTCTGCCCATTCACTTTGAATGGGGTGACGTCACTTTTAGCAGAACTGTATTTTGGGAAGCGACGTGGAGCGTTTGCTGGCGTTGCTCGCTTCAAAAAGTTGAGCAATGTTCAACTTTTGGCGCCTCGGCAGAAGCGTCAGCCAATGAAATCCCGTTTATGCAGATCTGCCAGTACAAGCGCTAGCCAATCAGACCGCGCGTATGCTGGGAGAGACTACGCAGGTAATTCCTCATATTCCAAAAATGTGAGGGAAAATTCATTATAGCGGTAGTGAATCACCCGGTGCTGTATGATCAGTCTCTGTTCATCTACCGGGATACAAACCAGAGGAGCGAGGCATGGAGGGAGGAGGCAGAGACAGTGGGTGAAACTGGTAGGTTTTCGCCTGTTGGGGATTTTTTATTTATTTTTTCTTCCAGTTTACTTAGTTTTAACATTGCTATTGCTTTGTATGTCGGGGGCAAGAGATTCATGTGATTGGTTGTTGCTGCTGTGTGGACCAGTAGCGTAGGCAGAAATGTACTTTAGGGTGGGCCTGTAAAAATATAGGGTGGGCCAGATTTTTCTTCTGCGCATCAGAAACTAACCACAATCCCGCCGGTACCGGTGGCAGATTACTTTTAGAATACTTCCTTTCTTCTCTTTTTCTTTCCTCTTCTTTTTATCTTTTTCTTCTTTTTTCTTCTTTCCTCTTCTTTTTATTCTTCTTTCCTCTTCTTTTTATCTTTTCTTTCTTCTTTCTCTTTAGAATACTTTCTTTTCCATAACAGATGGGTATGTTTTGGTGAACGGGAGACACGTATTTTACGGTTTTAATGGCTTATGAAGAGCACAAACACAACATTTTAGTGTCATTCTGGACAGCTCTCTCATCTGCACCGCACATAAAAAGAAAAACTCACCCAGACTGCATTCTTTGTACTGTCTTAAAACCTTTCCTTGGAATAGTTTATGCATTGTAAGGTGTCCTTGGGTGCTTTGAAAGGCGCCCCTAAATAGAATGCATTATCATTATTATTTATTATCTGAAACGATGTAATAACTTTTTTAACTTTTCCCAGTTACTTGCCCCATGCATTCGGCAGCAGCAGGCCATTCAGTTAGATTTGATCCCGTTATAAATGTCATCATTTCGACAATAAATAAATGCTACATAAACGTTATCTTCCACGTTTTATCTAAAAAAAAGAGAAGGAAGTATTCTAAAAGTAATCTGCCACCGGTACCGGTGGGATTGTGGTTAGTTTCTGATGCGCAGAAGAAAAATCTGGCCCACCCTATATTTTTACAGGCCCACCCTAAAGTACATTTCTGCCTACGCTACTGGTCCGCACAGCAGCAACAACCAATCACATGAATCTCTTGCCCCCGACATACAAAGCAATAGCAATGTTAAAACGAAGTAACCTGGAAAAAAAAAAATAAAATCCCCAACAGGCGAAAACCTACCAGTTTCACCCACTGTCTCTGCCACCTCCCTCCATGCCTCGCTCCTCTGGTTTGTATCCCGGTAGATGAACAGAGACTGATCATACAGCACCGGGTGATTCACTACCGCTATAATGAATTTTCCCTCAAATGTTTGGAATATGAGGAATTACCTGCGTAGTCTCTCCCAGCATACGCGCGGTCTGATTGGCTAGCGCTTGTACTGGCAGATTTGCATAAACGGGATTTCATTGGCTGACGCTTCTGCCGAGGCGCCAAAAGTTAAACATTGCTCAACTTTTGGCGAGCAACGCCAGCAAACGCTCCACGCCGCTTCCCAAAATACAGTTCTGCTAAAAGTGACGTCACCCCATTCAAAGTGAATGGGCAGAAGCGTTTGGAAGCTGTAACGCACGCCACCGTGTGGACGGGCCGTCACAGTGGCTCTGCGCCAGAAAACATAAATAAAACATTCTGGAATATCACCCCTCTACTCCCATTAACATCCCTCAGCTAGCAGCTGCGCTATCTACTCACCCAGATTCCGTGTTTGTTGACTATCTCCTGTCAGGGCTCTCCCAAGGCTTCAGGGTAGGGGTCCTCCCATCTCCCACAGTGACTTTCGTAGCAAGAAACTTACAGTCAGCCGCTAAAGAACCCAACATAGTTTCCCAGCTCATCGACAAAGAACTTCTCAAAGGATATATAATCGGTCCTTTTAGCTCCTCCCCCTTCTCAGTGTTCCGTTCAAATCCCATCGGAATAGCCACACGTAAATAAAAGGCTGATTTTCGATCTGTCTGCTCCCTGCTCCGGCCCATTCTGCAGCGTCAATAGCATCATCCCTCCAGATCAGTTCTCCCTTCACCATGCCTCAGTGGATAATGCAATAAAGATGATCAAGTTCACAGGGCACGGAGCTCCTCCAAAGCGGACATTACCGATGCCTTCAAATCATCCCCATTCATCCGTCTCAGTGGAATTTGTTCGGTATTAAGTGGGAGGCCAAACTCTATTTTCGTTCGCCTGACCTTCGGGTGCAGAAGCAGCCCCCGCATCTTCAATTCCTTCTCGGAAGCGCTCTATTGGATCCTGCTGAACATCGTCAGAATCCCCTCCGTCCTTCACCTACCGGACGACTTCCTCCCCATAGACCCGCCACAGGACAGCTCAGGGATCTCACTGGCCAAGCTTAAACACTGCTTCAGGAGTGAGGTGTCCCTCTCTCCAAAGAGAAAACGTTAGGTCCCGACACACGCTTAGAGTTCTTAGGCATCATCCTCGACTCCATAGACATGAAGGCGTCTCTCCCCTCCGACAAATTGCAGCGCATCCAGGACATCACCAAGTCATACTGCGAGCAACAAGTTATCACAAAACAACAGTTGCTCTCCCTTCTCGGACACCTCAACTTCGCCATGCACGTCATCCCCCAGGGGCGCTCGTTCATCTCCCGCCTACTGGACGCAGCATCAGCGGTCGACAACCTCCATGACTGCGTATTCTTAGACGAAGGCTGCTGCTCAGACCTACGGTTCTGGTCCCTCCTGCTCGCCCACTGGAACGGAGTTACTTTATTTTACGATGGCCTCGTGCGTTCCTCTGACTCAATGAGGTTCTTCACGGATTCCGCCCATCCATGGGTTTTGGGGGTTTCTTCCAGGGAGAGTGGTTCGCAGGGTCATGGCCCCGTTAATTTCTACCTCAAGCAAGTTCTCATTAAATCCGGCCTATCACCCATATCATACCTGGGACATTCCTTCAGGATAGGTGCAGCCACCTCTGCTGCTAATCAAGGTCTCTCTACCTCAATCCTACAACAACTAGGACGGTGGTCCTCCTCCGCCTTCACAACCTTCATTCGTCCGGACATCAGCGCCGTATGGGCTTCCCAAAGATCTCTCAGACCCTAACTATGGTATCTATGCATATAACTGGTGGTGGTTCATAACACGTCTACACGTATACATGTCTCATCATGGTATCGGATTTCAAACTGCATTCCTGTCCTAGTCCGCGGGCCCCCGCCCACAGGGAACAATGTCTCGTCTCACGCTGCACCTACCTGTAACGGGCTTCATCTCCTGCACGCAGGTATCCAAATCCCAGGCCCTTGCTAAAATGTGTCAGTGTAAAATGTATATCCTGCGAAGTCAGGCGTGGCTTCGGGCCACCGTACACTTCAGTGTCGTGGCTTCGGGCCACCCTACACTTCGGTGTCGTGGACGTTGGGCCACCGTACACTTCGGTGTCAGTTACAAAACAAAGGAAAGAAAGAGGAAAAGAGTAAAGAAGGAAAAGAAAACGATATATCCTGCTAAATCAGGCGTGGACTCGGGCCACCGTACACTTCGGTGTCGTGGCTTCGGGCCACCGTACACTTCGGTGTCAGTTACAAAACAAAGAAAAAAAAAAAAGAAAGAGAAAAAGAGTAAAGAAGAAAAAGAAAAAGAAAATATATCCTGCGAAGTCAGGCGTGGCTGAGGGCCACCGTACACTTCGGTGTCGTAGCTTCGGGCTACCGTACACTTCGGTGTCGTGGACGTTGGGCCACCGTACACTTCGGTGTCAGTTACAAAACAAAACCGTTCGACCTTCGGGCGGCGTAGTCAAGCCCTGCTAGCCAGGCAGGCGACCCGCAGGTCGTTTTCAGATAAGACCGGCACTGATTTCGGCAGTCAGAGTCTCAGCATGACCCGTAAGCTCCGGCAGTGATTCTGGCCCAATGCCGCTTACATATGTTAATCTATTATCTTTCATTCCCAGATCACCACAGTCACCCCACAAGGTAAGCAACTCAGTTCATCTCAGTATTTCATACTTCACTGGTTTTGGGGATTTCATCGGAGCGGTTCTTTCCCTCCTGAATGATTATCCTGCAAACCGGGGCCTAATCGCCAAACACCATTACATTCTCCTGTTGTATTATCGTGGCAATCATTTCATTCATATGACGTGTAAACAATAAATATGTAATTCTTAAATCACTTCTCTCCGGTTTGAAATGAAAGCTTTAGCGCAAGTTCAATAAGGAAGACCTAACACGAGTCACTTACACGTCACTCTATGGCTCCCTTTCCCCCTCATTAAATACGAGGGCGGCACCCCTCAGCAGCCAATCGCTGCACATGCTAAATTCCTTAAATGCCTGCTCTTCCTCCCTGTCAGTTGTCATTGCAGATGATCACACACAACCCGCCTACACCCCTCTCGCCTCCCGTCTCCTTCAGGACAAAGCTAAACCTTCCTCCTTCAGACCGGTCTCACCTACTCATCACCACCACCAGTGTCTAGACCCCGGGGATTCATCGGAGCGGTTCTTTCCCTCCTGAATGATTATCCTGCAAACCGGGGCCTAATCGCCAAACACCATTACATTCTCCTGTTGTATTATCATGGCAATCATTTCATTCATATGACGTGTAAACAATACATATGTAATTCTTACATCACGTCTCTCCGGTTTGAACTATTATTGTTGTCAATATGATGTCGGATTGCATTTTTCTAGAACTTGTTGACAATATTAATGTAACAAATTGAGCTGTGGTGATCTGTTAGGACGTGAAGATTCGTGGCGCACTCATAACGCGCAGGGCATGATTGATTTTTAATGTTGGGACTCGGGTTTGAGTCCAGCATGAACTTTTTTGTTATTTTCATGTCGATGCACATTGAATATGTTGTTTGAATAGAGGATTCGTAATATTGTTTGCCGACACCAACATTCACAACCAAGCAGCATTTTAAAGTCTAAATATCCCCAATGACATTTCTGCTGCTATCTTTGCAAAACGAGGTAACAGTCACATCTTATCTGGATGACTGCTGCACAATACCGTTTTTATAAGGGATACATGTGTGGGTAGTCTTTCATATTAAACATGATCGCTGGTAGATAGCCACAGAAATCGTAACACAATTTAACCTGGGCGGGTCACATTTTAACGTGGGGCGGGTCCAGTTCCGTGGGAACATCACAGTTTAACACAGATGAAGACTTCTCCACGCTGCTTTCAAACTGTGAGTAAACACCGTGTGCTTCACTTGGAGGCTGTCTGAAGGTATACACAGATGGACTTGGACATTAACAACAATATTCCGTAATAAGTCTGGAAACAATAGCTGGTTTAAATGATTTATTCGAGCAACTCGTTTGTCTTGTTGTAGTCCTCGCTGTTCGCGTCCGGATATCGCCATCGTAATCACAACCTCACACACTGGTACTGGATGTGCATCAACGTGTTCCTAAGAAGCCAAATATACCAAAAGATGTATGTAAACGACAGAAGAAAGCGATCGAAATGTGTATTTCAGTCGAAAGCCACGCACCCCACGGAAACGAGTTGATTGGGAAACAAGTTGATCGGGAAACAAGTTAATCCGGAACACCGGACCTGGGTCCCCGCCCAATTCCGTTCAAGAGCTAATCTCCAATTCTTTCGAAAGGAGAAGTTTGGGAGATAAACTGTTGCTTAAAGACCTTGGACCGGACCAACCCGATTTGTATATATCGCAGCAAGCTAGTGAAAAAGACAAAACGTATCAACGAGGCTTCTCAAGTAGCTGGTACACCAGAAAGGCATGGCTAGCTGGATGCAAACAGGTAAATGCTGTCTTTTGTTTCCCATGCTTGCTCTTCAAACAGCCGGGGACAGATACGATCTGTTCAGAAACTAGACAAAAGTTAAACAAGTACAAACCACAGACTGTCTGTGTCATGGAGAATACAGTCGCTGGTTTATTTATGTCTGTATAGGCCGTTGTTGTGAGTGTGGACGGTCTGAGCATATATAACGTTAGCTTAGCCAAGCTCCATTCAGAAAACAAGCATTCTAAAAGGTTTTTCGCCTGCCGTCTGTCTTCAGACTTGTCAAAGCATTAATTCATGGTTTTTACTAACCGGTATCAATATGTTGTTACGTCGGCATCATTTAGAAACGTGTATTACAATTTAATCATGGTAAAATATGTTCATTTTGTTGTAGTTGTAGCTCCCGAGCGCGTCTTGTTTGAATGATGCGAGTAAACACAGCTGGCAGCCGCGGTGAAACTCGAGCGACTAGAGCGATGCGATAGGAGCGTTTAGAGCGAAGCGAATATTCGCATCGCGTCCGGTCTGAACGCAGCATTAAAGCGAGCTCCGCGCTGCACTGGAAACGCGCCATTACATCACCAGAAGTCCTAATTTAAGGGGTCATTTCTCCCCAAAACATTTTTTTTAATCACTATATCAACAGCCCCACCAAAAATATTTTCCACCAGCCGCCACTGAGTAAAGGGGTTTAACGTTAGTGGCAGGTTGTGTGTGAGAGAGAATAAATAAGACAGCCCAATATTTAAAAAAAAATATTTAGCATATTTCGCAACTTTCCGCATATTTCGCAACTTCCCGCAATTTCACCGTATAAAATCACATAAAAACCCTGCATGTTTAATTGCATAATCAAGGATTGTTGCCCGCGTTTTTCTGGAGGGTCTAACATAACATACAAATCTGCATAGGAAATGCATTAAAGGCAATTAAAGATTCATTTCTAAAAGTTCTGAGCTCACAGAGTGCACCAATCGCGATAAGCAAATACACATGCATTTTTGCAAGGTCATGCTTGAAGGTACACACACACACACACACACACACACACCACACACACACACACACACACACACACACACACACACACACACACACACACACACACACACACACACAGACACACACAGAGAGATCTCATTATATCTCAGTGGTGCCCTGCAGCAAGGTGAGTATTTAGACAGTTGTTTGGAGGAGTGCTGAGGGAGTTACTGTGTTAGATTGTGAGCAAATTAGTTTGGACCCTGAGGGTTTAGTCGATGCCAACCCCAGGGGCTGTGTGTGTGTGTGTGTGGGTGTGTGCGTGTGCGTGTGTGTGTGTCTCAGTGCAGAGCAAGCGGCAAACTCTGGGTAACAGCCGGGACGCCAATACGGAAGTGCCACACACTGCAGTTCATGCATGGGCCGCTAGGGACTGGCTGCAGAAAGGAGCAATTTCCATAGACCCCCATGTTAAAATGCCCAACTTTACAGCAGAAAAAAACATGTTTCTACCCATGGATGCAATAAATATTATTATCGATATAGTTAGATTCCACCTTCATGATTATGAATCTGTGAGTGAATTGTTTTCTAACACGACCCTTTTATTTATATTAGGTCTTAAAGTTTTTGCATAAATTAGGGCGTGGTCACTTTGATGGACACGTACATGCCTCACTGTCAGCTAACAGCAACTTGTCCACTCTGCTAGGCTACAACCAGAGCCGTATAATAGAAGAGTTATGACATCTCCGTTCACTCCAATGGACCACTTTTTTACAGCAATGGCGGATCGTGGAGCCTCTCATTCGTTCCCCGGAAGTTAGCGCCAAGGCTGGCAGAGCGGTAGAGTTGCAGCATAATAACCGTTCGTGACGGACTTTTAAAGGTAAGAAGAAGTTTAAAGATTTATATTGCGGATATTATCAGTACATCTGATTCAAATTAACATGTGTATTAAAGGATGTCAGTGGATTATCCCTAAATCTACTGATTTAGGGAACGTTTACAGATAACAGATCAAGCTAGGATACCGAAGCAAGTTAGCAACAGACGTTGAACAACCTTTTAATTGTAAATTCCGTTCTCTTAATGTCATTTGGTCCAACGTTGTTGAATTAGAGAAGAGGGGCTTCTAAACGGGATTGTATGCGGGGGTGGAGGGAGTTAAATATTAGATAAATATAACTTTGGTGCGTGTAAGAGTGAGTGTTTTTAGCAGAGCCATATTGTGTCCTTGTGATTATGTTGATTATTACCTGCCTGTATAATGTTGCAGCTCAGCTGATTTTGGATTGATGGCAAAGGGAGAGGGACTTAATTGAGTGTGAAAACACAAGGTAAGTTTAATACTACTGTTTTATATAAGTAAGCATACTAAACATGTATTCTATCACTGTATTATATAAGTAATCTTGTTAGTAACCTACTGTATGGCAGGTGGAGGGGCAGTGATGTTACAGGTGGAGGAGCAAGACTGCAAACTCACAAGACAGAGAAATCAAAGTTTGTTCTCCAGAGAAGAGGTTGATTTCACTTCAATTTTTTATTTCATATTTTCTAAAGATGTGGAAATGGCAACAAAAAAACACGTGAGAGCTGTAACCAAGACAACTGTAACAACAGGAGTAGAGAGCCACCAAGGTTTTCAAGTCCCTCTCTTACTCCATTTTGCCAACCCAAACTTCCAGGTACATGACGGGACACCTTGCTTGTTTTTGTTGTTTGCTCTCCTCTGGCTGGGTGCTGGCAGGTGGAGGGCAGTGATGTTGGCAGGTGGAGGGGCAGTGATGTTACGGGTGGAGGGGCAGTGATGTTACGGGTGGAGGGGCAGTGATGTTAGCTGGGTGCTGGCAATGTTTAGTCCAAATATTTCCATTGCAACGGCTAATGGAAATGATTGCAGCTGTGGATCTGTTTGGGGGTTGCTGGATGTGGTAGCTTGGCTGCTGTTGTTCCTTTTCACCTTTTTGGATTGGCTCTTGCTTCCAAAATGGCCATCTTTTAATTTTATTTTTTTTCTGTCATTTCTGATTTGTTTTGCCTCAATTCTCAGCCTCAGCCGTATAAATCTTTTTACGAGTTTTTGTTGTACTCCACAGCATGACGGAAGCCTGCTGGAGAGGGCCTGAGCTTCTTTCTCCAAGACACCCACTGCGTTGGGGAGCTGCATGAGGGAGGAACCAGTCTTGGTCCTAAATAGTTCCTCAATTTGGTGAATGAAGTCAAAGGCTTCTTGGGAGGGACGACAAAGAGCACCTGCCTTGAAGTCTTTCAAGTCCACTAACAAGCTGTTGTCACCAGAAGGACTCTCATCATGGTGCTCTGTTGCAATTTTGCATTTTTCACAGATGCTGGCAAACTTGATGATTTTGTGGACGATGTAGCCTGCAAGATGGAAGAGAATACATTTCTCAGTTTTTGTGAGGTCAGGTGCTGCTGCTCTGTTCACCGCCATCAGCTGTTCCACTCTGACTGATGGAGTGATTTTTGGCTCCCCTGTGTCCAGGAAGTCTGCCAAAAAGCTACTGTGGTCTTCCTGGTAGCTCCCAGAGCTGATGGTGGTGAGGAACTGCCCCACAGATAAGATTCTCAGTGCATGATGGAATTCCACTGGAGTTGGGACAGGATTTTTAGACCTCACACAGCTGAATGTATTTTCAAGGCAGTCTTGTGTGAACCTTGACGTTAACACAAACCTGTGTCCTTGTGTAAGCATCTCCTCTTGTATGGCCAAAATTGATGTTGTTGCCATTATCACCCCTGTTTGAACAGGCTTCCAACCTCCCTTTTGACCTATCTTTATCCCACGAAACAGATGGACAATGTTCTGGAGGAAGGTGATGGCCTTTTGGTACTCCTCCATCTTGAGCCTGCTCAGGGCTGTAATTGGATGGCGAGATGACATCAGATCAAACCAACGATCAACCTGCTCCAGGAACCACGCTGTCGTCAGGTATGACAGAGGGCGGTTTTCTTGCTGCACCATGTATTTCAGCCCAGCACTTGTAGCCTTACTGAACACATTTAGAGCAAGACCAACCTTCATCTTATCAAAGTGACTTGGCTCGATGGCTGCAGCTGAAAGATGGGGAGCTATTTTTAAGGCCATCCCTTCCTGAAAGGTCAATAAGTCCTTAATGGGGACCACAGAAACCTCGTTAGAGGGGAGGTTCTCTCTGTTAACAACATCCTCAGGAATTATGAAGACCTGCCCACGGACAAGGGCACTTTTTTAATTTTTTACCAGATGTGGGACATCGGGCATGAAATAGAGCTGCCTGTCTGGTTTTGCTGGATGTGGCACCGATGTTTTATTTTGGTCCACCCCAAAGGATTTCCACATGGCTCGGTTAGGGCTACCAATGTCGGTGGTGACATCAAGCACATGTAGCCCTATGGATGCTGCCCTCTGTATTATCTCAATAATGATTGGCCTGTACTCTGCTCCATTGGTAGAATTGCCAGTGTAATGATATGCCACTACTTGCTTCCACCGTGTTGTGTTTCCAGCCAACATAAACACACAAGCATGTGTTGCCACCCCTGTGTGACCTGGTAAAGTCACATCACCGTACAGTTTGCCTGTAATCATGTCTAACTCCACACTTGGTGTGATTGCCATTTCATCCAAGGTCAACACACACTCCCTTTCAAGGTCTGTCAATTTATCTGCCTTCAATTTTAGGAAATCAAAGACCTCTGTCAACACACCAGGCTCAAACTTAACACATTGCATCCTTCTTTGCAGTGTCCTTATTCCTGGAAGGGGAATCTTCAATTCCTGCAGAGTTTTGTAACCCGTTGGTCCGCTCGCAAAGCGAATTTTTAAAGCCTTCTTAATTGTCTCATTGCTCCATTTCATCCCCTTTGTGGTGAGTCTGCCTAATGCCTTCAGTTGGTCTTTTGAAAATGTTTTCTTATATTTCTTGTCCCTAATTTTCATTGTTTTCTTGAGAGCTGCATTTTCCTTCCTGATTTTTCTTAGTGCAGCCTTTGCTTTTTTGGTGATTCCTTCTTGGCTCTTTAATTGTTGTAATAGATCTGTTTGAATTGCTGCTGGTTCCCTCGTATGCTGACTGGCTGCTGGTTCCCTCGTATGCTGACTGGCTGCTGGCTGAGTGGGTGGTGTCCGCCCTCCCTGTCTCTCCTCACTAGCCATGTCCTCTCTTTCTTCACCCTCACTTTCCTTTCTCTCAGTCTCCTCATCCCTTCTTCCCTCAATCTTTGAGACTAATGTAAGTAGAAGACATGGCACTGTAAATGTTCGAACATTTAAAATATTATACCACTTAAAAATAAGAAATATTACTTTTGTTACTAAGAGTTCATACTTATTATACCTGTGTCACCTTTCACACTATAGCTGTGATCATGAGCTATGGGCTTTGTAGATACAGGTCCCGGGGTGAATCGTGGTGCAGGGGCCTTCTCTTTTTGACCACAGGGCGATGCACGAAGATGGTGGGTATAGCCTCTGCTCTCAGCCTAGTCTTGCCCTTTTTTGTCTTGACAAACTGGTCTGCATCAAAATGTACCTGCGGAGTGACTTGAGGTTACTTCACACACAGAACAACTGTGTCTGAATCTTGTCTGCCCACATACATATTCCATAGTGGTTGAATACACAGTATTAGGAAACACTTTATACTTACTGGACATGTTATACTCATTACATACTGTATATAAAATATGACCAAGAATGTGAGACAACTTTATAGAAATTCATATCACATCTGTTACTGATGCCATTTGTCATACTTTATTAAATTCACAAATAATAAAGTTCCATAACTTCAGTTGGGAACAAAGACCACACCTTATCTCCCCAAGGCAATTTCCCATCCAATAGGTGTGCTATATAGGTGTGTATAACCCTTTCTCCTGTCTGTTTATCCCTCTTTCAGCACAAGAACCAGAGGGGGATTCAATGGAGCCTGAATACCTGCACTGAGACCCTCACCCTGCACCCTGAGTCTCAACTCTCAGTGTTTTTCAAGCCTTTCCCTGTTTTTTTGTATTAAACAAAACATTAAGCTTTCCCAATGGTGTGGTTTTCGTTTTGTGAAAAAGTGCAAATGCAGTGTTTGTATATAATTACCTCACATATTTTTTTGCTGTTGGTCGTGAAATTGCTCCTGCTGACTTGAGCCAGCCATTTTTTCCTCCGCTCTGTGTCAGTGGGGAAGCCGTACATTCGTACTCCTTTCTCGGAGCGATTTGAGCATCCCCAGGCAGCACAGCAAACCATGGTGGCGACTAGGAGGCAGCACACTAAACCATGGTGGCGACTGGGAGGCAGCACAGCAAACCAGGACAACACGGAGGAAAAGGCACAGACAAACTGCATGACATGCTATTCAATGTTTATTGAATTCCATGTATTTGCAATGGATGTTCCTAAAACAACACATTTAACATCATCATCATCATCATGCTGCTGCTGCTAGTCCTTTGATAGTCACCTGTCGGTCTCCTGTCCTTTCTGAAAGCCATAAAGATGACATTAGTCATTTAGATAACTTGTGTCCTCAATTACCATGGGATTACTGAAACTACCATGAATTTAAGAAAATGGTAGACATTAATCTAATCTGAATTTTAAAGCATTACTTTAGATCCCCTCCCTCTAAATATATCAATAAACATTAGAAAGTGATGCTCCTGACTACCATACAAGTTTAAGAAGATAATATTGGTTTTACAGAATTCAAAGCTATAAATAAACAGCAACAGGCTCTTTAACCAAGGCACTGTTAGCCTACCATGTAAACTAGTTGTTCACACTAATCCTAATATTATCACTTAATATTAGCAAATTCTATTTGATTTTTTAAAACATATTGATGTAAATACATACACATATCGATTTGTTGTATAAATATTGCAAATCAAAACCTTTATTCACTAATAATTACCAAAAATCGTAATTCTATCTCCTGTTATCAGTGCATTCACATTGCCCGCCATGAACTTCCGGGGAACGATCCTCGTCTACATGAACCACGTGACGATAACCGTTTTTGGACTTCCGTTGTCGTAACTCTTCTATTATACGGCTCTGGCTACAACCATAGAGGCTACAACGTTAGTTAGTCGTACTGTACTTGACCCTTTAGCCGTGTTCGTGGTGATTGTGCCTTTTTAGGGAATATTGTTCCAAATACCAGACAATTAAAATGTTGTGCTGTGCGCTTGAATGTACTAACAGAACTTCCAAGAAGTCTAAAATGATAATATTATACATGTTAACCCCGTTCGTAGGTGTTTGTGCGCTTGGTAGCTTAGCTTGTTACTTATTAGCCAGCTAAGGACGTAACCCTTTATGCATACATATACATTTTAGTTTATGATTCAGCCTTGGGTAAGAATTTTATAGTCTATGGCTATGACGCCTATAATGCTAAACGGGAGCAAATGTTAATAGGGGACCCAATTATCCCAGTGGTGGCCACCGGAGCCGCAGGGGGCTAGCTCCAGCCGGCGTCCCGGAGCTAGCCCACTGCGGCTCCGTTAGGTCCGGGCGGTGGAGTCCGTCGTTATAACTGGAGATCAAGGAATGCAGCGAAACGCAGACTTGGTTCGCCTGCTGTAGTATTAGCTAAATAAATTATGTTGAACAAGGCTTATTAAGCTGAACATCGCCACAATTGTTCTGCTCTGTATCGGTACTTATTTTCTTAACGTGTGAATGACAAGCATTAAGAATAACAAAATATAGCTAATTATCTTGCAGATTGTCTCATTTGATTATGAATGTAACGTGTATATAGGGGAACTGCACTGTTAGCAGTAACTTGGTATGCATGTATTTCATGTTAGCTTAGCTTCTTAGCCTGAGCTAGCTCTGTTTACTTCCAGTTCGGAAGCAGCTGGTCCCGCCTCGGCTCCGCCTCTTTGCCCTTATTTGGAGCAGGCGGGATTAGACTCTGTCGTTGCTGTCAAGCCGTTAGTGGCCGACTCCGCCTACTAAGGGCTTCTCGGCAACTCTGCAGAATTATATGGGTGACGTCACGGACACTACGTCCATTTATACAGACTATGGTGCAGAGCAATGCCTTTTAAAAGACACTGTGTCCAATTCTCCTGGAGGTGTAGGACATCACACATCACACGCCCCTGCGCAGGGGCGCCGTAAGGGGGTGAAAAGTTAGGACGATTCTAAGGGCCCGTGACTGACAGGGGCCCCAAATATTTTTAGAACATTACGGAAAAAAAATTATGTAACCTTTCATCAATCATCAATAATTAACATTAATATAACATCATATTGATGATGTACTCACTAAACTTACGATTCATTTAACTTATTTTCTTCCAATAGTTAATTATCCAAAGCATCGAACACCCCCATCTATTTACATGCAATGGTTTGGTCCTGCCTCCAAACGCTGTGCTTTACCGCACTTTCTAGCAGCAGAGTGAGAGCATGTGAGGAGGGATGCTAGTACTTACGTGTGTACAATGTCTCAACCACTAACAAAGTCAGGCTTTCACGAAAGAAAAGAAAGGAGAGAAAGAGAGAGGGACTAAAGGGTGACAGTATGTCACCCAGTTTTTCAAAATAAAAGGTGGGTGTGGTCCATGAGTGGTGGAAATGTGTCTGTTAGCTAAGCTTAGTCCATTGTAAATAATAATTGTACGACCTCAGAAATCGGGAGCATTTCAAAACCACCGCGGGGGGGGGGGGGTGCTAGTGGATCGCCGGAGCTGTATTAGCTTAACATGCTTATTGTAGTTGTAAGTGCACTGTCTTGATGGAGCATATCCCATAAGCAATGTTACCATAGTGTACCATTGTACGTACCATGGTACCTCAGATTTTACCATAGTGTACCATAGTCAGTGCTTGAATTGGAATGAAAAAGGTGCCAGTACTCTAAAATCAGCAACTTTTTCAAGTCAATTTTATATATACAGCCCACAAACAAGAATTTGGCTACTATAATGCTGGTGGGTTTGTCTCTTTACTCCTGTATATTTTAGAAAGGTTCACTGTACTTAACATTTTTTATGATAGGCAGCGGATATGGCTAAAGCTCAGTAAGGTCAATATTAACTGAAAATATAGCAATCAAAGTCTAGATCTTCTGCTGAAGACACATGAAGCAGAGACCTTTCAGGTGAGAGCCCCTCTGGTGGTGTTCAACATTAATGACAAGGAAACAAAGCTCTGGTCAGAAGCATTTTTTATAAAAAGCTTTAACAAAATTAAGTATTTCTGTACATTTTGAATGCAATCTAACTTTCCAACTCAGAAAACGAAAAACGAAAAAGTGCCAAAAGTCTTCTCACATGGCTGAGCTGCTTTGCAATATACTTCACCACTGAAGAATACAAATATGTATAAAGTAAACTATGATGCAATCTAACTTTCCAACTCAGAAAAATGATAAAGAGCATGAACAAAGAACATGTAAAAACAAATGCAAAATTTGCACAATCTAAAATGAGAAACTGTAACTGCAAGTAACAAAGTCTGAGCCATGGTAAAGAGTTACATTGAACACCAAGCTGATCAGATAACTCCCTGGTTGGTCTGAAGTCCTTCTATCTCCAGGATCTGTACAAATCGGCACATTATGCCAAAAGTCTTCTCACTGGGTGAGCTGCTTTGCAATATACTTCACATTGTTAGAAAAGGCTCCAGAAGGCCTTGGGGACATCAGTATCAGGGGCTGGAGCTGGACAGGCTCTTTCATCAGCACTTCTCCTTCCCTTTGCCAGCCAGGACCTCACATACTGTTCCGGATTGAACTGTCCTAGTGATGGTCCATTACATTTAATGAAAACCAGGCTGGACAGTCGGCTGACAGAGAGAGCATTCCTTTTTGCAGTAAGGATATCGTTCATGCAGCTGAATGCCCGCTCACACTCACTAGTGGAGACAGCGATGGTTCGGACTGCTTTCAGTAGAGGCTCCATGGCAGCAGGTGTACGGGATGCCCTGGTTTCCTTGTATTCGCGAAAGCCCTGAACAGTCTCTCTTCTGTCCACTTTCAGCACTTCGCACAAACGTAGCACCTCTACGTCCCCATACTGTACGTCTAACTCCTCTTCAGGCCAACTTCCAGGATGGATAACTTTCATGTCCTGGATTAGCTGATTGTCCCGGGCCTCCCGGCCATGTAATGGGATTTCTCTTGTGCTGACATGAGAGGAGGTTGTGGAAGTCATTCTGTGTCTCAGATTCTCTACCATACTGCGGAAAAACTGACCTGCATGAATCTGTACAAGCCTGCCATTCTCACGCAGGGCAACACCCTTGAAGGACTTCTCAGCTAGAGCTGTATGAACTGTAGTCACGTGTGGGCCAGGCATGGTGACCATGAATTCAAAAACTCGTATTTCTCGAGTTAAGAGCCTATCTGCTGTAGGCAGTGTCATCTCTCTTTTTTGGAGTTGCCGAGAGAGGTCGCTGAGCTCTGTGAGCGCATCGTACATCAGTCCCAGATTGCTGACAAACGTTGCAGATGTGAGCACATCATCCAGGCCCTTGTACTTTGCTCTGTCTCTGGAATCCCTGCTCGTGTCGTTTGCAGCATTTGTGAAGTGATCATGAAGCACTCGGTAGTTTTCCCAGACTGCTCTGACGCTCCTTTCACTTGAAGCCACCCAGCGGATGGACAAAACACGCCCTATCACCAGGAGACGCTGTCCGACTGCTTGCGCACACTGCGCTAACTGCCTCTGATTTTTGGGGGAGGCATGGAACAAGGAATAGAGTTTGTCAAAAAAGATCTGGAAATGATTGAGCCCTGAGACCTCCTTGACCACATCCCCAACTGCCAGCTCTAGACGATGATTGGAGCAGTGCCACACAAACAGGCTTGGGAATTTACTACACAACTGGGTAGCAACGCCTGTTCTCTTCCCTAGCATGACTGAAGCCCCATCACATGCAAAAGAAACGAAACACTGACCTAAAAAGTCCTCGTTAAAATCTCTTCCATTAACGCCTTTGTGATGTCATCAGCCGTTGTTCCATCCAACTCGATCAGCTCCCAAAAAAACGTTTCGGGCTCAGCATCAGCTAATGCTGAGCGTAGACACACAACAAGCACCGTTTTACCACTAATAGTGGTAGATTCATCGACCAAAACACAGAGTTTTCTTTGGTTTTCTGTAATGTCTTTTGCCATTTTTTTCTTCAGCTCATGAGCTTTGTGGTCGATGATTTCGCCACAGGTTTTATTGGAGTGCAAAACCCTGCCCACGTTCAGCCCATTCAGTTTCTGTACATTCAAATCAATTGGCATGTCTGTGAATGGCCGGCTATGTTTGCCAATTTTATATGCCGTTCGAAAAACTCTGATAGTGGTGTCTAATTCAGATGTATGCATAGACTGCACTTGATGTTGAATAGTTTCACGTGAAGCAGATGTAAGGATGTCAGCAGCTTTTACATGGGCTTGTGATTCTTTATGTTCTTTGATTTTTTTTATCAGGCTAGCTTGTTGTTTGCCCTTGTCAACACCGAAAGGAGACACTGCACACTCACCCCATTCAGTTGACAGTTTCAGTCCTTGTCCAGTGTGTATTCCGAAAGATTTGACATCTCTGCATATCCGACATCCTAGCTTCTTATCTTTAAGAAGGAGCCATGCATTGGTCTTGCAAACATATTGCACCTGGTCCGTTGTCCAGCAGTCAGGTGCATCGCTTTGCCCGGTGTTGGTGGTGGCAGTTGCGCCAGCAGCAGCTAACGTTAGAGGCTCTGGAGGAGGCGGCGGAGCTAGTGCTAATGCTAATGCACTAGAACTTGGAGCAGGAGGATCAACCAAAGAAAGCTCCCCATCAGACACAATTTCCAACACAGGCACAGCATTCTCTGTATTTGAAGTTTTCTTCCGGCGACAACCGCTGTCTTTTTGCACTTTTATTAATCCACGCTAACATTTTAGAAATGCTAATTTGTGACGTGACTTGCTTTCCTTCTCTCGGGGGCGTGCCTGCTCTGTTCTATCACTCTACATAGCCACCCACTGGGTGGGAGTTGCACTGCATAAACACAACACACGTGCATCTAGGTATGTAAATTGTAAAGCATTAAAACATGGTTTTACTAACAGTTTTCAGTATGTTGTTACTTCGGCATTATTATTATTATTTTGAAACGTGTATTACTATTAAATCACGGTCAAATAGGTTAATTTTGACATAGTCGTTTCCACCACAGTATTTACATGGAGAAGATAAGCCCCGCCCCCTCTCCAGCACGTTCTGTTTGAATGACAGGAGTAAACAGCTGACAGCCGCTGTGAAACTCCAGCGGTTAGAGCGATGAGAATGTCCGTTCGGCACCTCATGACGCATCTACTGAGTACCGGGCGGCTGTATATATATATATATGGATGTATAATAAGAACGGCGGGAGAGTGTTGAGTACTGGCACGGTGCATGAGTACCGGAGTACCGCCAGCATGCCGGTACTGAGCAAGAAGTGCCGGTACTCCATGGGTCAGAACCAGAAGTGCCGGTACTACGTACCGGTGAGTACCGGCCCAATTCCAGCACTGACCATAGTACGTACCATGGTACCTCAGATTTTACCATAGTGTACCATAGTACTACCATGGTACTTCAGATTTTACCATAGTGTACCAGTACGTACCATGGTACGTACCATAGTGTACCAGTACCTACCATGGTACGTACCATAGTGTACCATGGTACTACCATGGTACCTCAGATGTTACCATGATGCATATCATGGTATAACCCTGGTACATACCGTTGTCCCACAGCTGTTACCATGGTATGTACCATGGTACCTCCGATACTATAGTACATGCCGCGGTACCTCAGATAACTGGTACTCCATAGAGTATTCAAATGGTACTACAGACATTACCATGGTATGTATCATGATAATCACTCAAGTCCCATTGTATGCATTTTTTTTATTTCTTTTAAATGTGAATGCAAGTCTTATATCTTGTTTAGTATTTTTCATTGCTGGTTTTAGTTAGTTTCCCTTTAGGTAACATATATTTTCATCTTCTTTTTCAACACATCTTCACACAAAATAGCCAAAGAATTACACTTTAGATAAAGATGTTCTCAATGTTGTTATTGAATGAGAGAACTGAGTTCATACAGCGCTTCAATGTGGCGTTTTACTCACATATTTAGAAATATCCATACAGATTTACCCAGTCACAGACACAAACACACATGCATTACAAAATACAGTTAATGGTCAAACAGTGAGTTATAAAAAAACAATAATAGCATAAATAAAAACACATTTATATCATCATATATGTGCAGACAAATTGAGTCTCAACAGTTTGTGCTAGCCCTCAACATTTAACTTGTCTCAAACAAAGGCATTTTCATATAGCTTACCCCCATGTTCAATTGCAATACATTTAGCTATGATGTCCTCACATGTCAATACACACAATTCATTGGAGATCTTTACTTTTACAAGAAATGTTTGCAATGTTTGTATGGATCTCTGCATCATAGATAGCTGGCTGTATGTGCTCCTGCTGCAATGGCTTGTAGAAAACAAAAAGTTCTCTACAACAACAACTCTTTCACAGTTGCAGGGTTTTGGTACAATAACCAAGGACTCTACCATACCAAAGCAATTTGAGGTTTCTATTACTGAATTATTTCTTTTGAAATGCATACTGAGGTCTCTGGTGGTGACTAAAATGTTTTTATACACTAGGGGTGTAACGGTTCACAAACATTTCGGTTCGGTACGTACCTCGGTTTTTTGGTCACGGTTCGGTTCGGTACGTTTTCGGTACAGCAGAATTTTTTTTCACAAAACAAAACATATATATATATTTTTTTATTATTATTATTAAACTGTGAATAATGTATTCACTCAAATAAATACAAAATATAATAAAATAAACATTAAGGTGCAGCATTTCGATGAACTGAAATAATCTGTATTTGAACTGTACTGTACTAGCACCTAAGCAGCCAGTTTGACATTAGAACTTGCTTGTCATTGTATTTTCATGTTTTTTAAAAGAAAAATGAACTTGTCCACATTGCTTGCTGAAAGGGCAGATCTGCTGGCACTAACAATGTCTCCTGATGTGGAGAAAACCCTCTCGCTAGGGACAGAGGTAGCAGATACAGCCAGGTAGCGCTTTGCTAACATGGCAACATAAGGATATTTGGTGTTTGTAATAGCTTTGGCTCGGTCTGATCTTTTTGTGAGTGGTGGAGGCTTAAATGCTATTGGGAGTTGGGTTTACTTTGCACTTCAGTCTTTTTTCTTTTGGTACCGGTGATATTCACGTTCGGGTGATGCCTTTTCAAGAGTGTGCAAGTTTGATGTATTGCCAGCCGCGTAACCAATTTTAGTTGAACAATGCCGACAAACAGCTTTGGTTCGGTCCACCTGTCTTTGTCCGTCATCCTTGTACGTAACTGCGAAACCAAAATGTTCCCAAACCGGAGACTTCAATGATGCTGGAGGATTTTCGAGCTCAACTTTATCTGCGTTCGCCATTAATTTTTGACAGTTCCTCAAATTACTGACTACATTTGAACGCATCCCTCTGACCCATAGTATGCCTCTCATCCAATGAAATGACTTGCTCGCTCTATGACGCGTTGAACCCAATGTGAGCAAATTACTCTGAATGCTGCGACGCAGCACCTGAGATTTCTTCCAAAAAGTTGTTCACGTTCTCAATTTTTTACGTTTAACGTTATATTCGTTCGGTACACTTCGGTACACACCTGTACCGAACCGAAGGGCCCGTACCGAATAATTTCGGTACGGGTACGTGTACCGTTACACCCCTATTATACACACAACGCTTATATTCAGTTACACTATTAAGATGTTGGTACCTTGTGGGTGTACCACTGTTTTGCAGTGCAGCAATCTCCCTCACATTTAACAGTCTGTGAGAGCCACACCCTAAAGTGACTAAATGTTCTCTTATGCAGTTTGCTGACTTCGTAACGATGTTACTACTGGTCAGGGAAAAGAAAAAATCTTGCATTTCTCTGCTTGAATCCTGGAGTAAAGCATTTCCTTTTCTTACAACTTTCTGATATGAAAAAAAGTTCTTAAAAATCTGTGATGAAACTGATTGCGTGCCAGAGTACAACTGCAAGAGTTTTCCATTCATGTCTTCAAACACAAATGCTGAATTGGCCCATAAAAGTCCCCAGTCCCAGATGTGTCAACATATGGCAGTTATATGAACAATGTTCAGGTCCATAAAGATCTGGTACTTTTGCTACAAATTGAACTAAACATAACTCTGCACAATTGAGCTCATCGTGAGTGGCAATCTGGGATAGGAGGATGTGAACCGCACATGCAAGAAGCATCCAATGTTTGTAGTAAAGTCCTGGTAAAACAGTCCTTAATATTACAGGGGAATAGAGAAGAGCAAATGCCCTCCACTGAGAAGCTTTCCAATATATCTTCTCACTTAAGCGCCTAGGATTTCTTCTAATTTCATTTGGTGGCTGAATCTTACACAAAGCTTTGTCCAGGTCGTCTAACTGAAGAGGAGTCAAGTGAAAGTTCTTGTTGGCATAATGAGGGTCAAACCAAAGATTAACAAATTGACGCACTACACCAAGACAAAAACAATGCATGTAGTCTGGTATAAAGCCTTTGATAAGGTCAAATGATGGCAACAGGATCAGTGGACTCGGTCCTTTAACACCCCTTTGAGCTTTGTCATAACCGTTTTCCATCACTAACTCGGCAAGTTGTACAGTTTCAGCCATTTGTCTCAGTTCACATCCAACTATCTGCACAGGATAGACTCTAGTAAAACCTCTGCCTTTTGGTACCACCGCCCCTTTGTGGTAGCAAAAACCACATCCAAATTCTCCATTGAACTGTTTTATGTTCTGCACCATTGCCCTTGCTACTGCATCACAAATACATATTTTAGCTGTTACTCTGGTGTGATGTTCTAACCCATTATCATCTTTCCAACAGAATCCTGTGTCCTTCAGTTTTTGAAGTTCATGGATGAATGGGGTGAAGTAACTTTGAACCTTTGGCTTCCCTTTGCCAAACCATAATGTATGCAATATAACATTTTTACATCTATCCAGAAATGGTAATTAATTGATAGTACACAAGATGGGCCAAATTGAAGTTTTTGATGAATTGAACACAGGGGCGCCATCACAATTGAAGGTTAGTGTAATACTGTCAGTGTTGACTTCCTGAGCCTCGTGTCTGTATTCACTTCCAGTGTTAACATCAGAAATGGAAGCATCTCTTGTGAAATGCTTGCCCAGCTTTGATTGGACATTGGCAAGGATATTTCTCAGTTGCACTTTAAGTGGCATTACAAGGAAATAGTATGTCTTCTCAAGTAGACCCTTTCTGTTCAAGCTCTGCTGGCACACCCCACACTCATTACCTGGTTCAACACCGAGGTAGTTTGCACATCTGGGACAGTAAAAATGAATTTCTGTTTTGTCATTATAATCAAGAAAGTATTTCTCTAAATACCACACTGACTTTGGCACACATCCGGGCACCACAAAGTTTAGGAGCTCGAGGAGGTGTTTGGTCGCTGCTTTTGACAGGCCATGCTTCAGGATAAAAGCCATGAGAAGAAGAAGGAGAGCTGCCATTGTAACTGAAGAACCAGCATAGATCTTCTTCTCACCATTGAAGGTAGGGTCAAACACATGCTCCTAATAAAAAGGTTAACACATTATATGTCAATACCAAAATAAAATGGCTATATTTTCAATATTTAAGCAAAATAAACACATTTAGCTAAATGATCTCACCATTGGATCTTCGGGAGTGTCGTCACCAAATGGAACTGAGTTAGCTCTATCTTCATTCTATAATACAGAAGTTGCAGAGATACAGAAAGTTAGTTGTGATCATATCCAGTCCTGTATTTAGGCCAGGTGCAGAAGAGCATTTTCCCAGGTAATTTATCCTGTCTTACACATTGAAAATACTACATGTCTGATAATTTCTGTAGCTTCAACCTTCACTGAGTTTACAATATGCTTTAATCACATCACACATAAATAAATATACCATAAAGTTGAAACATGAACCAACAGTGGATCCTGTGTCTACATTACATCCATTTGCATTTCATGTGGACATGTAAGAAACAATAAAATTAAACAAGGAGGTTTCAGGATGAACCTGTCACTTTATTTATTGTTTAATATAAAGACTTCTGTTCCCCCAGTTTACTTCAGGAAACAGCAGAAATCTGTTGTCATCAGTGATGGCAATCTTAGTCTTTAATTGATAATAGACCCATTTCCAGGTTTATTTATCATCATAGATTTGGAATGGACCCAAGTGGTTTCCTTAGAACAGGATTTATTTTGAATGTGTAAAGAATCTGAGTTAAATATTATATGTGCTCTGGACTAAAACCCAATATATCCTTCGTTAAGTCATTCAATTTCCCCCAACATTTTAGTTATGTTTCAGTGATATGCTGCTAAATTATGTTTCTTGTAGAGACCTCAGATCCAAAGTGCAGAGCTCACAATATAAACAAATCAGACTAAAATAAATCCATCCCCCTCATTTCTTTCTTCAATTAACTCCATCTGCACATGGAGACAGAATCATAGGCATTTTTAAGTACAGGTTTAAACTGAACATCATAAACCTTGCAATCTTCCATAGTGTATATTATTCTTACTACATCTTAGTAATTAACTTATTAAAACGTAATGATTTTTGGGAATGTATTTGAACATGTTATTTTCCTGTTAAAGACTATAACTGTATATTGTTACTTTTAAAAAAAACTATAATTCAACCACCTTCTGACGTTTGCTTATGTCAAATTTGCTCATCTTGTGAATAATTCTATAGACTTTATAAAGGGTTTCACTACATTCTGGATAGATTTAGATATCCCCACAGAAAGTGCTATACCAGTGACTACAGTCAGCACTGAACAGCCACTGACTTATTTGCCGGTTTAGCAAAAACTGCAGCAACACCAGGATTTGTTTAAGCAGCTCTGGCTTTCAGTAGCGTGGCGTGGGAAAAAAATTAGGGGAAGCCAATAATACGTCCTTTCTTTTGGGTCGGGGGTGTGGTGGTCAATGTAATAACGTAACCAGATGAGTGATTACAGCAGCCGGTATCATTTTACACACATTTGTATCAGATGCAGGATTTACACGCACTCTCCAGCCGAAATTCTAATAAGCATTCATTCACAAACTAAATCAGGAGACCTTTAACGTTTTACGTCCGATTCGCTCCTTTTTTCCTCTCTGTACACAGCTCCAGTTTGGGCATTGGCCTGTCATCAGATTGTATTTGTTGTTGCTGCTGTAGCGGAAGTTTAGTACAATTATTTTTGATGAAATACTCCAAATCTCCACCCTCCATAAATGCACTTGCTTCAGTTGCTTGCTACTTTCTAACGGCGGTGAGAGTGATGCAGTGACGCTATCTATCTTCTATCGATTAGATTTATGATTCGAAAATTATAAAAGTAGGGTAGACATGTGGATATTATCCGACTGAACAAAACTTGCATTTATCTAACAGGTTCGTTTTCCACTGACCTTATTTCGAGCTATTTTCCTAAATCCTATGGAGAAATCCCATTGTTTTTTTGTCGAGGGAAACCGAGCGCGGCTTACTTCCGGATTTTAGGACTGCAACACTAAGTTGATGCGATTTGATTGGATTGTGAGGCAAGAGAAGCCAGCCGCCTCTGGCTTCCCTTGGCATGGCCCTGACCAATCACAGGTTGGCAGGGGCATCACGTGAGCCTCATCTGATTGGTCAATCCCTCCATTTTTTTTCACCAAGGGAAGCCAGATTCGGCTGGCCTCCTCTCGCAACAGTGAGTGCAATCTACTGTTTCACCATAACATCTAGAGGGGCGCTGTTTATTTCACTCTTTGTAAAATACTCAATGAGAATGGGGGAGAGACGGGCCGGCAGCAACACACAGCAAAGGAGAGTTATCGAAACAAAACAAAGTGTTTTTATTTATTTATTTAAATTATAACTACAATCCGAAAAAACAGGGGAAGCCTGGCTTCCCTTGGCCTCCGGGAGAAAACGCCACTGCTGGCTTTATCCTTCACATTCTTACAAGGTTCTGTCGACAATACATAGAAAGTAAAAAGCTGCTTGTTTTTCCCTCAGCATTTATTGAACGAATGCGCTTTTATACTGGCTTTATAAGTCACCCAGACCAGGTGGTGGCGCTGGTGTCCCCTGTGCTCTGTGGTGAAGCCTCACGGAAAGAAGTGAATCAGTGAGGAGACTTTACACGTGCTGCGGTCCACGCTTATACATCCATGGGTCCACGCCATAGACTGTATATATAAAGGTCCACGCAGAGGAAGAGCCACAGAGGACCGTCGGCTGCAATAGAACACGCTAAACCAGTGTTGCCATTGTAACTGAAGATTAGAACCAGCATAGATCTTCTTCTCACCATTAAAGGTAGGTTCAAATACATGCTCCTAATAAAAAGTCAATACCAAAATAAAATGATATTTTTTTTCAATATTTAAGCAAAAAACAACAACGTGTATGGAAGCTTTCACCGTTAACTAGGATAGCTGTGAGTGACTATATAGAAATGTTACATGCGGTTAGGGTTGAAACGGATAAATTGCTTTCAGTAGCAGCTCGCGGCGCAGCACCCACGTAAATCACACGTGCTCAGCCCCAGGAGCTGAACACAACCAGATACTCACCGTCACCTATATGCTAACTAGTGTATTATGTTTAGATTTGATACACAATTGTTAGCTACTAAAGCATATAAATACAAATGCATCAAGTAGGAGAGAACTCAAGCAGCCCAACTTGACCAATCACAGTTGTTGCAGTCCTATTGTGTTGTAGTCCCCATAACCTTCTAATGCCCCCCATTATGTGTTTGCTTTTCAGGGTTCAGCCCTTGTGGGGACAGAGGAGGACGTGGACAATTTAGGGGAAGAGGACGAGGAGTATTTGATAACCGAGGAGGAGGAAGAGACCTTCTCAACGCCTTTTTGATAATGGCAACAGGATCAGTGGACTTGGTTCTTTAACACCCCTTTGAGCTTTGTCATCACCGTTTTCCATCACTAACTCGACAAGTTGTACAGTTTCAGCTATTTGTCTCAGTTCACATCCAACTATCTGTACAGGATAGACTCTAGTAAAACCTCTGCCTTTTGGTACCACCGCCCCTTTGTGGTAGCAAAAACCACATCCAAATTCTCCATTGAACTGTTTTATGTTCTGCACCATTGCCCTTGCTACTGCATCACAAATACATATGTTAGCTGTTACTCTGGTGTGATGTTCTAACCCATTATCATCTTTCCAACAGAATCCTGTGTCCTTCAGTTTTTGACGTTCATGGATGAATGGGGTGAAGTAACTTTGAACCTTTGGTTCCCTTTGCCAAACCATAATGTATACAATAGAATTTGTTTACATCTATCCAGAAATGGTAATTCATTGATAGTACACAAAATGGGCCAAATTGAAGTTTTTGATGAATTGAACACAGGGGCGCCATCACAATTGAAGGTTAGTGTAATACTGTCAGTGTTGACTTCCTGAGCCTCGTGTCTGTATTCACTTCCAGTGTTGATGCAATGCATGTACCATTTTATTTCTATAGATTAACTGTATAGACTTGACAGCGGCTCCAGAGGCAGTGCTTGCCTCAGAGGTGAAGAAGATAATTGGTGAGAACATGAAACCACTGGAGCAGCGAGCTCGCACTGGAGCAGCGAGCTCGCACTGGAGCAGCGAGCTCGCACTGGAGCAGCGAGCTCGCACTGGAGCAGCGAGCTCGCACTGGAGCCCTTTGAGAGAGACCACGCTGTGGTCGGCATTTACAGGTACGCCCAAATAAGTCTTCTCTCTTACAATTAATTGGATAACTTGTGTGTGGACACATGTTTTGTGTGTAGCTTTTTTTTTTTTACTTCCCATCCCATTTGATCCAGTCGCAAAGGTGTTAAGATTTTCAGATTCTCACATCATTTAGATAAGGAAAAGTTTGGAATGGGCATCAGGTAGCGTATTGCCGAACTTCATATTTCAAGTAATGAAAAAGTGTACTATTTTATCGAAACTATAAAGCATATTTTCGTTCAGCTATCAATTGAATCTGGTGCTTCTCCGAGGTCAGCTGCACATATACTGTACATGGCCTGCTCTTGATATACTTTGGTAACATGCTCTATTCTTTCTCTCCACAGAGCTCCACCAAAAGACAATAGATTAAGTGTGAAGGAAGGCGGGAATGACTATTTTCAACCACCTACTTTTTCTACAAGTCATATCAGTTGTTTGTTAAGTTTGCTACCATACCAAAGCAGATTGATGTTTCTATTACTGAATTATTTGTTTTGAAATTCATACTGTAGTCTCTGGTCGGGACTAAAATGTTTTTATACACAACGCTTATATTCAAGGATATTTCTCAGTTGCGTTAACAGCCAGTGCCACATTTTGTCTTTATCTTGTTGAGAAAAACAATTAAAAAGTTTAACTCCTGATTCAGCCAATCACCTTCTTTATGTTAATCAACAACGTTTATAGTTCCAGTGTGATCTTGATGATGTAATCATAAACAGTGGGCTCTGATTTAGTGTCATGCTGTTAACATGACCGGCTCTGTCCTAAATAAACTTATACAGCTATAATCCATTGTGTCCTAAAGAAGCACTATATTGTTACCACCAGAAATAAACTGTTTGCTAAGCAGAGGAGATACATTTTTGCCAATATAATAATGAAAACAATCTTACACACCATTACATCTTCACCTGCACTTTCATCTTTAGTGTGTGTGCCTCGGTCAGAGTTCTGTAATAGAAGAGCAGCAGAAGTCGTAGTTAAGCCAAACACCAGTTTGTCTTTCTGGAACAAAGTGGACCTGCACAAATTATACCATTTCATGGTTTGGATCTTCCCCTCCGTCCTCTGATGACCCTCCAGACTGAGAGACAGCAAAAGGCTATAAGATAAGATGGATCTTTATTGATGCCCATAGGGAATGCAGGTGTTCGCATGCAGCAACAACATATATTTAAATGGGAAGGTATCAGTGCGGGTGAAAGTCGTATGTGCATACAGTGAAAATAATGTTAACTATAAGTTATAAAATAACTCTTGATACATTTTGTTAAATATTTGTAACCCAACTTATTTTGTGTCGGATAAATCTGTATTCTTATCATCATAGAAAACTGTTGTCTCTTACTGCTACCTGTAATGTAGCATGTAATGTAGTCATGGATTTTAACAGAATACATTTTTTTGCATAATAAGTAAAACAATCCTGCATGTTTATGTTGTACCATTTCATGTTATTGATCTGTTCCTTCGTCGTCTGCAGCCATCTCTACTTCATCGTCACTCTGAGAGACAGAAAAGTTGAAATCAAATTAATTCAATAAAAAAAGAGGGGCTATTCCTGAGACAGGCATCATAAAAAGAGCATTCAAGCAGGATACAAAGACAGTACATGATGGACGAACGATGACCTAGTGGCAATGCATTAAAAAAAAAAATCAGTGACCAAGTAGCAGAGTCATAGTTAAGTCCACCAGTGAGTCCAATTTCTTAAGTCTGTGGATCAGTCAATGCAAAAAACTACCATTTCATGATGTGGATCCTCCCCTCTGTCATCTGATGTCCCACCAGAATGGTGATCAGCCTGAGTTAAAGCAAAAAGCAAAAGGCTACACATTAACTCCTGATAATATGATTTTAATTAATCTAACACAACCTCATCGTCACTGTAATACATATACTCTCACCCACCATTCGATCTTCATTTGAAGCTTCATCACTGGATGAGTCAGAGTCTGTAAATTGATAAAATCACACAGCTGTTACACAGTCAATATTGATTTTATATGTTTTATAACATAATTTACATATTGCCTTACTGCTATGAAAATAGGAATAATAGCAGTATACACGAAGTGAATCTATACATGTACATCTAAAAAACGTTTCAAAATGTTGTATTATACTCTGCTATAATTCGTTGAATACAGTAATGTGAGACAAAAACCACCAAATTAAATACGTCTTATATTGGCAGTTCATCCCGTTTGTCCAATATGAAGAGAAAACCCGCGTCCTTACCTGTCACAAGTTGTGCCTCCATACGGGTCTTCCGGTACCGTTTTGTAGTCCTGGGAATATCTATACCTAAATCTGACAAATATCTTTTGTACATTCTCAGGTTTTCTCTCTTTTTGTGAATGAGAATCAAAACTAAAGAACTTTTTCCAAGCACGGATTATTCTGCCGCTGAGGGTAGCTGGTGAGTGGTGACGTGCGCGTGCCCAACTTTCGCCTCGCGCTTCCCGCTTCTCTCACGTTGCTAGGATACAGACCGCTGTGCCAACTGCAATCTCCGGATTGTAATTACTTTGTTGCCACTACTTAGAGCTACTTTTGAACACGAAAATCTACGGGCTCTATGAATTTACCAATGATACAATCGAAGTTGGCCGGTTAAATTTAATTGAGGGGGAGTACGATCCTGAATTGGACAAGGAGTATCTTGTCTGGTGGCCCCAAAATGGGAAAAAGACGGCTTGGACTGCGAAAGTGTTATCAACTGGCAGTAAATTGGCATATTTAAATAGATCATACATGTACAGTTTATCATTATTAACAGTTGTTAGGCCTATGTTTTATTTGTTAATATATAGCAGTGGCGGCTGGTCAATAGAGGTGCTATATGGAAAGTATTCTATTTATAATAAGTACAATACTGTTTAGTATATCAAATCTAAACCGTTATATGTTTCATTAGAATCATTACCCTCTCTCTCCTGGGAATTAAGCACCCCAGCGCAGCAGCAGCCAACCGCTGACCGTTGCTACCCGAAAAATATGGCAGCACATTTCAGCCAATCAGCGTCCTCAGATCTGTTAAATGAAAGGCGCTCTATAATCCGTTCTAAAGTTATTATTAAAAATTAAAAATAGTGTTTTTTATCTAAAAAAGTGTCGCCCATTGGAAACAGTAATTAGTATAAATATACTTATATTCTTCAGAAAGATTATATAAAAAAAGCAGGCCTCCATAGTTCATTATCCTTCAGGTATAGCTCAGTTTCAAAAAGGTTGCAGACCCCTGGTATAAAATATGCCCCCATCTTCCACAGCCCCACCTAAAATATTTTTCACCAGCTGCCACTAATATGTAGTTTAAATCACCTGGCTACATAGGTATTATCAGCTAAGTATCATAAGTATACTAATGGGTGTAGCATGACCATATGTTATATGTTCCTATACAGACTATCATTACCAACATATTGTCATGTAAGCAGACAATGTGTTTTTTTTTTTTAAATATGCAGTCTTCCACAGCACATCTGCCTTTGGAGGATGGTGGGATTTCCACCGATGCTGTCTGTCTGGTAAGTTTCATATTGTCTAATAGGTATACTATCAAGTATGTTGATTTGGATGATTTTAATTGTTGTCTTAGAAACACAATAGTGCTATTTCAAATCATGTCCTGATAATATGACACAGTGTGTTACTTATTTTATGTTCTTAGGATATTAAACAAGCCATAAAAGATCGGTGCAACAAGGCCACAGCAGCTAAGTACACCAACGACCTAATGCATGGTCTGTACACAACAGCGTTTATGGCTGCTCACAGCGTGACTGGGCTTGGGGCATCAAGCAGGGGGAGACACGACCATCCCTTCCTTCTGCTGAACTCACGAAGATTGTTTGTAAGTAATTAGTGTGGCCGCGAGCTGTTTTGTGCCATCATGACGTACATGGTGTTATTTTTTTATATATTACAGGGTTGCCAACTTTGGGTACCTGACTGGAGTGAGATTTTGATATCATGGGTTTAATTACACATATGCGCACTAAATGACTGCTATCGTGTCAGCAGCGGGACCTTAGCATATATATATAGGATATATATACAATATATACAAATACACAATATTGGACATAAACTATAAAGGGCACAACTTTTCATTCACTAATGAAAGTCAAACACATGCTTGTTTCCACTGTTTTATTGTGTGCCTGTCGCGATAAGCAATTCATTGACTTATCGTACGATAAATAAAATGAACTCGATACATTTACATTTGCATGAGGATGTGACTAGCAGTTTGAAAGGATGTACTTGAATTATTATTATATATTATCATTATGTCAGTGGTCTAAAATGGTCATACAACGGTGCTGACAATATTATCGTTTATTGCAATAATTTCCGGGAAAATGTATCCAACAAAATTAATTATCGTGAGAGGCCTATACATGAAACACACACACACACAAACAAATCTACAGACTTACTCCAAACTGCCAAATATATTAACACACTCTCCTTCTCATATACTCTTTGACTCTATTTTGGCCTAGTAGAACAATAAGCACCAGACTTTTACTTTTTATCATTTCTACTGGATCGTAGATCTGCGCATGCGCAATACGGGTCTGGGATTGACCTACCGGCTCCCACTGCTCTGCTGTCTGTTAACGTTGTTAAGAGTGGTGGGGGCGGGGAGTGAGCACAGACTGGACGGCTGGTGAACAGCTGTTAGAACAGTTCAGGTGTTCAGAGCAGAGCTCCCTGTAGGAGCGGCAGAGCGTGATGTGAACTGAAAAATATTTCTGTCGCAATATTATTTAAATAATTGTTGAGCTAGCTAACTAACATTGTCACTATCTGCTAACGTTAGTACTCAGATATTGTGCTTGAGTAAAAGTAGAAGTACTCAGATATTGTACTTGAGTAAGTAGAAGTACCAGAGTGTCAGAATACTCTGTTACAGTAAAAGTCCTGCATTCAAAATGTTACTCAAGTAAAAGTAGAAAAGTATTATCATCAAAATATAGTGAAAGTAGCGACAGTAAAAGTAGTCATTGTGCAGATTGGTCCATTTCAGAATAATATCTGATATGTTTTATAATGATTGATCATGAAAGTGTTCTCAAAGCTGGTAAAGGTGCAGCTAGTTTGAATGACTTTGTATACTGCAGGGTAGCTGGTGGATTTACTCCAGGTGGAACTAAAGTCTGATTCAACACTTGATTATATTTCACATCATTCATCCAGATCTGTGAAGTAACTAAATGGATTAAATACATGTAGTGGAGGAAAAGTACACCATTTACCTCTGAACTGTAAAAATGGTACCCAAGTTTAGTACTTGAGTTTATGAACTTAGTTACTTAACACCAGTGGCTATACAGATAGAAAGACTAAGCCTTGCACAGAGGCATGAAAATACATTTTCAAAATGCTCAACAGTGCTGCCAAAATTATAAACTGACTGCTCCACAATTAAAATAAATGCTTTTATTTCTATTAGATGTGACTCTTTGGCGTTTCTGTTATTATTACCACTGCTGCTTTAGTTGTTCTGACTGCTAAAATCATCTGTTATTCCTAAATTTAAAGCCGATTTTCCGTGGGGTGTGGTGGTCGGGGTCTCGGATCCTTGTCACCTTTTTCATACCTGATGAGTTTGCATCCCTGCTGTCTACCTGACGGTCTGTCTGTGTTTGTAATTTGTCTCTTCATCTGTTAATTCCCCTTTTCTTTATTTCTTTCTCTCTTTAGGTGAAGTTAAATCTGTCTTCAAAGAGAAGACAGAGGCGGAGATCAAGGGCTACATACGCCAGAAACTCTCCAATTCGGCGAAGATCCTCAAAAGGAAAACATTTTAAAAAATCAATTTGTTCGGCCACGTTAGGCCATTATGTTTGTTTGCATTCAATATTGTATGTTCTGTAGTTTAAATAAAAAAAATTAATACGTGTTAATAATACATGTTGAGTCCATGTATTATTTGTATTTGCCTCAGTCCATTATTTTTATTTGATATAGCCTACCATTGTACATTCTACAGTATCTACAGTTTGGTACAGGTGTGACACAAATACAAGAACATATGTATTTACCATGGTAATTGTTATGGTGCCAGGGGTAGTGGGATATCAAGCCCTCCAACAGCTATATGAAATGTTACCATAGTACTCGTACCATAGTACCATGGTATATTTACCACGGTACATGTACCACAGTATTTTTTGACAGATAGTACCATGGTATATTTTATAGTACCATGGTATTTGTTCCATAGCACATATAGTAATGTACCATGGTACTTACCATGGTATGTACCATGGTATTTGTTCCATAGCACATATAGTAATGTACCATGGTATGTACCATGGTATTTGTTCCATAGCACATATAGTAATGTACCATTCAAAAATACCATGGTATACCAGTACCATGGTAAATATACCATGGTACTATGGTACAAGTACTATGGTAAAATGTCTTATGGGATGTGTGGGCTGGACCTGTGTTATACAGGAAAGGAGTGAGCAAGGGGGAGTTTTGTCGATTCTTGTTCTGTTTTCTGTGACTTATCTTCCTCACCCTCTCAGACTTTCAGTTGCGCGCGCTACTAAAGAGACGTGCTGCCATGGAAACCAAACAATGTTGTAGCTGTATTAAAGTCCGAGTGGAAACAGTCGTGAGTAAATCCAATTTTGTCAGAAATCGGGAGAATGCGGGAGAAATATGACCCCGGGAGGAAACCGGGAGAGGGCAATGAAATCGGGAGTCTCCCGCGAAAATCGGGAGGGTTGGCAAGTATGGCCAGGACCAACAGATCCATCTTTAGGCTCCGCAGCCCTGTCCCCCATAAGGCTTTGCAGTCTTGCCATGCTGTCCATTGAAAGCCAGTTGGCTAGAAAGCTGGACTTCAAGGACTTGATCAGTGACTTTTCCTGTAAGAAGGTTAGGCGCTGGGCTCTTGGTGAGTAAGGCTGAGCAAGGGCTCGTAATAACTGTTAAAGGGCAAGGCTATGTTAACGACATTGGATCACTACACAGAAGATGCATGATGAGAAAAAGATTGAGAACAGGTAATAGGCTCTGATTTAGCACCACCATTTTATAAATGATAATATTGGTGTTAATGTTCACTTTATTTTAATTTAAGAGGTCATGTATATTTAAGTTATATTTATTTAGATTTTTGAATGTTCCATTCAACATTTTTATTAAAAAGGCATGTACACCATAAAAGATGACTATTGAGATCTATTGTCAGGAATGTTAGTGTTATATCAAATAGTGAATTATACTGCAGTAGAATGTTGCAGTAGAATTTGCAGTCTGCACAGTGTTATATGTTCACCGCTCAGTGTCAGTAAATACTGTGCAGTTAGTATTGGACTACAAGATAGATGCAAGCCTGTACAGGTAGAGTTATTTAAAGCATACATGAGTGGGTTGGGTTCTGGAGGTGTGGTTACAGCAATTGTGCTTGGTTGGCGTGGCCTGGGCCTGGTGGTGGGGCCCAATGTGATATCTTTTCATGCGGCCCAAAATCCCTGGCGGCGCCCCTGCCCCTGCGTATCTGCCAGCGTCCCAAAAATAAATTGGCAATTTGTTGATGAATTCATGTGAGGTTAGAGGTGGCCAACGTGTCAGCAGTGTGTTTGTTTGCTTGTGCTCCTCGTCTGCTTTTATTATTCAGTCCAACATCATCTTTAATACACTTAGTTCCCTTCTTAAACATGTCTCCTCTCCCTCTCGCTCTGTACTTGCTGTGGCAGCTGTTGCTCTTTTTAAATTTAGTAGGCCTGTTGGCCGCCTGGTGATTAATTGGACGGCGGGGCTCGGGTTGTAAATAGATGTTCTATTCTCATGTTTGTTTTCCTCGGTTAGGCGACCACGCAGCTGATAAGAGTACTCATTGAATATGAAACACAGCAGGTGCTAGAAAGCCCAGGGTTAACTCGAAAAACACACAAATAGAGCCGTCTGTGTTTCCTCCTGTGTGCGTCCACTGGAAACATGTGACCGTTAGATGAATACACAAAGATGTGAGCAATGCGCATGAATGTATTCTTGCCTGTGCCATAATGTTAGCGCGTATGCAGTAACCAGAAGATGTTGCTCATGAGTCATAGTGCTGAATAGTCATTTCAAAAAGGCTGGGTCACAACAACATAACCCACAGCAGATGTAGTTCTACTGCCCATCAGTGTTCAGAACAACAGTGCCTTTTGAGGGACCATCACCACAATGGTTGTGTGACTGCCCATTGTTTTACAAAACACAGTCAGAAAATGACCCGTTGGACACCAAAACCAAACACCCATTGCTATGAAAGTACACCTGTGCTTATTACATCGCTAATTATTGTTCAAATATAGAGCAATATTATTTTAATACAATTAGGAAGTTATTACCCTACTCCGATTGGCCAGTAATCGTTATTTTCTTTGCTTGGGTTGGTTAATTTTAGGTATGATAAGATTGGTTGGGGTTAGGTTAAGCCAGGGGTGTCCTAACTGCGGCCCGGGGGGCCAACTGCGGCGTGTTGTCCGTTTTTAATTGGCCCTCAGCTAATCCAAAAAGTCTAATGGAATATGGCCGCCACCTGAAACTTGAGCTTGTCTTATATTGTACTTCTTAAATATACAACAGAATGTTGGGAGAATGAGCAATTGAAACAATAGGACATTTTTTGTTAGTTAGCTTAATTTAGCTTAGCGAGAAGAATAAACCAAGCAACCACCACCCAGGCTGAGCAAAGACGCCGGTGCTGAAGAAAACGGCTCACGATTCACAACTATATAACTAAAAGCGTTTATTACATTATTTTCTAGATCAAACAAATGTAACAAGAGCTCAAAGTCATTTATATATCCATCCCCTTAATTCTCCCATCTCAGCAATCCAGATCGATGCTTTAACTTCAAAAAGCATTTTCTTTCAGGGAACCTTTCCCCGAACCACAGAGGGGTCAGAGGTCAACCCACTCCAGCCATACAACACCTGTTGGAAAATGAACTTTTGACAAACAAGTCATAGCTTTATTTAAAGATATTACAACGAAAGCACTGTATTGAGTGACACATGTGCCCCAAGCAGATAGTCTTGAATTCACTTGTGCGATATCAGTCTCTGAATACTCTCAGCATTAAAAACTGTTGGATGGTTATTTGGTTGCTATTATCATGATTATCCTGTTTCAACAATTAGCTATATTTGTTGTTGAATTTTCAGCATGATTTCAGCAGAAGGGACATCAAATTTGGGTGTATGGTAAAATGGCAGCTCAGTTTAAGTTATTTGAAGTAAGCTTAAGATGTCTTGCCTCTCTTGCACCTCCTCTAATTTGCTCTCGGAGACACAACAGACCGGAGCTCCTTTTCTGGACGAACCTCAGAAATCACCGAATTGAGTTGGAGGCGAATGTGTGATGTGTCCAATGTGTAAGAAACTAGAGGAAAACAGAGTAGTACATAATAGTTACTGAAGTTCTCTGAAATTACCTTTCAACACAAAAGTGCATGTTGGATTGCACTCAATATATTGGTACGCATTGTTCAGGTATATGTGTTTTTTTCCAGTTGGTTTGTTAATGTGCAGTTCTCTTCTTTCTTTTTGCATTTCTAATCTAAACCCACATTGTGTTTTAGCTTTTACTATATGTATTCTCCTACATACATCTATCATTCAAATGTTGTGGTACTCATACTTTTCTTTTCAGTTGTATGTCTTATTCTAGCTTTTAAAAGGCAGCCTCACTTCAGTCACATTACAAACACCTTCCTACACTCACACACATGGCTCCTCGGACGTGGTCTGCGGTTGTGAGGCCGGTTGGATGTACTGCCAAATTCTCTGAAACGCCTTTGGAGACGGCTTATGGTAGAGAAATGAACATTCAATTCACGGGCAACAGCTCTGGTGGACATTCCTGCTGTCAGCATGCCAATTGCACGCTCCCTCAAAACTTGCGACATCTGTGGCATTGTGCTGTGTGATAAAACTGAACATTTCAGAGTGGCCTTTTATTGTGGCCAGCCTAAGGCACACCTGTGCAATAATCATGCTGTCTAATCAGCATCTTGATATGCCACACCTGTGAGGTGGGATGGATTATCTCGGCAAAGGAGAAGTGCTCACTATCACAGATTCTTTCAGATTTGTGAACAATATTTGAGAGAAATGGTTATTTTGTGTTTATAGAAAATGTTTTAGATCTTTGAGTTCATCTCATGAAAAATGGGAGCAAAAACAAAAGTGTTGCATTTATACTTTTGTTCAGTGTAAGATTCTTTCTATAGGGGCGGATGGTTGTATCAGCACATTTAAGCAGTTAAGTAGAGTTTCCAATGCTTGAATGTCCTATAAAAACAAATCCAGTCCCGTTTTAATTAAGCTTTGTTTATAAATCTAATCTAATCTAATTTGATCTAATCTCAGATGTGGAGATTTTGAAATAAAAGTCAATTTCCCAGCACAGCAATTTAGCTTTTTGCACTAAAAGGGAAAGGGAGTATACTTTACTCTGTGTTGTGTGTGTGGCCTTACACCAGACTAGACAACAAAGTGGAGAATTGTCCCCCTCATGCACCACCCACCATAATCTAATATCCAATATGCTGACCTCACCTCTTCACTCTACCCTTTTGTTGTCTTTATCTCATCACGCAGCAACTGTAAAGGTCATTCATCTTGAGTGTTCTCACACACAGGCAGAGGACACTCAGACTTACATTACACACCAAACAAATAAACAAACAAACACACACACATACCTGAGACTGCCATGTCATTGTATGCTTACTTCACATCTGTACTGCTTGGAGTGCAGGAAACCTCGTCTAAGATATCAAAAGGAAGGAAGAGGAAATTATAAAATGTCTCTTTTGAATTTGTTTTAACAAGATAACAGTAAACCTGGAGCTGCTGTAATGAGCCATTGAAAACTGACGTCTGTGAAATGCCCATAAGCCTGTACATCCCATCATCACCTTTCTGTCACAAGAGAAATATTTAATGGATTTTATTTCTCAGTGAAACAGACCCACCCATTATTAATGGTGAGCTACATGTACCGGTCACTTAAGTAGACCAAACATTTTTCTGCATCTCTGAAAACACCTCTAAATTCCTTCACACATCTTAAGCACAACACATGAGTTTACGGAAATGAAAGGGCAGTTTACCATTTGCTTAACCCTTAATGTCTATGTTATTGGAACTTCGTACAGTATGCCTTTGTTTTGGATTTTCCACATGTTGCAGCAGTGTGGGCGGGGCTGTTACAGAGAGTTAGTGTATTCAGCATTCAAATAGCTTGGTGTCTTTCTATAATACTCCAAACACAAAAGTAAAAGTGTGAAACTGATCAGTTGGATTACTACATGTATGTAATTGATACATATACATTTGTATGGTGCAAACAGTACTATACTATCAAAATAATAATATAAAGCCTTAACTAAGTACAGTAGTTGATAGTTGCGGTTGCCACATAAAGATTTAGCTAGCTCTTCTGATAGCACGAGGATTCATGTGCAACAGACTATCATGGATGATTGTAAAGGAATAGGTTGGGCCAACTTATGTTTGCCCTTCTCATTTGTATTATCAGACATATTAAAAATACAAATTAAAAACATTATAAAACTAATTTGGAGACAGCCATTCAGTATCTCATATGGCCCCTTAGGCTTCATGTCCCCCCTGTTGAAGGATTAAACAGCATGTTTATCGGCCATATCTGAGCAATCATTAGAACACAGAACTAACAAGGTCTGCTTTCCAAGCCCCATGAGTACCTCATTAAATAACTATGTTGGTTGGTATGGTAACAGGTAACATTTCAAATGAAAACCCTGTTAATGGAGCTTTTTTTAGCACTTTTTTCAGTAGTGCTAATGGAAAAGATAAGCAGCTCTGTTGAATTTGAATGTACAGCCTAGGGACAACAGCTTATCTGACCCAGATAGCATTACGTTTGACAAAAACATTGAAAACATGTATACTCATACTATAATGAGTATACAATCAATCTAAATGGGACAGATCAAATAATCCCTTATAATGGCTAAACAAACATTAAGCTTGGATTCTGCTCCAATTTCAATTCAAGTAGCACATGTCAGTACTTCCATTTACCCCAGGTTAGAATTAAATATGTAATTTAAGATCATTAGATGGGTTTTGTTGTGTGTGATATTACAGTGTTATAATACAGTGTACTATCATATGGTATAATAAGATATCTTCTGATATCCTGCTTGCTTTTATTGCCGTTTATTTTTAACTGACAGCTCAGTATGTGTGTTGACCAAATAGAAAAAGGGAGCTGTTTGCCATTTGGGTGTCTCAAGTGCCTCAACAGTGTAATATTAATACCACACCCATATTATAACACCACACCCGTTAAGGCAGTCATATTGGCAGGCATTCATTGATATTTAGTTCCTGCTTGAAAGAAAATATTGTGGAACTGGTGATCGTATTTGTTCCTTGATGCAAAATGCATTTTAATCATTGTTATCTTTTCCCTTAAAAACACTGAAAAGATCTCGAAACAGTCTCTGCTAAACAGTGAAGATATATCGTGTGCTTGCCAGCCAATAAATTAATTCTAATTTGATCATTGGCTCATTTAGCAGAATGGGATTCTTGCTTAGTGGAGAGACAATTACCTCCAATCAGCTGTGAACACAGCCTTTCCATAAATCTTATTTTCAGGCTGTGCTTCGCAGGGTCCCACAGCTCATTTCAGTCTTACCTCAGACAAGACCACCCCCCACCACTTTCCCTAAAAGCAGCTGAGAGTATTGATTTGTAATAATTATCTCATTTAAAGAGACTGTGAAACAGAGCCGTCTCCTCCAAAAGCCATTTCACCCCAAGGACATTTGAATATGTGTGTTTGCTGGTTTCCCCGAAATGATATAGTGAATCTATTTGATCTCCAATAAATGGATTTGGAGTTGCTGTGCAAAAGTGATCAATAACCAAGTCAACTTTTTCTGAAACAACATGGTGGATTGAGCCTGCTGTCTTGGAAAAATAACAATCCCTGATCAGAGAACGACAGAATCCTGCTGGTGATGTCAGGGCATCCTATCTTTCTAGTAACCTGAACCTGCAGAAGTGACTAAAGACTCTTGGATTGGTTTCTGAATTCACTTTGTTCTTATATTGGAAAAAAAGCTGAATAAAAACCTTTTTGCAAACAAACCAAAATACATGCCACAGGCACAGCCCTGCTCTGTGTCCGTTAGCAAGAAGGTGCTTTAGGCTACAAGCTAGTGTGATGCTAACATGCACACAATAACTAAAGCAGGCATAGTGTTATCAATTGTCCTTGGATCAGCTTGTTAGCAGGCACGCTAATGTTTGCTAATCAGCACTAAAGGCAAAGTACAGCAGATGGTGATCTGAACTGTATTAGTTTGTTGCTTTTTGGTCATGATCTAAAGTATTGGACAAATTTACATTTTGACTTGATGATCTAGAACCAGAGGAAAAGTAATCTGAGTCATTCATCTTAATTACTTTAATGAGGGGGACATGAGTCCCTCAACCACATTTCATGGCAATTAATTCAATTTGTTTTTGTAGATATTTCAGTCTGGGACAAATAAGGAAGCACAGAAGGAGATGGCTCAGGCGGAATATTGGGATTCAGCTCCAGTCCTCTTCCTCTGTTTCCTATTCTGTCTGGGTGAGAGAGGGAGAGCAGGACAGATAGACTGTTATCGGTCAGCATTTCAGGGGCTGCAGGGTAGGCAGGCAAAAGTTGCCAACAGTTTTACAATTTCATCTCTTCTGCATGTGGACATTCAAAACAGCCTTGTATTTGGGAATTGAAATTAGCTTCGGTGTGCTTTTAGTGAAAGTGCATGCTGGTGCAATATTTAAAAGTGACACAGCATCTGAGAGCCTGTAGCATTACTGCACAGGGAGGAACTCCCTTATGAGAAACATATGTTTTAATGCGCCACCGCTAACCTTGGCTAGTCAGTGGAGCTGTCGGTTTTGGGCTCTCTTCTGCCTGTGTGTGCGTGCATGTGTGTATGTGTGTGTTAGGAAGAGGTACATCATCCCTCCACTTGAGCAGCAAACTGCCCTTGGGTTACTGCAGTATTTCTCTCCCTCTCTGTGGCCCTTTATTACTCTCCCTCTCTCACGATCTTCCGGGTAATTGTATCAGACATAAACATACAGACGTGCTTACTAGCATATGCACGCGCCACTGCAGTCACACACACTCTCTCTTAGGCAGATGTGCAGGCTTGAATGACCCGTTTCTTCTGAGTGGTTGCTAAAAAAAAGCAGCTTTCCCTGCTGCGTGGTGATGGAATTGCATAATGAGTGTGATGTCAGCATCGTTCTTCCCACGGTAACAAGTGACGCTGACGGACAACGGAAGCGTGGAGCGGCGAGGTGACTGAGGGAGAGGTAGAAGAGAGGGAAAGGAAACGGAGAGTGGCACCAACACAAAGGAGAGGAAGTCAAAGCTGCAGTGAGTGAGATTTGTATGTCACAACACCTTAAATTACAAAGTGACACTGCAACAGAGAGGAGCATACCTTCAGCTCTGACTGGGATAATGTACTTGTATTCACCGAAATGACATTCTGCGGTTGGGTACAAACACTTCTCACACACACAATACCATAATACCTTGTTGTCAGATCAAGTCGCACATTTTTCTTGTATCACAGCAGCTCCATTTGCAACATTAGAAAGGAGATATATTAAGACCAGATACAAGAAAACAGACTTTTAAAGGGGCACTATTATGCTTTTGGGGGTTGTCCCTTTCTTGTAGTGTGTTATGTTATTGTGAATGTAAAAGGCTAACATCCCTGTGTTCCCTCCAGAGGGAGTTTCTCTCCCACACACTTCCCCCTGTCTGAAACACCTGCATTTTACTCCTTTGTTTACTACTGTGACATAGTGACATCATTATGTAACACTGACACTTCTATTGGCTAGTGTTCCAACACATTGTACATGATGGGCTCAGGGGCAGGACATCTCTAAGTAGTTGACCAATCACAACAGAGCCGGACAGAGCTTTAACATAATAAAGAGCTTTTTGAACATTAAAGCATGGAGACATGTCACAATTGATACAAATATGAACCTGAAAATGAGCATCATATGTCCTCTTTAACACAACATTAGAATCACTGAAGACAATGTGTTCAAGATTATTTTACCTGAGATTTAACTTTATATGAGGATTGACTTTGAAACTTTTTAAACCGTGACTCTGTATCTTCGAGTTGATGGTAATTCATATTCACTGTTCAGGACATTGTTTGGATTAGACACAATGCAGTTAGCCAACCTTAATATTTAGGCTGATTCAAAGGGTTGACCTACAATATTTTTGGCAGATGTTCAATTGGTGGAGCAGTTCTGACTTCAAAGAAAATGAAAAAATCCTTTTAAAAATATACCTAGTAGTAACCATCACTTTCCTACTGGTTCGATCTTTAACAATGCAGCATCATTTATAAACTCATCACAGGACAAATCTGAATCCGCAGAGTACACGCCAAGCGGCAAACTCTGGGGCAGAGCCGGGAAGCCCATAAGCAGGGGGGGATCTAGACTAGGGCTGAACGATTAATTGATTTTAAATCAAAATCGCGATTTTAAATGATGCGATTATCAAATCGCAAAGCCTGCGATTTTTTTTAACATTTTTATTTTGTTTTTACAATTTATTTTGTTTTTTTTTACAATTTTTTTATTGTGTGTCAGTCATCCACACCAATCGGAAGTGCTGTGCTCCACATGTACCAGCCATTGTTAATCAATCAGAAGTAGCCCATGATAGAAGGTGATAGACAGATTGATCCAATCACCTGCCAAGTGCTTTTGAAAGTGCCTGCCCTTTCCAAATGGCTTCCAATGGAGCTTTCCTAGATGGTTTGGTGAAACAAACCATCTGAGTCAGGTTAGTACTGCTCCATCACATGTTTCTATTACAGGGTGAATCTTAAACTGAAGCTTGACTTTAAAGCAACCCAACGGAAGTTTCATGAAACTTTTGTTTTTTCACTCGTAGCTCGGGCTGCGGGGGTGCTAGAGACGGGAGCACGTTGATACGACCTTCCTAGCCGGAGTTATGGCCATATTTTACAATAAACTTCCGTTGGGTCGCTTAAAAACAAATATCGCAATTCGAATCGCAATCGCAATATTTGTCAGAAAAATCGCAATTAGATTTTTTCCCAAAATCGTGCAGCCCTAATCTAGACAAATATTCATGGGGTGTCAGGAGATTTTGAGGGGTGGCATCCCCTGGCAGAAGTATATGCTGATTTAATCGCACTCATATCAATCAATGTTAACTTGGAAAGCCACAATATTGATATTTTAACTCAATAACATTAGGTGACATTATTGTGGCACATCAGTAAAGCCTACATATAAATATATAAGGTGGCAGACTTAATTTAATGAAATTTAAATGAACAATAACTGAATGAGTTTGTTTCACTCTTAGACCAGCAGGGGTACCAAATATATGCAGACTGCTGTAATAAGTACATTAATTAACTGTCTCATCGATGTTTGTCTGAATGAATATGATAATATTAACAATCATATCATTCTTATCAGCTGTCAATCACTGTTATGATTCACATATTCATTTATTATTGAATAAACTATATTTTGTGGAGTAGTTAATGACGAATGTTCCTCAAGATGCTTGCTCAGCCTCCTTCAAATTTGAAAGACAAGTAATTATATCATGTATCAAAATTCGAAAGAATCAAAGGAACAGTTCAGCGCCCCACAACTTTAATGCAAACAGTTACAACCTTGACTTTACATCAGAAAGAACAAACATTAAATAAGTGACTAACTGCATCAGTTAGGGTTAAAAAACGTTTATTCAGCTAAAACATATACATCGCTGCAGTTATTATCCAGTGGAAAGTCCTTATACTCTACTGGCCTAGTTCAATCAAAGTGGTTACTTTTTTTTGGCTGGGCAGTGAAGTATAAGTCTTATTTGACTTTCTCAGGGTAGACCCCCACAAAGAAAATGAAATCGCTGCCAATCATATTTCCAAGCTCGCGCCAGGGCCGGGGGAGGGGTTACAAGACTTGCGTCTTGTGCTGCATTCACTTGCACTCGGACATTAGAGTTTTCTCTCATAAATGTCCGATGAGCCACAACTTTTCTTTCAAAACAAAGATGCCAACTGGGATGGCAGCTGGGGTAAATCCGCCCCTGCCCAGTGGCGGCTGGTGGAAAATATTTTTGGTGGGGCTGTTGATATAGTGAGTAAAAAAAAAATGATGGGGAGAAATGACCCCTTAAATTAGGACTTCTGGTGATGTAATGGCGCGTTTCCAGTGCAGCGCGGAGCTCGCTTTAATGCTGCGTTCAGACCGGACGCGATGCAAATATTCGCTTCGCTCTAAGCCGCACCGCACCGCGGCTGCCAGCTGTGTTTACTCGCATCATTCAAACAAGACGCGCTCGGGAGCTACAACTACAACAAAATGTACATATTTAAATTTTTTTAAAAAACAGTACTTTTCAGGCTCCAGCTCCGAGCCGGAGCTGAAAACGCGTTGGTGTGAAAGGGGCATAAATGATGCCGACGTAACAACATACACACGAAGCCATTCTCATCCAACTCATCCAACACCTTGGTCACTCACGAGTCTAAAAAACAACTCACGTCAACGCAGGTAAGCAACGTGGGCGCCAACGTGGGCACCAACGTGGGCGCCAACGTGAGCGCCCTCGTGACCAAAATATTTGACGGCGCTGATTGGCTGAAATTATGTTTCGGCGGCACAGTTTACTATTGAGACTTTTGCAACGTGCTGGTTGCTGCTGTTTGGCTCGGGGGCTCCTTGCACGGCGCCCGGTAATGATAAACTAATGCCACGGGCAAGGCCAGGCAGGAAACATGTGACTTATCAGTAACTTTAGACATCGTAACACAATTTTAAACGAGATTTTATTGTAGATTATACATGTTACTGATACCAATTGTATGATATTTACCTTGTTCATTAAAAATAAAAATATAAAATATATTTTTTTTTTAAATATTTTTTTTTAAATATATATTTTTTAATTTAATATATTTTTTTATATATTTTTTTGTATGTGGGAAGAGGTGGGGCGGTGCCCCTAGCGCCCCTATGGGCCGGCCGCCACTGCCCCTGCCCATGAGAAAATGCCACAAACTGTTCATACTCGCTCGGATCGGTCATTAGCCCGCATGGTTTTTTATACCACTGCTACGCTGACGACACCCAAATAATTCTGTCTTTTCCCCGCTCAGAGACCCAGGTCGTCGCATGCATCTCTGCTTGTCTAGCTGACATCTCTCAGTGGATGTCTGCTCATCACCTCAAGCTCAACCTTGACAAGACTGAGTTGTTTCCCCGACTCAGACTGCAAGGAATCTGGGTGTGACCCTAGATAACAACCTGTCCTTCACTGCAAACATCGCTGCTACAACCCGTTGCTGCAGATACACGCTTTACAACATCAGGAAGATACGTCCCCAGCTGACACAGAAAGCGACGCAGGTTCTGGTCCAGGCTCTCGTCATCTCACGCCTAGACTACTGCAACTCCCTCCTGGCTGGTCTACCTGCATGTGCCATCCGACCTCTGCAGCTCACCCAGAATGCAGCGGCTCGTCTGGTCTTCAACCTTCCTAAATTTTCCCACACCACTCCGCTCCTCCGCTCCCTTCACTGGCTTCCGGTAACTGCTAGAATCCACTTCAAGACACTGGTACTTGCTTACCATGCTGCGAATGGATCTGGCCCTTCGTACATCCAGGACATGGTTAAACCGTACACCCCAGCGCGTGCACTACGCTCTGCATCAGCCAAACGACTCGCTGCGCCCTCGCTGCGAGGGGGACCCGAGTTCCCATCAGCAAAAACACGTGGGTTTGCTATCCTGGCTCCAAGATGGTGGAATGAGCTCCCCATTGACATCAGGACAGCAGATAGCTTGCACATCTTCCGGCGCAAACTGAAAACTCATCTCTTTCGACTCCACTTTCGAGCGATAGATTTATTAACAAAGCACTTATATACTAATAAAGGACTGGCTTATCTAAAGCCAGTTGAGTAGCACTTGAAATGTTTGGCTCTATGAAACCTGATGTACTTATATGATTCTGTTTTCTTCAAGGTTGTGTCTTCCTGGTCGAATGTACTTATTGTAAGTCGCTTTGGATAAAAGCGTCAGCTAAATGCAATGTAATGTAATGTAATGTAATCTATTGGCCGATAGGGAATGGCTGCAGAAAGGAGCAATTTCCATAGATCCCCATAGGCGCTTTCACACCGGAGCACTTTTTTCCCAGGAGTAGTTCCGATATTTCTTGGGATTTTGTATTTACACCAAAAAGATCTGGACATTTCAAGGACCGCCTACTTCCATCTACGTAACATTGCAAAAATCAGGCATATCTTGCCTCAAAACGATGCAGAGAAACTAGTCCATGCATTTGTTACTTCAAGGCTGGATTATTGTAACTCTTTATTATCAGGGTGTACCAAGAAGTCAGTCAAGTCGCTTCAGCTGATTCAAAATGCTGCAGCTCGTGTACTAACAAGAGTTAGGAAAAGGGACCACATTACTCCTGTTCTGGCTGCCTTACACTGGCTCCCTATAGAACACAGGATAGAATTTAAAATTCTTCTTCTCGCCTACAAAGCCCTTAATGGGCAGGCGCCATCTTACCTTAAATAACTCATTATACCCTACTGTCCTACTAGGGCATTGTGTTCCAAGAATGCAGGGTTGTTGGTTGTTCCTAGAGTCTCTAAAAGTACAATGGGAGCCAGAGCCTTTTCTTATCAAGCTCCACATTTGTGGAATCAGCTTCCAGTTTGTGTTCGGGCGGCAGACACCCTATCCGTTTTTAAGAGTACGCTTAAGACCTTCCTTTTTGATAAAGCTTATAGTTTAGGGCTGATTAGATTCAGCCCCTAGTTTTGCTGATATAGGCTTAGTTTGTCGGGGGACATCTTACTTCTTCCTTCTCTCTGTCTATACCTGTGTACTCTCATGTTCCGATTAACCCAGCTTCCCCAAATGTCTTTCTTTTTGGTGTCTATATACGCTGGGATCCGGAGTCATGGATGATCCTGCGGTCCTGTGTCCTGCCCTGGATCTTGAGTCGTGGCTGTGGTCCTGGATCATAGGTCCTGGATGGATATCCTCGTGGATTCATCTTCCTATTATACACACATGCATCCATTTCCAAACATTTGGACTACCTATGTTGCAAATGTATTATCTTTTCAATTTACGCACGGCATCTATTGCACGTCTGTCCGTCCTGGGAGAGGGATCCCTCCTCTGTTGCTCTCCCTGAGGTTTCTCCCATTTTTCCCTTTAAAACTGTGGGTTTTCTTCTGAGGTTTTTCCTTGTACGATGTGAGGGTCTAAGGACAGAGGGTGTCGTATTGTCATACTGATATTTTGTACAAACTGTGAAATCCACTGAGACAAATGTAACATTTGTGATATTGGGCTATATAAATAAACATTGATTGATTGATTGATTTGGATCAGGCTGGAGTTAGGCTCTGACGTCACTGTCGAGACGGCAGCGGCCGACTCCACCTACAAAGGGCTTCTCAGCAACTCTGCAGAAACCTATGGGTGACGTCACAGACACTACGTCCATTTATATATACAGTCTATGGTACACGCCAGAGGTGGGAGTAAGTCCTACATGTGCAAGTCATGAGCAAGTCTCAAGTCTTGACCTACAAGTATCCCAAGTCACTGTGGTGAAAGCAAGTCAAGTCAAGTCAAGTATTTATTTATCTACATCGAATTTTAAACACCGCAATATTTGACGTCGAATTTTTTTCACTTGAATTTTTGGGATCTGAATTTGAACATTCTAATTTTTTTAACTTGAATTTTTACATTTTTATTTCACATAGGTAAATTCGGAGCAAAACAAATTCAGATACATGATTTTCAAAGTAGTTATTTTCAATGCTATCAATTCGGTGTCTGATAAAATTCAAATACTTGTGTCTCTTGTTTGCTTCCATACTGCTTGAACGGCGACGCAATGTTTACAGTAATAACAGCTGTGAGGTCCGTGCAGAAAGCAGAGCAGTGTGTAAAATATATATCACTCAGTATAACAGGCCTACTCTCTTTATTTGCTTTAGTTTAGTAGATAACTACAAACAAAGAGTCGATACTTTTCTAAGACCATTTAGTGCTTCACATAATAAAATACACAATGGCTGTATCCTGATTATGCTTTAGGAGCTGTAGGTATGTGGTACAGTGTGTAGGTGTGTGTGGTACAGTGTGTAGGTGTGTGTGGTACAGTGTGTAGGTGTGTGTGGTACAGTGTGAAGGTGTGTGTGGTACAGTGTGTATGTGTGCGTGGTACAGTGTGTAGGTGTGTGTTGTACAGTGTGTAGGTGTGTGTGGTACAGTGCGTAGATGCGGCGGACAGACGGGTCTCAGTTGATTTGGTGTCCTATGCTTACTTTTAATACTTGTACAACTTTTGGCCCGTAATTTCAATTCCCCATTTCAGCGACCAGAGAGAGGGGGGGGGGGATATATCCAGTCTCTGATAGTGTTACGTTATTATGAGAGTGCTCTCATACTTGTTTGATTCTGAAATTGTATATATTTATTAGGGCTGCAGTCGATTAATCGCATGATTGTCCATAGTTAATCGCGATTAATCGCAAAATTAATCGCACATTTTTTATCTGTTCTAAATGTACCTTAGAGGAATATTTTTCAAGTTTGTAATACTCTTATCAACATATGAGTGGACAAATATGCTTTATGCTAATGTTTATTATCATTTGAACAATGACAACAATTCTCATGAATATTAAACACAACAACCTCTGAACATTACAAATATTAGCCTCAATTCAACCTGGAACCTCTCATACAATAATACAATACAGTGTGTGTGTGTGTGTGTGTGTGTGTGTGTGTGTGTGTGTGTGTGTGTGTGTGTGTGTATGTGTGTGTGTGTGTGTGTGTGTGTGTGTGTGTGTGTGTGTGTGTGTGTGTGTGTGTGTGTGTGTGTGTGTGTGTGTGTGTGTGTGTGTGTGTGTGTGTGTGTGTGTGTGTGTGTGTGTGTGTGTGTGTGTGTGGTGTGTGATGTGTGTGTATGGATCGTTGGAGCTATGTGCACCTCACGGCCATCTGCTCGAACGGGAGCTGCCTGGACGCTGCGATCATGTTGCGCGCACTATCCGAGCTGAGTGTGCTGACTTTTCGTCCCACTGTCTGGCTTCCTGCATAAAGTCAAGTGCTCGGCGCAGTTGTCGGCGAAATGTCACTCCTCTGTTTTCATTGAAACAGCTCCTTATATCCGTTAGCGCAGCTAGCTAGCACCAGATGCTAACAACAACAATACACGTAAGGTCTCTCCCGGTCCTCCCGATGGCCAGTCGGTGCCTGCCGGTGAGCGTGGAAGTGTGGTCTGCAGCAAGCGGACGGCAGGAGCGGGGCTGTCAGCATCAGCTTGTAGATGGTATTTTAAACTCGATGCGCTCTGAAACTACGGGGTGGCCGAGGACAAAAATGCACATGTGTTAATCGCGTTAAAATAATTAGTGGCGTTAATTTTTTTTTGCGTTAACGCGTTATTAACGCGTTAACTTGACAGCCCTAATATTTATATAAATATATGTGTGTGTATATGTCCGCATCTGTTATGGTGGTCCTGTCACTTTATGCTGCAGACCCTGCATACCACTGTTCTCTTCTTATTACTGTCATCGACAAAATAATCCTTTAATCCAAACTTCACTATTTTTGGAGTAAAGCTAGCCGCTGCCATGTTAACTGAGACTCCTGCCTTCTAGTGGGTTGCCAGGTTTGCGCGCATGGCACTATAATCACGTTTTCCGAAAAAACTAAACGTAATATCTCACTACAAAAACAAACGCAAATATTTCATTTTAAACAGTCAAGTCCTTTCAAGTCATCTATCTCAAGCTTAAGTCAAGTCTCAAGTCATGAATACCAAGTCAAAGTCAAGTCAAGTCAAGTCTTTTATCAATGTTAGTCAAGCAAGTCTCAAGTAAAAAAATATGCGACTGGAGTCTGACTCGAGTCAAGTCATGTGACTCGAGTCCCCACCTCTGGTACACGCACACAGCAAAACTACTCAGGCAGGGAATTGCTGATGTCACATTGCAGGATTTAAAGTTTGCTGTCATTTGAAGCTCAGTGCATAAAAAAAAGTCACCTAGTTCAGCTTTAAATCAAGAAGGTGGAGGTTTTTTTATGATAACCACTTTCACAGCTGAATGATAGTGTTGATTTTCTGCTTTGCCAGATTTATTTGCAGTCATGTGCCTCACTTTCTGCTGTTAACTGAGCTCATCTTCAGTCATTAATTTCTAATGGGTGCTCTCTTGCTCGGTCATAAACACACGTCCCCTGGCCTGTTCCTGATCCACACTACTCTGTGTCTGCATTCCTCGGCTTGTAACAGAAGCAAACACATGCTATGATATTGTTAAATGGAGTGCTTGACTGACAGTGACCAGTGGCATTGCTACTCTTCCTCATGCATACTGAATACTGAAGTATTACAAGCACACACTGTTCCTCCTGAGGATCTGACTCCTCCCATCAATGAAGGTCACAAGGCAGTTTTGGATTTCTTGGCTGAAGGGACCCTATTATTAGCTGTCACGTGATCAATGATTCAAGATTTTTCTTTTGCTACATGCTGTTCACCAGCTTTCCATAATATATTCTGTTTGTGGGTAGGCATGTCATTTTATTGGATTTTTTTTGCTGGAAAGATGGTCAATAAATGCGCAATGGGACAAAACAATGTGCAGTGGTTCCCAAACTTTTTTGTATCGTGTATATATTTGAGCAGGGGGGTATACTACGAAGCAGGATTTTAGCTTAGCCGGCTAAATTCAGGGAAAACTCCGGCTTTCCGGTCCTACGAAGCTGGTTCTCTTTTTAGCAGGCTAGATCTCCATGGTAACTTATGCTTAGCGGCTAACCTGGGGGGTATACTACGAAGCAGGATTTTCATTTAGCAAGATAACTTCTGGGATTTCCGGTACTACGAAGCTGGTTCACTTTTTAGCGGCTAGATCTCCATGGTGATTTATCCTGGAACCTAGTCTGTGCTCCGAAGCAGGATAGGTTCCAGGATAAGAGATCAACTCAGCGAAAGCACCACGCCTGCTGACCAATCAGAGCTCAGTGTGCGGAGGAAATACAGGAAAGACGGCCGGCCAAAATCACCGACTGTGTGAACGTGAAAATGAATAGAATATCACCTCCCATCTTCAGAGCAATCTGACTATTATAACATTAGCGTTAAGAAAGCTTAGGCCTACTTAAATATCTGCCACAACATAAGAAACCGGATCAAAGTAACATTACGTAGCCTACAGTCCGCGGCACTGTGAGTGCAGACGTCAATGTGTCCCATTATCATTCATATCACATCATAATGTATCATATATTTCCTTATCTGAGTCAGCTTATTGAGCCGTATCTGGCCGTGCAACGCTTACAGTGTCACGCAGAAGTATTATTTTAAGCAACACATTAAGTTGACGAAACACTCGAGTCAAATGTATTTAAAGTCAGATCCACTCGTGTCTTGGACGGGGCAGTGATATCATAAACCTGTTAATGTACGCATTCAAACACTTTTTCTTTTACCAGCTGTATTCACCTTGCAGGTGCAGCTATGTGGCTTTGATCCTGGATAAAGTGTTTAAGTCATGGATGTTTAAAGTTTAACTTCTTCATATTTGACTAATATTATAGTTGACTTTTCATTCAGGAAGTATGACGCTGCGCTGTCAGTACGCTTCTCCATGTTTGTGATTGGTCGAATGCTCCAGATACCTCCCCTCTCATGTGAACGCGCACCTAACTAGATAGGACACGGCTGGTTTGAGCGAACGAGTTGATAGCCAGCGTTGTAGGACAGTTTTAGCGAGAGCGGCTTTGTTTTGGATTAAGTCAACCAGATAACTCAAAACATATCCAGGATAGGTTGAACTAGATTCGTAGTATACCCCCCTGGTCGCCATTCTATAGTACCCCCTCTCTCATCTGTGATGATTCGCCTACATTTTTTCTCGTGGTAAACAGTTTGTAATCTTATTCAACCCAAATGCTCCTTAAAGGAAAATCACTTGTATTACTCACCCTTCAGATTAATGAAATCCTCCTCCTGCTGCCTTGATATTATTCCAACAGGATTTTTCAAAGATGTTTTGCCTTGCATGGCCTCAGATCTACTTCATATTGTAAACAAATCTCTTCACTCAGGTATTTTTCCACAGGCCCTGAAAACTGCAGTCATTAAACCGCTCTTAAAAAATAATAATCTAGATGATTCAGTAATGAACAATTACAGGCCCATATCAAACCTCCCATTTCTAGGTAAAATCATTGACAAAAACAGTTGAGTAATTTCTTGCATTTAAATAACTGTTTCGATGTGTTCCAGTCAGGCTTTCGTCCAAACCACAGCACTGAGACTGCTCTTGTAAAGGTCTTCAATGACATCCACTTAAACACAGACAGTGGCAGAACTTCAGTGTTAGTATTATTAGATCTCAGTGCTGCGTTTGACACTGTTGACCACAGCATATTACTAGACCGACTGGAAAACTGGGTGGGACTTTCGGAAACAGTTCTAAATTGGTTTGAATCCTACTTAAAGGACAGAAATAACTTTGTTTCTATAGGTAAATACACATCTGAGTTGACAAATATGACATGTGGGGTTCCTCAAGGCTCCATTGTGGGGCCTCTTCTCTTTAACATCTACATGCTACCACTGGCTCAGATAATGAAGAACAACAAAATAAGTTACCATAGCTATGCAGATGACACACACATTTACGTAACAATTTTAACAGGAGACTGCTCCAATTCAAACACTGAGTAAGTGCATTGAACAAATCAATGACTGGATGTGTCAGAACTTTCTCCAATTAAACAAAGATAAAACTGAGGTAATGGTTTTTGGAGCCAAGGCAGAACGTATAAAAGTTAGCGCTGAGCTTCAGTCTGCAATGTTCAAAACAACAGATAAAGCCAGAAATCTAGGTGTAGTCATGGACTCTGACCTGAGTTTCAACAGTCGCATTAAAACAGTTACTAAATCAGCCTACTATCACCTAAAGAATATATCTAGGATTAAAAGACTAATGTCACAGAAGGATTTGGAAAAACTTGTCTATGCTTTTATCTTCAGTAGACTCGACTACTGTAATGGTGTCTCTGCAGTTCTCACTAAAAAATCTATTAGAAAGCTGCAGCTAATTCAGAACGCTGCTGCTCGAGTCCTCACTAACACTAAGAAAGTGGATCACATCACTCCTGTTCTGAAGTCTTTACACTGGCTTCCTGTGTGTCAAAGAATAGATTTAAAAAATACTGCTGCTGGTTTATAAAGCACTGAATGGTTTAGGCTCAAAATACATTTCTGACCTCCTACTAAATTTTGAACCATCCAGATCTCTCAGGTCTTCAGGGACTGGTCAGCTTTCTGTCCCCAGTGTCAGAACTAAACATGGTAAAGCAGCGTTCAGTTATTATGCTCCAAATATCAGGAACAAACTCCCAGAAACCTGCAGGTCCGCTGCAACTCTGACTACTTTTAAATCCAGGCTGAAAACTTTTATTTTTGTCGCTGCTTTTAATTTAACTATTCATATCTTAAACTGCACTGTAACTTTTATCCATGTATTTTTTCTTTTAATGTTTATTTTATTAGCTTTTCTTTTTAATGACTGATTTTAAATGCCATTTTCTTAATCTCTTTCATTTTTTGTAAAGCACTTTGAATTGCCTTGTGTTGAAAAGTGCTATATAAATAAATGTGCCTTGCCTTGCCTTGCCTTAATACAAATGCATTTAAACTTGACATTTACACTTATTGTGAGTGATAAATAATAATATCAAGACTTACTTCTAGCAGTTTAAACATCTTTTATTGAGATAGATGTTTTAATGAGATACTTGAGCTTGCTTGTCTTTCATAAGCTTTGATAGTTCTGGGGGAGGACACCAGGCTTATGAACATTTAAAAATATTTTTTTTTGTGGAAATATATTGTAATCCCTAATCTTTTGACGTACCCCCTGCAATCCCCTCAAGTACCCTTAGTGGTCCCTGCACCCCCAGTTGGGAACCCCTTTGCTAAAAGACGCTAACATTGTTCCCTAAAGCCAAGGAGGAATGATATAGAGGAGGTTTGTTATTTTTTATTTGATATTTTTAGCTGGAAGCCATTGCCTACTTTGGCTTGAAAGTTAGATGATAGGGGACACAATAGGGGAATGTTGTTTTGGATAATAATACTTAATGCAGGTAGTTGATAAATGTTTGCACATTTCATCAATGTGGGGACGGGTGGCGCAGTGGTCTGTGCGTTTGATCATCAGATCAAGGGGGCGTTGGGGAACTCCAGTTCGAAACCCGCTCCCGCCCCACTGCGTCAGGCCGTTGTGTCCTTGGGCAAGACACTTCACCCGAATTTGCTCCTGTGGGTATTGTCCACAGTAGATGACCATTACATGTGTAATGTGTATTTGTAAAGCGCTTTGAGAGTCTTTGATAAAGCGTTATAATAAATATAAGGATTATTATTATCAACATATTTTTTATTTCAATATTGATAGGAGCAGCTTTAATTAATGTTTCAGCTTCAGAATATAAATTAAACACTGTTAGAAGCAGATTATATTTCAAACCGGAGAGACGTGATGTAAGAATTACATATTTATTGTTTACACGTCATATGAATGAAATTATTGCCATGATAATACAACAGGAGAATGTAATGGTGTTTGGCGATTAGGCCCCGGTTTGCAAGATAATCATTCAGGAGGGAAAGCACCGCTCCGATGAAATCCCCGGGGTCTAGACACTGGTGGTGGTGCTGAGTAGGTGAGACCGGTCTGAAGAAGGAATGTTTAGCTTTGTCCTGGAGGAGACGGGAGGCGAGAGGGGTGGAGGCGGGTTGCGGTCATCTGCAAGTGACAACTGACAGGGAGGAAGAGCAGGCATTTAAGGCATTTAGCATGTGCAGCTATTGGCTGCTGAGGGGTGACGCCCTCATATTTAATGAGGGGGGAAGGGAGCCATAGAGTGACGTGTGAGTGACTCGTGTTAGGTCTTCCTTATTGAACTTGCGCTAAAGCTTTCATTTGTGTGTGAACAGAATTATAATAATAATAATATATATAAACAAATATTTACAAATAATGAAATTAATGTGGTCAGTTTAAGAAAAAGACCCAGTTGGATTTTTAACACTCCATACACTGAGGCAGTTTACACAGACAGCAGAAGAATGACACATGAATGTAAAAAAGAAAAACATTAACAGTCCATTTATTTTCAGTAATTTATGGAAAATACATACAGTTTATGGATTACACTGGATTGTTTAGCAGCGTTTGTCCAATCTGGCCACCTCCGATTTATGTCAGACTTGCTGTTTAAACCTTATATAAGATGTCCATCATGACTGTACAGTCCACAGTTGACGCATGCAAAAACATGGCTTTGTTCCATTGACAGACAGTATGAAATAATGCCAACATCATCCTGACAGAAAGAACAGAATAACATCCGGTCTGTTGATGACAAATCTTAAAAGGATTAGCTCCATTTTCAAATGTGTCAGGAAGCTTATTATTTCCTTCAGTTCTGCTTATTATTATTATTATTCTACGTATTCATTTCTTATAGCATAATTCACTCGAAAGAGAAACATAGAGTTGGGGGTATATGAGTGTCTCTGTGATGAGTTATCTGATGGAGTAACACATGATAATGTTACATGGTGCCTTGAGAGTAGCAGTAGGAGGAAGTTAGGTTGATTAGAAATACCAATTAGACTGAACGTCCCTGTTGTCGAGGATTGCTCCCAGAGACGCATAGTCTCTGTTAACCATAAAGGCCCTGTCACACTGTCCCGAAATTGACACCCGATGGACACACGAATATGGAATTGTGAATTTCGCACGAAGATGGCCCCGAACCACACACGAAGGCAACATTTACATTACATTTAAGACATACAACTGCAATGAAAGTACCAAAAACAATTGTGTTACAGTACTATGATACTGTACTGATATCTTCAGACTTTGTTCTTTACTTTATCCGTCGTTATATGTAGAAAATATTACGTTTTCTCCGTAATGTTGTTTCCATAACAACAACAACTTCCTGTCAACTGTCCTTCAAAATAATATATTATATCCTTTTTAGTTTCACAGAACACAAATTGGGTTATTTACATAATATATTTACATGATTTTGTTGTGCAATAAAACGACCCGATGGACACACGATAAAGGAAATGTTCAAATTCGGCTGTGATCGTAACAACATCGGGCCATTCGTGAGGGCATCTTAAGCCTTCGTATGACCGCCGGTGGAGTTTCTCAGGCTCCGGCAGCAACTTCGTGAGCGGTGCCAAAATCTTTGGCATGCCAAAAAATTGCCGAAGGACCTTGCGAAGGTTAATTTTCGTGTTGAATTTGTGTGTCAATTGTGCCCTTCGTAAGGCCATCGTGAGGGCATCGTGTTATCATCGGTGCCATCGGGCATTCGCCCCGATCAGAGTGAGGGCGAATGCCCGATGGCACCGATGATAACACGAAGATGACACGATTTGACAAGATGTCCTCACGAGTGCCTTACGAAGTTGCCGCTCACTAAGTTGCTGCCGGAGCCTGAGAAACTCCACCGGCGGTCATACGATGGCTTAAGATGCCCTCACGAATGGCCCGATGCTGCTACGATCACAGCCGAATTTGAACATTTCCTTTATCGTGTGTCCATCGGGTGTCAATTTCGGGACAGTGTGACACGGCCTTAAGAAAAAATCTAATCAGACAATGTACTTCATTTTCTAGTTTTAAGGTTTTGCATACCTCAACGTGTGTCTAAAAGTATCTTGCCATTAACTGCGATTTACACAAAAAGTGTGTAGATTGTCGACGTTCTTACTACACCCCCAAGAGTAGTGCAGATAAAACACACAAGTGTGTGGTGAAAAAATGTAAAACATGCAAGGAAAAATGACCCTCTGTTTCTACAGGCGAGTGTGAAAAACATGTATCAGACACGCTCCCCTTGCTAAAATGAAGGCAACTTGCCTTTTAGAGAAACAGTCTTTAAGAACCGCTCGTTCTCTTTTCTTGATCGCCCTCTCACGGATAACACTTCACTGTCCCGCTTCATTGTAGGATTTCTGCCATGTCTCTACTTCAGTTTGACCATCTCTGTTATTAAGTGATGGAATACTAGATAAATAAGTAATTAGATACCTTACTGTTACTGCGCTCATAAAGAATGATAAGAATAAGAATAATGCGTATTGAACTGGTTTTCATTAATTAGTGAGTTTATTTAAGGTAATTAGTTAGAAGCCCTATTTTATCAGTATGTCTGCACAGCAGTTACAATGGTCAAACTACATTAAAACAGAATTGTCCCCATTCTTTCTTTAATAGTTACTAACATTAGATATTTTTTTTGAGATATGGACCGCAAAACAAAAGATATCCCTGGTTTTCATTTAAAAATCAAGTAACTGAATGCAAGTAGTTGCCTTAGCTTATTTTGTTATGAGATGATGATGTGAATCACTGTTCAAATTAGTTAATGTAATAATCGTTTGGTTATTTTATGCATAGCCTAATGTTACATTTCTGTGTGAATGCCTTCAAGACAGAGGAGACTGAAGCAGAGAGAGAGAGATCTGAAGGAGGCAGCTAAAAGGACTGCAACTTTGCAGAGCTCGATAAAAGGTGCCAGCAGGGCATCTGCAGGTGAAGCACTGTGATTATGTCAAGCAAAGCAACTACATACATTGGTTCTGAAATTGGTCCTTGACTTCCTCAATAACTCCCCAAACCACTCCAAGATTGTCCAAATCAGCCAAAACGGTGTTCTTAACTATTGTTACATATGCTATAATGTTAATTCATGCTAATTCAGGGTATATGCAGGAATCCTGAAGTCAAATGTAATACCTTTTAAGACCTTTGTTAAGACCCTTTCCATACATTTTAAGACCTCATCGCCACTTTGAGTTCTAACCAGTTACATAGGCGACACACTTTACTATATACAGTATTGATTGTCCTTCCTCCTTATCTTCCAACCATTTGGACGCTAACTTGCAAATAACATGAAAGAAATCAAAGTAAAGCATCTAAAAAACATATATCTAAAAAAGTAATGTTAGTCAAGTCAAGTTATCAAGACTGCGTTGTTTCATCGAAACAGTGTTAAAATCACAAACTTGCCTTTTAGAGAAACAGTCTTTAAGAAAAATGATAATCAGACAATGTACTTCATTTTCTAGTTTTAAGGTTTTGCATCTTCTTCTTATCGTGTCCACAAGGCAGTCAGTTACAGGATCTTGGTGTTCTGTGGCTTACTTACAGCTTTCAGCGTAGCTTGTAGCGTAGCTTGTGCAGACTAGCTTGCGGCTAGCGTAGCTTGTGGCTTTTAGCGTAGCTTGTGGCTATTTTGTAGCTTGTAACTGTTGCTTATGTAGTGGTGATAGGATTAGCAGTATCTAGTCGATCTAGTTCAGGGATGGGCAAATGGCGGGCCGCATGCGGCCCCCACCTCCTCTTTTTGCGGCCCTCAGATTAATTTATAAACAACGTAATTAATTAATAAAAAAAAAAAATGTATATATATTATATATATTTTTTTACTTGTAGTACTGATACCGTCCACTAGACTCCTAGTTACGTCGCGAGCTGCGTAGATGATTTCAAATACCGCAAAAATAATCTGTGACACATTTGTGTGTATTGTGTTTGTTTCCCGGGGAAACCCTCACAAGAAACACCGGCTGTTGTTATGCCTGCTGTGACGTTAAGTTGCCTCTTGTAATTATGCCTTTACAAGCTTAAAAGTTATTTTTATCATCTGAATTTGGCGAAACAAGTTTAATATTCTTAAAACCAAGACTTTGTTTATTTGAAATCAGATGAAAACAAACTGTCACGGACCCTGCCGTGTTATCTATGATTACTACGCTTTTCATTCATAATTTCAGCGGGAGGGAGGGGGAGTGGTGCTGAGGAACAGCAGGCTGACAGGTGTCGGTGTTGACATTCCCCTTATTGTGGAATAAGGGGAATGCAGAGACTGGCTACAAGTGTTTTAGGTTCAAGTTAGACAACTAATGTCTGGGTTAGTGTTCATGACTTAATGTGTATGTCATCTAATGGTTAATCTCAATACACACACATTTTCTGTGCTTTCCAATAGTTTAAAATAGTTTTATTCCACTGTTTAATAACCTGTTCAATACAAACATGCCACTTGTAAAAATGAAATAACATTTCTGTGAACTGATATTTGTTTAGTGAGCTTATTAGAGGATGTTTCCATTTTTGGGGGATGTTCCCTTTGATTGTAAAATGTCAATGAAGATGTCAGACTTAGTATATTTGTTAATAATTACATACAACACATGGAATTTGTGTGTGTGTGAGTTCCAAGTGAATCTGCGGCCCCCTGGTGGCCAGTACATCAATGATGTGGCCCCCACCACCATCAAAGTTGCCCATCCCTGATCTAGTTGATCTTGTCGATCTTGTCGATCTCGTCAATACTCCCAGGGCCGCGACGTGGACGCTCCTTTCATGACCCCAGGTTTTGCATACCATGGCAGGAAGGGGGGAGGAGGGGGCAGGGCCCGGCTCACACACACACACACACACACACACAACAACACACACACACACACACACACACACACACACACACACACACACACACACACACACACACACACACACACACACCTCAGCAAAAGGCCTGACAGCGATAGGAAGAGGTAAGTGTGACAGGAAGGGAGTGTATGCAGACTAACTTAATCAACACTTTTGGCTAGGAAGGCAAAAGGTGCTTTCTTTGAATCTGAATCTGCATACTCTTGTCTGAATACATTGAGAGTTACTTTTGAATCTAACTGTGTTCCATGGGGAGTCAGAGCTTTCTGAACTTATTTCTTAGCAGCACTGGGCATTTTGTGTTGTATTGTGTACAGTTGAAAGTGCACAGATAAACAGTCAGGCAGGGGCAGTAAAATGTGTCTCCTCAGGCTCTCTAATACAGAGTCACTCTCAACCCCCCTGTCTGCGTTTCTGTACTTTTACAGCATCAGGCCGACTGCATGACAATGGGCACTTAAGAGCCTGATAGGAACCTATAGCTCCATGAGGACACACACACACACACACACACACACACACACACACACACACACACACACACACACACACACACACACACACACACACACACACACACACACACTAGGGGTTTCACCAACTAATCGACTAGTCGACTACCTTTACCACTAGTCGGCGCTGTAGGCCCTAGTCGACCAGTCGTGAAAAAAAATGGAGGTAAACGAGGTGCTGCAAAATGCTTCAAAACACGTCCGACATTCTTATGTATGGCAGTAGTACTTTCAACGAAGATGTAACCAACTCCACAGTGAAGTGTCAGTTGTGTACAGCTGTACTGAAGTACAACAAAAATACATCTGCTATGCGCAACCATCTGAAGATGAGGACACCCGCTGCCGACAGCTAGCACTAGCAGTAATGCTAGCACCAGTGAGCAACGGACCGGCGTCAGCACAGGACAGAGGCAGACGAGCAGCAAGAAAAAACGGGTCTACAGTGATGCGGAGGATGATGAGCTACGGGATTACTGCCAGCGGACACCGCATATCCCCACAATGGATAACCCACTGGAGTGGTGGGCAGAAAACGTGCACCGCGTCCCCCGTTTAGCCAAGCTTTCGAGGAGCTATTCCAGCCACAGGCACCCCGAGTGAGAGGGGTTTTTTCCCTGGTAGGCAACACTGTCACCCGAAAGCGGTCAAGCCTCCTTCCCTCACATGTCGATGCGTTGGTGTTCCTCAACGCAAACCAAAAATCTGGAAAGGTGGACGTTATCGTGGAGGACAGCGAGTAAAGTGTTGCGCACTGGATTTACGTGGCATTTCAGTAAACAGAGTTTTTTGCTGTCGATTTTGGTGAGTCCCGTTACTGTTTGTTATTTACTAAGTACAGTTACTGTTTGTTATTTACTCAGCCATGTAACACAAATTAAAATGCAGTGTTTAATGTAACTGTATGAGTTCCGATATAAAATACAGTTGTACACCTCTCTTTGTGTGTCTTTATTATGACGTAACGACTAGTCGACTGCTATTTTGAAAAACGTGTCGACTAGTAAATATTGGTAGTTGTGAAACCCCTAACACAGACTGAGACACACACACACACACACACACACACACACACACACACACACACACACACACACACACACACAATTGGGGGCGGGCCCACCTGTCACTTTTTATGCATACTAATGTGATTGAAACAGCATTTTTCTGATTAGGCACCATAAGGCAGTGGGGGCATTTCACACCTGTGAATACACATCACCCCCTCCTATCGACGGATATCACACCTACTTGAGATATCACACCTCGACCAAATGGGGGGCGGGACTTAGCTCATTAGCATAAGTAGGAGAGGTGTGACCTGTCACTTTTTTATGCATACTAATGTGTTGAAACAGTATGAATATAAGGCTAACATTAACATGACAATGAGCTTCACAATGATGACCGTTTTTAATGTAATGTTTTCAAAACTGTAAACACAAAATGAACAATTAAAGACAATAATGTAGGAGGCTGTAGTCACACATCTTTGACTTCCAGTTCATGTGTCAAGTTTAATTTCTGTCAATTTACAAGTCATCAGAACAGTGATTTGAGTTGACTTAAGTCCAGGATTAACTGGAGTGCACTTCTCTGCCACACACCCACCTACAGTACAGTCAGTGCTGCAGTGTAACTTTAGCTCTCTGTGTTGGCATTTTACTTGATAGAGTGATGAGTGCAGCAGTAATAAAATCACAGTGCAGTAAAAGTCACAAGGCAGCGCAGATCACAATGTGTTGATACAGTAGCTGCCTCTTAAAAGAACCTAATTTTCTCGGTCAACAGGTTTAAAGCTGAAAAACAAGCTGATGAACAGGTCTTTAAGCAACAAAAAAACACAATGTCCTCTCCTGCAGTTCTTCTAAACCCTCACACAATCATCACGCTGCGAGAGGGATCAAGGGTGGCAACATCAATGGATTTTGGTCACATTTAAAAGGAGCCAGCATGCTGATTTGGAGAAATGGCCATCTAATTGCCGCATAGCATCGGAGAAATAATGAGTATAAGCGCCGGAACGCAGCAGGAGGGGGAAGTCGATGCAGAGGCCTCTATTGTTCAGAGATGTGCAGAGGCTGCGTAAACCAACAGTCTAATAAGCAGGAGAAGGTGTTTAACAAGAAATGCTGGAATGTATTTTCTGCCACTGGGCTTCTACTGTCAGCTTCAGATCCCCGTTTCTGTTTCACACTGTGATAGAAAGACAAAATGGCATTTATTTAGGTACTGCTGTTAACTACAATCATGGTTATCCTTTCTTATACTTCTAACTAAGTCAGACAGGCCCAACTCTGGATGTGGCAGAGTCCAAACTTAAAGTGGCCCTACTATGCTTGTTGTGCTTTTCTCTTTCCTGTAGTGTGTTATATGGGTTTTTGTGCTTGTGTAAATGGTCTTCAAAGGCTAAAATCCCAAAGTTCCCTCAAGAAGGAGTTCCTCTCCCCACACTCCCCCCCCCTGCTTGCAACGCCTCCATGGACACCTATTTCCCCCCGTAACATAGTGACATCACTATGTAACACTTGCGCCTCTATTGGCTCACGCTACAACATTGTACGTGATAGGCTAAGGGGCAGGACATCTCTAAGCTGTTGACCAATCACAACAGAGCCGGCCAGCTAACCAATCAGAGCAGACGCTGGGCTCTGGTTTCAGACAGAGGGTGAAAAGAGGTGCTGCAGCACAGGCAGTGAGAAAAATAAAGAGCTTTTTGAACATTAAAGCATGTAAACATGTCACAGCAGAGACACTACATACACATTGAACCTGAAATGAGCAGATATGTCCTCTTTAATGTACCTACACACACACACACACACACACACCCACACACACAGCACACACACAGCACACACACCACACCACACACACACACACACACACACACACACACACACCACACACACACACACACACACCGCCGCCCCTGGCCAACTTGGGGCCCCAAGCGACATTGTGAAATGAGGCCCCCCCAACCGACAGGAGTGAACTTTTTTTTTTTGGAAACAAAGTAGGCTACTTTGCAAATATAATTCCTGTTTATTATTATTATCAACGGTTACTTTTTTATACAGTGAGGTAAATGGTAAATATGCATGTATGTCGTTCAGTATGGGTTTACCGGTGAATACGTCTGCATTTCCAGCCAAATACTAGCCTCAAAAATATAAAAATATAATTAATGCAAATAAAATACTTCTACTAATAATGATAATCAATTCAATAATATAAATACTATATTATTTTATTATAATATAGTTGTAATATAGTCAAGACAAAACATGCTTATGACATGCTCAAAAACTGATATTTCTTAAATCTGTATTCAAACGTAGTTCCCTCTGTCAGCAATGTATCAACAACTACACACACATTTCTATCAGTATTTATCTGTGTTGTGGTTGACATGATGATGACTGCTAGGAGTTAAGGGGAGGGGCTGAGCATCACCATGAAATGTGCAAATTGACATAAAAATGAATAAAAGGGGAACAAATGCTCCATGTTTTTTAGGCTGTAAACTTTAACTGTTATGTAAGCCAACTAGAGAGACAGTGTATCACTCTTCCTCCAGTACATTAGCAGATAAAAGGCATAACATAATGAATGAATGGTAAATAAAGAATGCTGGAAATAACTGCATCTCCATAGCCTGTATGCTCTGCAGAGACTGCCTTCTTCATGTCGTGAATTGCAGCTGATGTTTTAAGATGGCAATTGGCAATTTGACTTATACAACATTCGCAAGTTGTACATTTGACTCATACAATAACCCACCTTCGAGTGATGCTCTAGTTTCTTCATGTTTTGTTTTTTGCGCCGGACTGAAACTGTCTTTTCACCGACATCTCTTCACCTGCACTAGTGGCCGTATCAAAGCCGTGATTGGTCATATGTCGATTCATTGCAACGGTGTCGGGTTACAGACGTGCTCCTCTTGTCCCCTCTCACTCTTATGCCCCGGCCACACGAGGATGAAAACGGTCGTTTGCGTTACTGTTTAGTGTCATATAGACCGTTCGGCCACACGAGGACGACCGAATACGGCACTAAACGACTGCGGAAACGATAACGGGTCCCAAAGTGGATAGAACGGCATACGCAACGCTCTTGGGGGTCCAACGGCTCCGTGTGTACGCCCTATACGATAATTTTCTGATAATGATGAGGCAATAGCCCCGCCTCTCCCCACCTCTGCTGCTCACCCCTGCGTCAAAGTAAACTGCACACTGAATTCAGATTATTTATCTTTCTCTCGATATGGACATAAACGCGAGTGAAGTCTAATCTGACAGGACGGAGACACCTCTCAAACTACCTAAACTAGTTATAAATATGTTTATTTTTTACTGTCGGCCGGGTCACTCATTACTGGATCAGCTGCTGCATGAAACAGATACTGGCGCTGTCCGAAGAGAGGGAGGAAAAAGAGAGGCTCCGTGTATTTTATTATTATATTATATAGAGTCGTTATTCATTTGTTTTAAAGCTCAATAAATAACAAAGAAGACCTTTGACCGGCACTTTTATAATTTTGTCGGAAGATTTAAACTTTAATACACGTTGACTGGCGAAAAACTCTGCCCGGTTCCCTCGGCCCCCACCGCGGAGAATAAACAGAAGGGCAACCATGACACCATGCTTCTTCGCTGCTTTTGTGGAGGAAGTTACAGCGCCACGTACAGGCTCCTGCATATGTACTGCAGCTTCTCCAGCGGTTGGAGCTAAACGGAGCTGTCTCGTGTGGACAGACACTATCCGAATGACTATTGCGTGTGGACGGAAGCTTTTTTGCGATTGCGTTTGCGTTAATCCTGTGCGTTTAGCCGTTTTCGTCCTCGTGTGGCCGGGGCATCACTCTCGCGGGGGGTGCGCGGAGAACTGAGCGGAGAACTGCGCACAGCAGCTGAGGCCCTCTGGGCGGGGCCCCCTGCGCAAGGTGGGGCCCCATGCAGCCTGCGTGATTGGCCTGTAGCGGCCCTGCACACACACACAGTATGGTAAAGAAATAAACAAGCACCACTACCATTCAACTTTACAATAACAAGAAAATTGTAGGTATGTTACGAACCTTAAGTTACAGTATGTACAAGTGTTACGTCCCGGCTCGTGGAAAGTAACATTTAACCAGTTGTATTTGGTAAATAGGAAGGAGTTTTAATGAAGTGAATACCTTTCGGACAAACAAACAAACAAAAGAACCCTCACCTCTAAGGTGGAAGATAAATGGGGCTAACAAAAAAATAGACTGTTGTAAAACACAGCCTGGGAACAAATTAACCACAATTAATATTGTTCCTCAGTATAAACCGAGTTTACACAATTAAACACACTTTAGGACAACTTGTTAACCACCGTTAACAACACTAACATAGAATGCTCAGAGAGGACATTGAGAGACGTCTGACACAGATTCAGACCTCTCTCGACTAACACAGTGCACACGGTCTTAATAGTTGTCGTCGTCATGCTCCAATCCAGACCTTCGGATCTTCGGTCATGCCTTCTGGTGGAGGGACAGGAAGCCGGCATCCAATGACATCTGGGCAACGGCACAGCTCATATACATAACACACACACACACACATGCCAGCTGCAACCAATCCCAGACAGGTTAATGAGCAGAGAGGAAGCAGCAGCCGTAACAACAAGATAGAAGTTAAGGATCCATTGTTATGTATGTGATTAAGAGGTATTCTGTAAGTAACTGTAATTGTGTTAGTGATGCTCACAATAATGAAGCATAAAGCAAAGTGTTTACCTGATTATCTCACAGTGCCAAAAACAATCTTAATGGATGAAAGAAGATTGTTTCGTTAACAAGCTTATATTTGTATTCTTCACACAACCGTTTCTGCTACCTGTTGTTTGCAGCACATATGCTTTTGTGAATAGACTTTCTAAAAGTGTGTGCTTTATTCTCAGATGAGTCATGATGTCAAAATATCAAGGACACATTAACTGAAATGTTGGAGAGTTTGGAAGGGTTTAAATCTGTTAGGAATCTTGACTCAATAGTATGAGGACTCAAATGCACAACCCAGAGACAAAAAAGGTTTGCAAAAACAAAATCACTCTTTCAGAGGATATAACAAACTGTCAAAAGTAAAGCGCTCACAAGGAGGATAAAAGGCAAAACACTGAGTCCTTTAAATGATGGCTTGGGTCTGGCTTCATGGAACGAACGAACAATACGAACCGACAACTAACAAGGGGAGACAAGACAATATATACATGAGGTAAGTGGGCACAGGTGGAAACAATAAGGGGCGGGGCAGACGCTGACGATGGCGGGAAAAAGAACCAAGGCAGGAAATAACGGGACCTGGAATGAGACAAGGTGAGTCCAAAATAAAACAGGAAGTGGAACATAAACTAAACTAACATGAACATGTTAATCACAAACATGACAAAACGTATAGGGGACCTATCATGCAAAATGCACTTTTGTACATCTTTCATACATGAATATGTGTCCCCGGTGTGTCAGGGAACTCACCAAGTGTCAGAAAACACAACCCTCTCTCTTTTCCTCCGTACCCAAATCTCTAAAAACGGGGCTGCAACGGATCTGATACAGACTGATACAGATTTGAATGTTTCTGACGTCAGAAAAGGGGTGCTCCGCCTATATGGGCAACTCTCCACCTATCAGGGGAATGAGAGACCGCTGGAAAGCGCTGGAGACGCTGTAGTACATATGCCAGGCCTGTAAGTGGCGCTGTAGTCTGCCACAAAAGCAGAATCAGCCCTTGCAAAAACAGGACTTGAAAACAGCAAATAGAGTGAAATGAGGCATGGCTAAAATGCATGATCTGTTTGGTATTTTGAAAAAAAAAATTCACAGACATGTTTTGTATAGGTGTGGCCCTACAATATATGTTTCAAATATAGCATGATAGGTCCACTTTAACATATTTGACGGGACACTACAAAATCACTTTTACCAAAGGGTTAGACGGTGCACAAACACAGTGAATCTACTAGGGCTGTCCCGAATACAATTTTTCGGGCTCCGGATATTCGGTAGTAATCAGCAGCGAATATTCGTTCCGCGCGCGGGGAGGGGTGCGTAGTGATCAGCAGCGAACCGCTTCGAAACGTGTATTTCGGTTTATTCACGGCGTTCTTTTTGTTATTCTACAGTATTGTTGTTTTATAGTTATTTGTTAATGTAAATAACCCAATTTGTGTTCTTTGAAATTGAAAAGGATATTGCATTGTTTGTGTTACTTTCGTTGCAGTTGTATATGTCTTAAGTGTAATTTGGCTTGGCTTTCTATTTTGTATGGACATGCTTTTATTTTGAAGGAGAGTTAGCGCAGTTGACAGGAAGTTGTTGTTGCTATGGAAACAACGTGACGGAGATTAATGGAGAAAAAGTAATATCTATATATAAAGACGGAGAAAGTAAACAATAACGTTTATGGTTTATGGTTACATCCCCCGAAGAGACACAAGCTCATACGTTGATATTGGAGATTTCAATAAATTAAAATTTTTAAAAAACAAAAATAACAATATCCGAATAACGACATTGAAACCCGAATAGTACTCCAACGAACGAATATTCGGATATTCGGGTACAGCCCTAGAATCTACAGTAGAACAGGTGAACAACACCATGTCTCAGTTCCTGTTGTAGATCTGTCCTGGTCCCTGAACACCACGAACGAAAAGGCTCAAAATAAAGCATTTATACTTGCTCCAGGTGGTGAAATCATAGCCCTGGCTGCACCAAATGGAAGACTCTACAGAAGGAAGTATGAGAGTAACCAGGACATTGTTTCTGTTCTTGTGTTGTTAAGATATAATTTATATAACCTTTATACCAACAATCATTTCAATTCAGACTTGGAGTCAGACTGTTTTATTGTCTGTGGGAGAGTGAACCATTTTTGGAAGGAGCTATCCTATATAATATGTCAGACAGTGTCATGCACCCAGATAATGCTCATATAAACAACAATGTATTTATAGATATGTGCTTGTTGCAAGGAAAACACTACATAGCTCCTGGCATGACGAGAATGAACAGGCTAATATTGGCTAATTTCTTATGAAATGTTGTCTCGCCATATGGAAAAGGTAACATATAGACTTATGGTTGAGATTAAGCAAGACACTTCCAACGAGGATAGGAACAATCTTTGGAATGGTTGAGCAAAGTAGTGTAGCTGAAATATTGGTATATTAGGGGAATTCTGGGTAACACTTGCTGTGTGTACTTGGCAGGGCCGGACTGGGACAATAAGTCAGGCCGGGAATTATACACCCAACCAGGCCACTACCAGTTTTATTTTGTGCAATTTTCCTGGATTTATTTGTCAATATTTACAGCGTTGCTGCCCATAGTGATAGCCCTAAACTTTAAAACTACCCCAGAATAAACATATGGACATGGGTTACTATTTTTTTTTAAAAGTGCAAATCTATTTAGGAACCTATCCATGTGAACATATTTTAAGTTGAGGTGGACCTCAAATCCTCTAGGGGGGTCGGGGGCATGCTCCCCGCGGAAGATTTTTTTTTTTTTAATGTTGGACTTAAATGCATCAATCTGGTGCACTTTGAGGGGGAAATAAAGAGACTACACCCATATGAAACAGAACTGTATACATTTAAATAATTATAAAATCATAAGAACATGGCCATAACCAATAACATACCATATCCAATATGAAAAAACATTGAAACTTGTTTATTTATTTGTTTTTGGTTCATTTATAGTTAACATGGCATAGTGTGTCTGGGCTCCTGAACCAGCCTGACCTGTCTCCCCCTGCTCCTCTTTGAGGCAGCAGCAAAGACTAGTTTTAGCTCTCAACAAGTTTTTAAAGTTTATCCTACCTTTTTTCACCTAGTTAACTTCTTTTTTTTGTATTATTCATGCATATTGTACTAATCACTCCCCCTTCAAATGGAAATATGTGTTTACATAAATGGTGACCAAACCGTTTGAGACCCACAGTGAACTTAGACTAAGTTAACTATCTAAGCACTCAGAGAGTCCTTTACCTCACCTGAGCTGTAGTTATCAGTCTCTCAGTCTGACAGGAGAGGACTCTCCTCCACCTTGTTGACAGCTCATTCCGTTAGCGCCGCTAGCTAGCACCGGATGCTAACAACAACAATACACGTAACCAGTGCACGCGCTTTCTCTCTCGCTTGCTCGCGCCACACATACACACCCTCCCGAGCTTGAATGACACGAGACCAATCGAGGGCATTAGTGTATGATCTGTATGAAAGTGGCCATGTCGACAGGCCACATCATGTAGACAGCCAGTCACCCTCTGTGAGGCAGAGTCAGACCCACATTTGCGCAGCGTTGCGTTCACAATACATTAAAAAAATTCCTCAAGCCAGCAGGCCACTTAACAGGCCAGGCCATCGGGAAACCTCCCGGTCCTCCCGATGGCCAGTCCGGGCCTGGTACTTGGGGGTAGTGGTGCATTATATCTGAATGGCTTATGGCGCTCTGTTTCATCTAAAGAATGCCCCAAATATTTTGTATCTAAATGGACCATGGACCATTGTAAAAGGTCATTTTGATTGTTTTATATAATACTTTTCCATTGTTGTAATAGAAAAATATATAACCAAAACCATCTGCATGGCTTCATACCAGTTAATGGCAAATCAAATATATTTTTGGGGTGAAGAGACCCCTTCAAGGACTGATATATCATTGTTACAGTCATCAGAAATAACATTATACCATCTCCAAACATGCACAGACACACACAAGAACATAATGTACCAAAGCCTGTTTGATTACTGAGCCATTAGCCCCAGCTGTAGAGCAGCTGGAATGAATGCACATTATACAGAGAGTCAGAAGACTTTGTGAGTTTGGCCCGAGGTTAGGTTGATTGAAAAAAAAATGCCATATTGGCAGCTTCTCTGGAGACGAGCCTAAAACCTTGAGAAGACAAGATGAGAAACATGAAAAGGCAGTGACTCATCTCACCTTGTGTTAACACTGTCTCCATCTGTATTCATGCAGAGCGGTAATTCTGTCTGTGGATCAGCTCCTCGCTGAGTTCACTCAGAGCTGTTGCTCCAGAGGCTTTCCCATTCCAGTTTGCTGGAAATGTGTGTACTGCAAACATCTCTAATGGAGCAGAGTGATTTTTTGAACAAACTCATTTAAGTTTCAAAGGACCAGATATCCATTCCCCATTTGGTTCCCAATTGCTATTTGTGATGGACACCTAGCTAAAACTAGTGCAGTCTACAACAACCTTACTGCAATACAACCTCCCTTCATGAAGGGTGTAATGTTGATTCAACAGTTTCCTCATTATGGAGGATGTAGTTCATTGTGACTTTGACCAAAGCCCCCAAGAAGTGAGCAGGCGATCAGTTTATTGGTGGCCAAACGTACTACAATAGCCATGTTAGTCACATGACGTCAATGGGCCCAACAATACTGTTTCTTTTGACATGGAAAACAGACATCTGTAAATCAGCATATCTTTTATTTTTTGGTAAATCAACTTCCCTGAACACTTTAATTGTGTCCTTAGTTTAATCATTAGGAGGTGGGGTTAAGGGCATCGCAAATGCACAGGCTCTATGGAACCATTAGGCGCTTTCACACCGGAGTACTTTTCCCAGGAATAGTTACGATAGTTCCTGGGATTTTGCGTTCACACCAAAAAGATCTGGAACTAAAACTTAGTTCTCGGGAACCTTTTCAGTCCCTACTAGAGAGGTGGTACTTTCCTGGGGAGGAAAAGGTTCCAATTTCTGATTGGCTGGGCGAATTGCAAACCACGCCCCGTAAAACTCAGAAACCTTTTGTGAAGCCGCCATTTTATTTGCTCGCATTAGCATTAGCCCAGTGCACCAACGGAGAGAGACTAACTTATGCTAACACAACATAAAACGTGGGAGCGGTGGAGTGATGAGGAGGTGTCGGCGCTTCTGGCGATTTACCCGGGACTTCGGTTTGCGGCCTGCCAGTAAACCCAAAGCAGAAGAAGAAGAAGTGACGTCAGCGGCTTCATTTGCGTAATCCTCCCTCAGGGACTTATTCCGGTGTGAACGCGATCTACTAGATTGTTCCGGAATTAAAGAGTTCCGGTGAACTAAGTTCCGGGAACTAGGGCTGCACGGTATTGAAAAAAACTGACATCGCGATTTTTTTTCCCCCCCCTGCGGTATATATTGCGTTTTTTTTAAACTGTTAAACCCCAAAGTCCCGGCGGGTACTTTACTTTTTTTTTTCACGACAGTATCTCAGGGGATCGTAATATTTAAGAACCTATTAATGTGTAGTACCAGATTAATGGAAATAATCTCAGCTAACTGACGATACAAACCATTTTTACCAAAACAAAACACAAGTCTCATAAGAAGCATCTAAATGACCCCTGAGCGAAAAATGCTAACGCACTTTGGCACAGAACTCAAGATAAAAGTACCCTTATTATTACTTATCGTAGCTGCACTTACAAGATATCCGATTAAAGCGTACACCCCAGCGTGTGCACTACGCTCTGCATCAGCCAAACGACTCACTGCGCCCTCGCTGCGAGGGGGACCCAAGTTCCCATCGGCGAAAACACGTGGGTTTGCTGTCCTGGCTCCAGGATGGTGGAATGAGCTCCCCATTGACATCAGGACGGCAGATAGCTTGCACATCTTCCGGCGCAAACTGAAAACTCATCTCTTTCGACTCCACTTCGAGCGATAGAACTATTAACGAAGCACTTTTATACTAATAAAGGACTGGCTTATCTAAAGCCAGTTGAGTAGCACTTGAAATGTTTTTGCTCTATGAAGCCTGATGTATTTATATGATTCTGTTTTCCTCAAGTTGTATTTTGTTAGTCGAACGCACTTATTGTAAGTCGCTTTGGATAAAAGCGTCAGCTAAATGCAATGTAATGTAATGTAAAGCTGAGGTTCCACAGATTATTTAGGTATATAGTATCATCACTGAGTGATCTGAACCCGGACAGGGGAAGCAAACACAGACATCACAACACGTACCTTTACGTAGCTTCTAGGGGAGATGTCTCACCGTAGCTGTCAATCTGATCAAAAGACGTGTTCAATGGCATTAAAACGAGAAAGGAAAAACGCGGCTGAACCGGTTAATCCATAGGTTTTGAACGTCTCTGTATAAAAAAATGATTTCATTTATAATCCATAATTCCATTTTTATGTAAATATCGCAGAGCAAAGGTTAGCTGCTAATGGTAGCCACCAGAGTGGCTGCTGCTTCCGGTCTCGGCTATGCGGCAGTCCAGCACACACACACATTACCAAATAAGGAGTGAGAGTGACGCGTAGCCAAAACCGGAAGCTGCATACACTCTGGTAGCTACCATTAGCAGCTAACTGTTGTGCTCCGATTTTTACATAAAAATGGAATTATGGATTATAAACAATTGCTTCAAAGCCACAGACACATTATCAACCTATGGATCAACCGATTCAGCCGCGTTTCTTCTTTCTCGTTTTAATGCCATTGAACACGTCTTTTGATCAGATTGACAGCTACGGTGAGACGATTTCCCGTAAAAGGTACGTGTTGTGATGTCTGTGTTTGCTTCCCCTGTTGCGAGATCGGATCGCTTAGATACTATACTTAAATAATCTGTGGAGTCTCAGCTTTAATCGGATATATTGTATGGAATTGGAATTGAGACGGGTGGCGCAGTGGTCTGTGCATCTGATCATCAGATCAAGGGGGGTGCTGGGGAACTCCAGTTCGAAACCTGCTCCTGCCGCCAATGCGTCAGGCCGTTGTGTCCTTGGGCAAGACACTTCACCCGGATTTCCTCCTGTGGGTAATGTCCACAGTACATGTATGATATCAATGTGTACTTGTAAAAGCTCCTCGATGACTTTGAGGCGTGAATATGGACGGTCTGGCGCAATGATCATCAGATCAAGGGGTGAAACCCGCCGCTGCTGCGTCTGTAAAGCCGTTGTGTCCTTGGGCAAGACACTTCACCTGAACTTGCTCCTGTGGGTATTGTCCACAGTGACCATTGCATGTATAAAAAATGTGTATTTGTAAAGCGCTTTGAGCATCTGGAAAAACGCTATAATAAATGTAAGGAATTATGTGCAGAATTCTGTGATAAAGTGCGTTAGCATTTTTTTTTTTATTAATAAAACCGCACGTCCCTGCGGTGTGAATACCGCGCATGCGCATACCGCGGTTATCGCCATGACACGGTATATCGTTCAGCCCTACCGGGAACTATTCCTGGGAAAAGTACTTGGTGTGAAAGCACCTATTGGATGCGACAAATTGTCAGAAGCGCCAACTATCCATTTATTTGAATTGTAAAGTTATTACATTGTTACTGTTGTAACTGAAACGTTTAAAGATATACACTTTAAAATGGTGGTTTTACCAATCTGATGTTTCTGCTGTAATTTGGGTTGATTAGTGATATCATTGGTTATCAGACCAACATTAGCTAACATTAGCATGACAATGAGCTTCAATGACAGGGTGGTTATCCAATCATAACATTGTGTTCCCAGCATGCACTTGGCATGCACTGACGCTAACCGACTGCAGCCCATCAGAACCAAGCTCCGGACCTAGGGCGACAGGTACTTCATGTGTGGTTTGGACGTTTGGTACAAACCAAAGACCAACAGCCACATCTCATTGCAAGGCCGGGCTAACTGATAGTTTTGGGTAAAATCACCCAAACTTTTTTTTTAGTCCTTGGCCCAACTGTTAAATAGTTCTCCAAACTATCATTAATGCTCATAATATGAGATATGAAAAAAAACATCATCACAAATCTCAGTGCAGTTAAATTGTATGTATGTGACACAGGGTTAGTGTTACCCTGAGCTACTGTTATTCTGTCCATGCTGACAGGCCCTTCCATTATTTGTCCACTTGCATGTATGTCATACAGTATGTCCCTGACTGTAGTCATGATGAAATAGCCATGTTCCATATGCCACACACAGGGGGCTTCTTTAACTTTGAGGAATAACTGTGTTTTTCCCACAGTGCCAAACTATAATTAGTTGCATTACCTTCCTAACTTGTGATATTTATGACCAATTAGAGGATTAGCTTCAGAAGTATTTGCTCAATTTGGAATCTGCTATGGATTTTGTTCCTGATTACAGTCGACATGAGGTAAACAGTCACACAGTTGTGTGTGTTTGTTTGTGTGTGTGTGTGTGTGTGTGTGTGTGTGTGTGTGTGTGTGTGTGTGTGTGTGTGTGTGTGTGTGTGTGTGTGTGTGTGTGTAAGGCAGAGAGGGAGTCTTAACAGATTGTTTTCTGTGCTTACCCTGCTATTTGTGTCAATATGTCTCAGCAACAACTTTGAATGTGGGAGTGTGTGTGTGTGTGTGTGTGTGTGTGTGTGTGTGTGTGTGTGTGTGTGTGTGTGTGTGATGGAGGGAACACGATGTACCCAGGCACAATTTTCCTGGGCCGTGTCCAAGTGTTGGAGTCTGCTTGCAGCTATGTACTCTCTCTGGACATCTCCCGTCACTCCCCCCCCCCCCCCCTATTCTCTGTCCCCCGCCCTAACATGATCTACCCTTGTGACCTTACTTTACCCACAACCCCAATAACATGCCGCTACTGATACCCCTCCAGTGCCCTTGACTTCCTGTCTTGCTCACTTTTCCCCTCTCCTCCAGCCTAGCACTTGACCCGAGTCCTTTCATGGTCTCTCAGTTGTTTCTCTATCGCTCCCCCCTCCCCTTCTTCAGGACAGGTTCCACACTCCCTTCCTCTCTCCTCGTCTTTCATCCCTACCTACCTTCCACTCGTCCTCTGGAAGCTTACCGTAGTGGAACAGAGGGTTTTGTCATGTGAGGTGAACACTGTATACTATGGTAAAAAGGTTGATAAACGCTGTGAGAATGGGTCTGCAGAGAGAATTTCGCTGCGATCCCAACTGTCTGTTATCAGCCTGCAGCCAGGGAGGAGAAATCAGCAAAGCTGCCTGCACTGAGTGTGTGAGGAAGTCCGTGGATTGGTCAATTTGGACCAATCAGCGGGGGCTTAACGTAACGGCTCCGCGGACGTAACGTAACGGCTCCACGGATTGGTCCATTTCGTTCCGGGGACGATATGACGTCATGATGTACCCGGAAGAATCAAATGGACAGTGACGTATCTCCAACGAGGCGTTTTGGGGAGGTATTTTCTGTTTTAGAGTTTTACTCGCTACATGGTGTACTTTGAGGGTTTTGACTCTGCACACCATTTACATGCATAAAAACCTTCATAACACACAAGGGGACGGGTAATAACCGGAAAAGCACGACATGTCACCTTTAAGCCTGCGGGCTGGTGCTGGTGACATAAAGACAAAACAAAACCACTAGAATACACCATGACACACACACACACACACGCACACACACACACACACACACACACACGTCAACTTTGAAATGGAAATCCTTGATATCTTTTATTCAGGCAACAACTCTGGAGCTAAGCAGTTATTACAGGGTTTGTGGCTCTTTGGCCCTAGCACCTTTCTGCTTCCAACAACAGTTGTTCTAATTCATTCATCCTCAACATGGGTGTGGTAGCTCAGTGTCTGCCTTGCTTTCAGTATGTCCTATTGTTCAAATCTGGTATTGCAACCAAAAAAAATCCAGCAAACTCAGGTGTTTGTCCTTTGTCTTAAAGGTCCCATGGCATGGCCATTTCTACTGATCATAATTCCATGTTGAGGTATACTAGAATAGATTTATATTGTGCAATTTTCCAAACTCACATTGGTTTCTCATACAGCATCTCTGTATAGTATGTGTATTCACTCTCTGTCCTACACGCCTTGTTTTTTTTTCTCTAAATACACACTGGATTTAATAAAAGAGATTAAAAAAGAACATACACAAATAATCCCTCTGACGACCCTCTGCCGGCCACATCAACGAGAAATGCAAATCCAGTTCCAAAACGAAAGGGGATCTAGGTTTGGCTTTCTCCCGCTGTCACGCTACCCTGCTAGAGCCGGGGAAGAGCGGCCAATACAACATGTGTTTAAAATGATATCTGTTTTGTAAGAAAAACAGCCAAATGTATAGACCTCAGTGAGGCGGGACTTTGTTAGGTTCAGCGGTGCTTCTCGGGGGGTCATTTCCCGAGTTCGGAAGTCATTCTTCCAACTTTGGTTGCTCTTCAGCTTAAGTCATCATTTGGAGGGGAAAAAAGGCAGAAAAAAAGAAAATGTATTATTTTATAGCTAAGAGTATTGAACACCTTTAAATGATGTTATCTGTCTGAGTTGTTGTTGTTGTTCCAAATCATTTGAATTTTCCCAGATGAAACTAATTTTTTGGATTATTACACAACACAATTATTCAATACGCAATATGTCCTTTCGCAATGTGAACCAAAGTAAAACAAAATGTTTGTATTGGAAGAATTTAGGGTTTTGTTCAAAATGTAATGGGTGGCTCGTTTGCCCATACTACATCTTTCTATCAAGTTTCAAGAAAAACACGCCTGTAGTTTTCCCCGTTATACTGCTGACAGACAAACAAACAAAAACATGCCAAAAATATATAGTATATGACCTGCCTGGCGAAGGTTATGATTATAATAGCTTTGATAATACTTAGATGTGATGGCACAAACACGTGTCTGTATTTTGGAACCAGGTCTATCGTTTATCAATAATATAAAAGTTAATTTAAGGAAATATTGCATCAAGAAAGAAGGTTTGTGTGAGATTAGTTTCAATTGTTTCCAGTTAAACTGGCATGAGATTTGAGGCGTCAATACAAGATGAAATGACTTGTTCGAATGGATTTCTTGTTTTTCTTCTGGATAACTCCCCTGGATCAGGTGGATAGAGAGACACTGATACAGAAGGAGGAGCGGTTGGAAAGAGAAGGAGGGATGAGGGAATCGACAGATGAGTGGGGAAATCTGGGTTTAAGAGCTTTGCTCCGCTTCAACATGAGCAAATGATCAGAGGCTGCAAACAATGGAGCAAAGAGAGGAACAGGACTCAGCTGAGACCCACGCCGTATGAAGAGAGATGTTACAGCCTGCAGGCTAGAGACACCATTACAATTGAGTTTTTTTATAAACTTCATTTTTCAATTGTAAGACAGGAAAAATGAACTGTAAAACAGGAGGATTGTGTTTTTCGCATTTGTGGTAAAAAAGTTGAGTAAAAACGTTTGTCTTGCAAGAACCCCATTTGCACTAAAGTGTAAGGTATCACATTTGTTGTTCTCTATACAAAAATACAAAAACTGTAACTGATGAAGGATGAAAAGACAAAGCAGACACTATTTACTCCCGGTGTAGCATGGCAAAAACATGAACCTAGTTGTCAATAGTCAGCAATGCTTCTTACATCCGGGCACACAATACATTCTGTTTGAAATGTTTAGGTATTTGTGGAAATGTCTTTCTTTATTCTGTATTGGAGCTGCATCAAATATAACAGATAGGCGAAACAGTCTGAATGTATTCTTCAATGTACATGCAAGAGCAAATGTGCCAACATGTGTCGCAAAGATTATAATCCGACTCTTCAGTTTCCTTTAGCATTACTGAGCTTTAGCTAGTTTTCCTCAACTTCATTCCCAGAAGCAGCAGCAGAAGCAGCAGCAGAAGCAGCAGCGGCAGCGGTGGCAGCAGGTTGAACTCTCTGTACGGAGCGTCCACACTACAGCTTCAAAAAAAGCTTGGAGCTGGGCGTGTCTGAAGCTTGGGGATTTTATTCATGCAACGCGACCAACAACCAATCACATGAATCTCCCGCCCCCGACATACAAAGCAAAAAGCCCCGGGGATTTTATGGGAGCAATATATATATAATAGGGCTGTCAGTCGATTAAAATATTTAATCGCGATTAATCGCAAATTAATCGCACATTTTGTATCTGTTCTAAATGTACCTTAGAGGAATATTTTTCAAGTTTTTAATACTCTTATCAACATATGAGTGGACAAATATGCTTTATGCTAATGTTTATTATCATTTGAACAATGACACATATTCTCATGAATATTAAACACAACAACCTCTGAACATTACAAATATTCGCCTCAATTCAACCTGGAACCTCTCTCACACAATAATACAATACAACTGGTGTGTGTGTGTGTGTGTGTGTGTGTGTGTGTGTGTGTGTGTGTGTGTGTGTGTGTGTGTGTGTGTGTGTGTGTGTGTGTGTGTGTGTGTGTGTGTGTGTGTGTACAATGTCCCACTGTCTGGCTACCTGCATAAAGTCAAGTGCTCGGCGCAGTTGTGGCGAAATGTCGATGCTAACAACAATGCACGTAAGGTCTCTCTCTCGCTCGCTCGGGCCACACATACACACACCCTCCCGGTCCTCCCAATAGCCAGTCGGTGCCTGCCGGTGAGCAGTTATTAACGCGTTAACTTGACAGCCCTAATATATAAACTCCCCAAACAGGCGAAAACCTACCAGTTTCACCCACTGTCTCTGCCACCTCCCTCCATGCCTGGTTCCTCCGGTTTGTATCCCGGTAGGTGAAAAGGGTCTGGTCATACAAAACCGGGTGATTTGCTACGGCGATAATTAGTTTCTCCTCCATCTTTTTTTTAAATATAGAAATGAACGGTGGGATATCTCTCCCAGCTTAGACGCGGTTTGATTGGCTACAGCTTGAGCTGTCAGATTTTCCGAAACGGGATTTGATTGGCTGGCGCTGGCTACTCCGCTATGCTACCCACAATTCAGTTCGTCGAAAAATCGAGGCAACGTGACGTCACCCCATTCAAAGTGAATGGGCAGATTCAGAGCCCTAGAGAGATAAGAGTTACGACACTCTTTGATGTCGCCGCCAGCCGGTCACGTGGTTTATGTATGCCGGGATAGTTCAAAACGCACTTCCGTTGCAATGCTTCTCTATGGCAAAAACAGCACAAACATGGTCAAAATTGTCATAGATTAAACCAACGCTGTTATTTTTTAAAGATTGCTTTCATATTTACATGATGTGGTTACACTTTGTATGGATTGGCACTATTTATAAGTTTCGTTATTTAACGATATTTTGAGGGGAAAGTGTGGTAGCACAAGCAGGCTATGTTGCTGTCACTGCCAGGGCAGTCACGTCCGTAGTATAGTTGCGCTGCGCTGGCATGTTCTTCTATGGGACAGACAGACAGCAGCGATTGCGTTATTGAATGGTAAATATATATATTAAAAAAACACACACACCCAAGTACTTTTTCAGCTGTAATTGCATTATTGCATACTTTTTATTGACAGTTTTGCATTTGGAGAGGCAGGGTGACAACGGAAAGCTTGGTAGCCTATTACTTAGATACGTTTTACATTTTTACATGACCATGTTTTAGGCTCATCCTTCATTCACTGCTGTAGAGTAGCCTGTTCAGTAGGCTATTATTTGTTTAAGACTGAATAATACCTTTGAAGAACAATCATTAAACTAGTGTGTATATTACAATACAAAGGAATCTATCCTAGCATGCCATCAAGCATTCAAAAGTAGCGCTAGGCTAGTTGTACAGTACAGATGAGTTAACAAGGAACAGTACAACAAAAAACAAAGTACAGTCAACATGTCACATAATGAAATATATATGTATATCCCAAAATTCAATGAAATATTAAATGAAATATTTATCACAAACGCCACCTCATTTCTACTAGTGCTAGCAGTTAAGTCATATCATACAGAAAAAGCCGACTAAGGATGGCTGACACGGTCAGGTTCAGCAGATAAAAACCAAAATAACAATAAAAACACATAATCAATCTAAATCCTGCTTGTTAGTTACCCAGCATCATTGATATATAAGCTGCAAGCGATTCATTACTGAAATCTTACCTTCAAAGCTGACGAAGTCGCGCTAGCTAACTAGCAGGCAATGCTAGCTAAATTGGTTGTAACAACCAAGATAAAATATAGATAATTACGCTGTGCATATACAAATGAAGACCAGTATAAGCATCATAAAGGGCCTCTGATACAATATAGACAGTTGACAATTCAAAAGAGTTCGATATTTCAGCAACTTACCTCTGGAACTAATCGACGCGCCGTAATGTAAGTGAATGAGGTTCAACGCCCAAATGACAATATTTGGAACTATTTCGATGTCCATACCCCGGAAGTAGGCGCCGCCATTTTTTACAACGGAGGTCTATGGGAGTGTCGTAACTCTTATCTCTCTAGGGCTCTGGGCAGATTGAAGCTGTTGACGCTGTCGACGCTGTAGTGTGGACGGGCCGTACGGTGGACATGACTTCAAAATGACAGTAATGTTAGTCCTTTCCTTCTGGTTGTATACATGAGCAACTGTTCGCTAATGCCTTGACCGAGCAGTTGTGAGGTATGCTTGTTAAGTTGTTCTCTACAGTTTCAAGTTGAATTAAAGTAATCATATTTAGGTTTAAGTGGGGATACAGGAGAAACCGTAGTGAAATATACCCAAGGAATCCAATGCCATCTATATATGTTTTTTGTAATATAGATTGATGCTATCCCAAGGTGATATCTTGAATTAGCATATTTTTAACCCAAAAAAACGTTTTATTTATAATGTATTCTCGCATATGACCAGTTTAAGGAACAATTCATGTTTGGCAGTTATTATTGTAATGATTGACTTAGATCACTAATTGATTATCACAATTGTTGAAATTGTATTTTCTGTCAATATAATAATTTAATAATCATTTTAGCTCTAGGTTGAACAAATGATTGATCTTTAACAACGGATCAAATTTGACCTGATCATATGTTTTTACGATCTAAATCTGCAGTGTATATCTAGCATGTACATCAATGAAATAAAAGCACTGTAGTGGTGTTCTAAAGTATTATTTTAAAAAAACAGAGCTGTAAATGTTTTCAATGAAATGTAGTTGAACACAGTAAAATATAAAGCAGTATAAAACACAAATACTTAATTATGTTAAAAATGAAATGATACAATACTTTCCACCTCTGACAACCAGGATCAGAGGTGGAAAAAACAGATGTAACCCTTTCTTTATGCAATCACACACACACACACACACACACACACACACACACACACACACACACACACACACACACACACACACACACACACACACACACACACACATACACACATACCATGTATACATCACTTCAGGGGACATTACATTGACTTACATGCATTTCCTGGAGACTTATCCTAACCTTAACCATAACCAACACATGCCTAACCCTTACCCTTAACCTTACCCTTACCCTAATCCTAAACCTAACCAAGTCTTCACCCTAAAATTAATGATTCCCCTCATGGGGACCTCCAATTTGTCCCCATAAGGGAAGCCAGTCCCCACACGTGACTATGTAAACAGATTTAGGTCCCCACAAGTATAGTAATGCTAGACCACACATACACACACACACACACACACACACACACACAGATTAAACTACTAAAGCAGATTGCGTAATATGCAACAGAAGCGGGGCAGTGCAGATTGGCAACAGCAGCCTCCCTGTTTCTCGGTGTGATGAAGGCATTGCATAAGGAGGATGGGATGGATTCAGGTCATGGAGGCTGTGGGAGCCAGTGTGAGTGATTAGAGCAGACACAGTGAGGAGGCAGCTCGCTCCTGTCTGAGAGGGGGGGGAGACGGACAGAGACCATTCCACTCCACTGCTGTTCTATTCCTGAGCAGCCTGTGTGCTGCTCCAAAAATAAAACACTAGAAGGAGTGGGCCAGCCCTCACACACACAGCTCCCCCCCCCCCCCCCCCCAACACACACTCACTGCTCACATTGAGAACAAGCAAACAATGTCTTGTTGTATGTCTCCCGGGTGTTTCTGTTGGTGAGATGGAAAACTCGTCATTAAAAGAAAGCATTTGTCAGAAAGAGGAAAAGAGCTCATTAAAAATGTTTTGGAAGGTATAACAACATAACATTTATCTTCCTAACTCACTTTGGAGTTATTTTGCTTCAGTTTTATTAAGCATTTTAAAATGTATGACTTTATATTGTCATTCAAGGCCAGTCATCACAGATGACAGTGCGACCAAATGTACACTGAACAAAAATATAAATGCAACACTTTTGTTTTTGCTCCCATTTTTCATGAGATGAACTCAAAGATCTAAAACATTTTCTATACACAAAATAACCATTTATCTCAAATATTGTTCACAAATCTGAAAGAATCTGTGATAGTGAGCACTTCTCCTTTGCCGAGATAATCTATCCCACCTCACAGGTGTGGCATATCAAGATGCTGATTAGACAGCATGATTATTGCACAGGTGTGCCTTAGGCTGGCCACAATAAGAGGCCACTCTGAAACGTGCATTTTTGCTTTATTGGGGGGGTCCGAAAACCAGTCAGTATCTGGTGTGGGGGTTAGGGTTAGGGTAATGTTGTGAATCGAGTGGCCTGTGTTCGTCGTCCATAACATACGCCTGCCCATACCATAACCCCACCACCACCATGGGCCACTCGATTCACAACATTACCCTGGTTTTCAGACCCCCCCAGACCCCCCCAATAAAGCAAAACTGCACGTTTCAGAGTGGCCTTTTATTGTGGCCAGCCTAAGGCACACCTGTGCAATAATCATGCTGTCTAATCAGCATCTTGATATGCCACACCTGTGAGGTGGGATGGATTATCTCGGCAAAGGAGAAGTGCTCACTATCACAGATTTTTTCAGATTTGTGAACAATATTTGAGAGAAATGGTTATTTTGAAAATGTTTTAGATCTTTGAGTTCATCTCATGAAAAATGGGAGCAAAAACAAAAGTGTTGCATTTATATTTTTGTTCAGTGTATTATAAAGTCTAAGTGATATATTTCAAAGATACGTACAACATGATGCACATGACATAAGTTCAAAGAAACCTGGGAAGTTGTAAAAAAAACGTTTTCTGAATATATTATACTGTGTTTATAAAAAAAATCAACATAGTGCATTATGTGTCAACTTTTAGAAAAACAACATAGTTTTACAATTTCAGATAATGTGAAATAGTATGTTGAAAATCTTAGAAATAAAAGCATTTGTATAATATATCCCTTCATCTAAGTGACACATACTGTATACGGGCCTATGGGAGCATGTCTCTCCATGTCCAAGGACACTTTCAATTAATACGGTTTAACTTCAAACCCATGCAGCACGCTTACACAGATAATTCACCCCAGATGGGACTTGAACCCACAACCCCTGGCCAGTGTCCATTAGGGCACCATTCATAACTGTTTTTTTTACAGTATGTAGAAAATGTGCTGAGAAAAAACATGTGGAAATGTGTCAAATAAAATAAAACATAATATACGTGTTGGAAAAATAACATAGTATGATATGCCTAGAATATGCAAAAAAACGACCGAGTACAGTATGTCAACATATTGAAACAAACCGACATAGTAAAGTATGTCAAAAATATTTTAAAAAACGACATAATGTACAGTACTGTATATCGAAATTGTAAGAAAAAGCAACATCTGTTGTGATGGTACCTGACCAATAGAAGCGCAATGTTTCTTTGGTAGAGAAACTTCCTCTGGATATAACTTTGTAATTTTAGCCTTTGCACACCATTTACGTGCACTAAAACCTAAAACACACTCCAGGAGGCGGAAATCCCCCAAAAAGCGTTATAGGGCCTCTTTAATAATTAATATATAATATAAGGCTGGTGGGTCCAGTGTAATGCTAAAGTATCAGTGGACAGACACACACAGACTGGATGCATCCTCAACCCGGATGAAATGAGGTTAAATGCGTTGTCATATTAAACTGCTACGTTTGCATTTCCAGCTAAAGTGTTCTCCTCTACCTTCAGTTAATGGCTGTGCCTGTATTCCCACCTACTGTACTGATACCCTTGACCACAGCCTCCTGCACACACACATCCACATGCCCTTTCTCTGTTTACATCCCCTGTGTAACACCAACCCAGCCTCATGGCATTTCGTGTTTACCAACACGATTTGTAATCTATTGATTCGTGTTCACCAACACGATTTTCCCCTTTTTTTCGTGTTGCACAACACGATTTTAAAAGCAATGTATTTCTACTGGTAATGTGTTGCCAGTAGAAGAATTACAAAGTAACAATGAGCTGTCATGTGGGTATATATTAATGCTGCGCATTATGGACACAAGCGATTTTCACCCATTTATTAATTATATGTTTTACATTTGATAACACCAATGTGTTTAATACTGGCAACTTCTAATTGTGGGAAAAACGAAAACGTTCAGTAGAGACGTCCCATAGAACATTTTGTGAAACACAATAGCCAGCGTGTAGTTCTGGGGGGGGGGGGCGTTCGATTCCAGTTTTGGATAGTCTGGCGTGGTTTCGTTCCATTTCAAACAGCTGTTTGACGCTTGGCGTAACCTTGGCGCACTGCCACTCCAACATCCAATCCCAGAGTTTGAAGATTAATCACGGGGACTGTAGGCCTAGTCCTAAACGATAGCTGGGGATTATGGGTAGTGTAGTGTCTTCGGCCATTCTAAACTCAGAAATGTTGACAATCGCAATGATGCTCGAAATGTCCCTTATAGGCCTACGTCTGTTTCCGGTTATTTTTATTTTGAAATTAAGTTCCTAACGGACGCCAAAAAAGCCCGAGATTATGGAATTAAACCAATAAATAAAAGCAAGGTTAATTGTGTGTTATTGGTGAGTAAATAACAGTGTGTTATTTTGAAAAGAATAACAAATTAGAAGGAAAAAAAGATTTAAAAATACAGATTTCAGTATTCTGAGGCTCTGAGCCCCATTTATTTCCCTCACAGACGGCAACAAAAGTCCGAAATTATACGATTTAAAATAAAAGCAATAATTGTGGCTTGATATTTAATAAGAACATGTTTTTATGAACCACACAGCTTCCGGTCTTCCACGACCCGACCGGAGAAAAAGACGTGCTGCAGGCACGAAACACATTACCAGTAGAAATACATTGCTTTTAAAATCGTTCTGTGCAACACGAGAAACAGGGGAAAATCGTGTTGGTGAACACGAATCAATAGATTAAAAATCGTGTTGGTGAACACGAATCAATAGATTAAAAATCGTGTTGGTGAACACGAAATGCCATGAGACTGGGTTGGTAACACACACACCGCCCCCCCCCCGATACCTGCAGTGATCAAGCTCATGAACATTCTGCTCCGAGTTAAATGTTTAATGTGAAACGCACTCTGCTGTTGTGTAATCTTTGCTGATATTTACCGTTGTGATGATTACCATAGCTCACAGTCAGCATGGGATCACTTTATGCATGAAAAACAGGCACCCATGAAATATTCAGCAGCAGTCAATCAGGGCCGTAAACTGCTGTCTATTTATTTTATAGATTAAAAAAACACATCTATGTATTTTCAAGCTAAAGGTGATACACAATATAAACTGTATACTATTATTTTTCAAAGACATGTTACATTTCAAAAGCATATATTGCTATGTTTAGGACAAACAATTAAAGACTGCTTTAATTGAACAAATTCTACAATATAAAAGTGGCAGATTTGCTTTATGAAACAGACCAGACCTCGGCTGCATGCCAACACAATTAGGAACATGCTCACATCTTACTGTGTTGGTCTGAAGAGCTGAAGCATTCATACACAATGGATAAAACCGGTGTTGTTTCATTCTATATCCTGTGAGAAAATGATATACATTTAGCATTAAAAATTCGACATACTATTCCTAGCCTGAGGAAGATATGAATAATCAACAGATTTGAAGGGAATCTCTAACATTTTTATGTAGAATAAAGACAAAAGAGTGATTATACAAATTACATTTATTGAAATTTGAACCAGAAGATGAATTCTCAAAGAATGTTTTAAATAAAAGGACATAAAACAAAAAGGTGGATAATAATCAAATCTATTACATGTATATGTAAAGACATTTGGTCAAATGAAATGACACTGAGCCAGTGATAACAGCAACGCCAGCGTGGATGAAGCTGGTGCAGGTCTTTCTTCATGCCCCCCCCTCCTGCTGTCCCCTCAGAGGAAGTGGGAAAACGGGATAAGACTCTGGACGCCACGCTGTCTCAATGATCCACACTGTTAATATGAGAGGTAAATAAATGTTTTAGGAAATGAAACATATGAAGTTAACAAATAAAACACAGCTCATGGACGGTAGGTTTTCCTACAAAGTTAACTCAGCCTCCATTGATTTTCATATCAAATTAGCGTGTTAATAAAATAAGCTATCATGGCTTATACTTGCATATCTAAACAGAATCATGAAAACCTGTTGGTAGAGTCAGGCACACGAGTCCGTTTGAGTGTGTGCGCCGGTGTCTGAACGCTCACTCACTGCTAGCTATGTAGCTAACTGTTAGGCTACTTAGCTTGCATTGTTATGGATCTAAGGTAGCACAAGCTAACTTTCATAGCACAACTTTACTTCTCACTTAACACAATAAAGAAACAGAACGTATAGCACAAACAACACAAATGATCAATACTTACATATATTTTCACTTGTAGTAGCCTATTATAATAATTGAAAAGCTGGTTCTTCTGGGGGTCTTCTGTCCACGCTCAGCTAGCTACCGCAGCTGCCTGCACTGTACAATCGCTGGAGGACTGGGCTGTCACTCAAAAACTGAGTAGCCAATGGGGACGCACCCCTGAAAGTCCCGCCCACCTGGGAGGTTTGTGTCAGAATCTCAAACAAAAAGTGAGAGAGCGCAAAAGAGAAAGCTGCAGCGAGAGCAAAAGTCTGATCATTGAGAAACAAGAACTGCAAACAAAAACCTATGTTAAAACAAAGAAAAAAGACTTATAGTTTACATGATTACACAAATGATTTGTTTGCAACTTATAGTTTTATTTTTGAAATTTATTTTATTTTGCTTGACTCAGTTTTTTTTTCTTTTAAACTCATAGTTTTGCTTTATTTTGAAAAAGTGTTGCTTTATCTTTATGATACAAAACTAATCCCATATACAGTCAAATAAACAAAAAAAACATACACAAATAACACAGCACAGCTCACAAGTACAAGTAAAAACAATAGACAATTTAAAAGCAATAAAAGCAACACTCTAAAAGATGTGAATACGCTAAGGAGAAGAGGTGGGTTTAAAGAAGCGATTTAAAATAGATTGATGATTAACATTTTGAATGCAGGATTTATACTTGTACCGTGTACCTCTCTGGTACTTTACTTAACTTAAGTACAGGATCTGATACTTCCTCCACCTCTGGCTGGGAGACAGAACCTCTGAACTGCTCCCTTCAGAGTCTTCATTACACGCTCAATTATCTGCTTCTTACATAACTGCTCTTTTCCACCAGAGGACGGTGAAGCTCATCAACAGCGGCAGAAGTACTTTACTGAACGGTTCCTGCATTGCGGGTAATAAAGTTCTGACAAATTGGATTTAAAAGCAGTCTTAATGCTGCATGAGTTTATGAGGACAGATAGTAACGTAACAGACAGGAAGTGCAGTGAAAGGATGCTGTGGTCAGTGTGGATGTGTGACTGATGATGTATGATAGTGCTGCCCTCTAGTGGATTGTAGGGTTTACTGCTTGTGATGGTCACATGATCCAGGAAGCTGAGCCACAGAGATGTCATGTATTCATTTTGTTGCAATTTTGCATGCTTTTTCTTATAAGGGGTCACAAGAGACATGAGCATATCCCAGCATGCAATAGGAAGCAGTGTGAAATCAGTCAGTTAGGGAGTGACCTTTTTAATGTGGGGTCAAGCCAAAACAATGTGCACAAATAGTCCTGCGTATTATAATGAGGGTAAAGGTAAGGTCTGGGGGAGTAACAGAATACCTGTAATGGGATTATGTCATCGGGATACAATTTTGTTTAACTGTGTTCCCTTACATTTACATAAAAAATACATAATCAAGGCAAGGCAAGGCAAGTTTATTTATATAGCACTTTTCTGTACGCAACAATTCAAAGTGCTTTACAAAACAAATTAAAATACTTTTTAGCAATAAATACATTAAAAACACATTATACAATTTTACAACAGACATTACAAAGCAAAGATAATTAAATAATAAAAATAAACACCACAGGTATACAATACCTGGCATAAAGGAATACTGTAGTTCGAATATGAGCATCTCAATTAAAAGCAGCGGCAAAGAGATATGTTTTTAGTCTCGATTTAAAAATAGTAAGCGTTTCTGCGGACGTGCATGATTTGGGTAGTTTGTTCCAGAGTGTCGGGACATAATAGTTAAATGCTGCCTCTCCATGTTTTGTTTTTACTGTCGGAACCGATAGCAGACCCGTCCCAGAAGGCCTGAGGCACCTTGATGGCTCGTAATTATGCAGGAGTTCAACAATATACTTTGGTCCTAAACCATGTAATGATTTAAAAACTAGCAATAGTACTTTAAAATCAATTCTTTGGCCGACTGGAAGCCAATGTAGAGATTTCAGAACCGGACTGATGTGATCCACTCTTTTAGTGTTAGTGAGGACACGTGCAGCAGCGTTCTGAATCAGCTGCAGTTTTCTGATGGATTTTTTTGTCAGCCCTGTGAATACACTATTGCAGTAGTCGAGTCTACTGAAAATAAAAGCATGGACAAGCTTTTCTAAGTCCTGTTGTGACATTAGTTTTTTAATCCTCGATATATTCTTCAGGTGATAATAAGCAGACCTAATGACTGTTGTAATGTGGCTGTTGAACTTCAGGTCTGAGTCCATCACTACACTCAGATGTCTTGCTTTATTAGTGGTTTTGTAGTCTGCCGACTGAAGCTCTGCGATTACTTTTAATCGGTCCTTCTTTGCTCCAAAAACAATGATCTCAGTTTTTTGTTTGTTCAGTTGGAGAAAGTTTTGAGTCATCCAGTCAGTGAGGTGCTCAATGCACTTGCTCAGTGTTCTAATCGAAGAACAGTCTCCTGGTGTGATTTTAAAATAAATCTGGGTGTCGTCTGCATAGATGTGATAACTTAGATCGCTCTTTTTAATAATTTCAGCCAGAGGTAGCATATAAATATTAAAAAGCAAAGGTCCTAAGATGGAGCCTTGAAGAACCCCGCATGACATATTTGTCAAAGTTGATGTGTAGTTGCCAATTGAGACAACGTTTTTTCTGTCCTTTAAGTAGGTACTAAACCAATTTAGAGCTGTTCCTGAAACTCCCACCCAGTTTTCTAGACGGTCTAGCAATATGTTGTGGTCAACAGTATCAAAGGCAGCACTGAGATCTAATAATACTAAAACTGATATTCTGCCACTGTCTGTGTTTAAATGAATGTCATTTAAGACCTTAACAAGAGCAGTTTCAGTGCTGTGGTTAGGTCTAAAGCCTGACTGAAACACATCAAAACCGTCATTTAAAAACATGAAATGACTCGACTTTTGAATATAATCAGATTATTACTACATTTACTTTTTTAATGTGGGTTGATAGCAGTAGTACTGACCTTTAGGCATAGCGTATGGTTTCATTTGGAATCCCAAAGCCTGCATATTTAAAAGATATTTTGCTTTTAAATATAATTTCTTCCTATTTTCTTTTCAAAGTAAAAAAATCTTATTGATATTTATTTTCTCTTTTATTTATTTGCATTGCCTTTTTTTTTTTAAAGCAATGGAGAGTAATCAGGGTACATTATAATTGTTTTACTTAGATTAGGTAGCAAATACAATTTTTTTTTTAAAGTAATAAGTCATTGTAACAGAATACATGCTTAAAGGAACCCTGGTTATGAAGTCGGTGTCACATATGTGTAACAAGGGATTACTTCACACAGTGTTACTTTTAATTATTGAAAAATTGTTCTCGCATGCTTTTGCAGTGAAGAGGACTCCAAAAGAAAAATATTTATTAATTGAAGTGAAAAGGGGCCAGCAGCAAAACGATCCACCATCAAACCATCCGTTTACTAACTCTCTCACAACGTGTACAGTGTGATCCACGTCTCATGTATTCAGTTGTGTGCTTCCTAAAACAAATCTTACTTTGTATACTGCTGCATACACTGTTTGGATGCTTCAAGGGCCTCTATTTACATTCATCCATAAAGATTGTTCTCTGGTTTTGATTCTAATAATTTTTTCAAGAATTCAACGTATCATGGAACAGTCATTGTTAAAGTCATTGAAGTGTTCCTGACACATCTATAGTCTTTTGTTGCATTAACGCTCATGTTTTTGTTTAGTGTTTCGATCGTTTTGGGGTGACTGAAGGGGAATGTGTTAAGGGGAACATGAAAGCTTGCACATCCAGCAGGATTATCTCTTGCTTTTCCCTGGAGTCCTGTTCTTCTCTTCTGCAGCCAAACTACTGAGCTGATTAATGCTTCAATACTTTTACTGGTTAGTTGCTAACTTTGTCTGTGTGCAACTTTTTACTAACAGAGTAGTATCTTGATATTGTGCACATATTTCAAAAGAAAACATTACTTAGGATATTTCTAACATGTTCCAACATAGGAGATAGAATATCTTTGTTAATAAAATATACTGTACAGTCCATAACAGCAGTCTGGACCAGAGCTGACATTTCTGCAGAGAAGCTTCAGCCGACAGCAGAGGAAGCTGTGGCTCACACAAGGTCTGATACAGAGCAGTGTTGCCTTCAGGGACCGGGGCAAACACTGTTTAAATGGGGAATCAACCTCCAGCTGAAAGTATGAACACACTTTTTAGATCAAATCTATAGTACATAATGAGGGCATTCATACTAAATCACTATATTCACAGCCTCACATGCTTGCGAATGAAACACTTTCTGATCTCAGTGCTTCTCAAAGTGTGGTCCGCGGACCACTGGTGGTCCGCTCCCTAGTGGTCCGTGAGTATATTGGTAACATTTCACATTTGAAATAAATACATTTCTTTAAGTTTTTCGCACTCTCGCGGGAATATTTCCGCAATGGAACGAGCTTAAGTTTCACTTTCGATTGCATGATATAGCCCAGATAAACACCTTCATCACAAATGTTGCCACTTGTTTGTACCATTTTCAGGCGATTTGTAAAAAATGATGTGTTTTTGGATATTTGTGGAGTTAGGTGGTCCGCGAGTGTTTTTTTATTGGTTAAGTGGTCCTTGGTATATGAAAAAGTTTGAGAAACACTGCATTACATCATCAGTCATAAAACATGCACCAAATGCAAGGCATCGCATTTGATTAGTAGAGATAATACGATTCTGAGACTCAACACTATGACCTGATTTTTGTTTAAATATGAAAGGATCTTTATTGAATCAATCCTTCACTGTTATCAGAGTCTGACATTTTTCAACGGCTTTATTGTTATATGCATAATATCTACAGTGTAGTGCTGCATATATTATGCATATAACAAGTGTTGCTCCAACAATGCAACATACAATATACTTAAGAATAGAAAGAAAAAAATAGTGCAAGAAATTCGAAAAATATTTGCGCAAGGGACACAATCTTGAAAGTAAAATGCAGAAATAAGTAAACTATTGAAATACTGTACACTGAAAAACCCCGGAAACAATGACTTTAATTAAAGGTATTATGTCAACAAATGTCACTTAACTGTGTCAGGCTAGTGGAAAGCAATACTATTAAGTTGAACCTAATATTTATTTGAACTTAATATTATTGCTTTTAACTAACCTAATACAGTTGTGTGAAATATGTTGACATAATACTACACTGAAATACTGAAACGTTGACTTTAATTAAAGGGGACCTATCATGCAAAATCCACTTTGTGATGTCTTTTATACATAAATATGTGTCCCCGGTGCGTCGGGGAACTCACGCAGCGTCAGAAAATAAAACCCTCTCTCTTTTCCTCCGTACCCAAATCTTTTAAAAACGGGTGTACAACGAGCGGATACAGATTTGCGGCCGATCTGACGTCAAATCGGAAAGTTGCTATCAGAAACCATGCCTGACGTGTTTTGGACGTAATCTCGTCTTTGTTTACATTAGCAAGCCTCGCTAACACTCAGATCTAACCTGTACTGGAGAGCACATGTGTAAAGAAGCAGCCTTGTGATAAACCCGCAAGAGAAAAAGCATTTGAGCTCCATACTGTTTCAGAAATAATCTTTGATGTGGTTTAGAACAGGATGGCGTTTTATCACAGCAGAATTTAACTTTATCTCCGGTAGAATTCTGATCAGGCATTAGCTCCGCCTCCTCTTTTTTTTTGTTCAAGCTAAGGACCCAAAATCCGCGTTTCTCTAACAGGGCTGCAAAAGAGGGGTATGAGCAGTATGAGGCATGGCTACAATGGGTGATCTGTTTGGTATTTTAAGCAAAAAACTTCACAGACATGTTTTGTACAGGTATGGCCCTACAATATATGTTTCCAATATAGCATAATAGGACCACTTTAAATATATTATGTCAAAGGATTACAACATATTTGGTTCCACTTAATATTATTGCTTTCAACTAACCTAATACAGTTAAGTGACATTTGTTGACATGATACATTTAATTAAAGTGGACCTATCATGCTATATTTGAAACCTGATGTACCTGATGTACTTATATGATTCTGTTTTCTTCAAGTTGTATTTTGTTGGACGAACGCACTTATTGTAAGTCGCTTTGGATAAAAGCGTCAGCTAAATGCAATGTAATGTAATTTGAATAATATATTGTAGGGCCATACCTATATAAAACATGTCTGTGAAGTTTTTTTTTCAAAATACCAAACAGATCATGCATTTTAGCCATGCCTCATTTCGCTCTATTTGCTCTATTCCAGCCCTGTCTTCACAAGGGCTGATTCTGTGGCAAATGAGCTGCAGCTGACCACGCCCCCCTGCAAAGGAGGGGGGCGAGGCACGAGCGTCATGTTACCATGCTGTTACCATGCTGTTACCATGCCACGCAACCTCTCATTCCCCTGATAGGTGGAGAGTTGCCCATATAGGCGGAGCACCCCGTTTCTGACGTCAGAACAATTTCAAATCTGGATCAGTCTGTATCAGATCCGTTGCAGCCCCGTTTTTAGAGATTTGGGTATGGAGGAAAAGAGAGAGGGTTGTGTTTTCTGATAATTGGTGAGTTCCCTGACACACCGGGGACACATATTCATGTATAAAAGACGTACAAAAGTGCATTTTGCATGATAGATCCCCTTTAAAGTCCACCTTTTAGTTTTTTCAGTGCACGTCACTATGCATAGTTAATCAAAAACGTTGCATAGTAATACAAATAAATATGTTAATGCATGAATAAATATGTATGTATGTATTATATGAGCGTAGCTTGCTTATGGTCTGTTGACACTTTGCCACAGCAGCATTGGGGTGAAGCCCCTCGATGTGATTGTTGTCATTTCTGGTTTATTTCCCCGTCCGGAGTGGACCCCCCCAGCATCAAAGCTTCCAGCTGCTGCCCCGGGATGATATACTGCCCTGAGACCCTGCTCACCTGCACTCACTGCGTGTGAGTGGCTACTGTATCTTTTCAATAGACATTCAAAATGATATGGCCATAACAGATGCAGGTCATGAATCAAAGGTCTTAAACCACCCAGCTAGCTGATGCGTTCCACAGGTGCTACTGTCCCATCATGCACACACAACACTGAGGCTGCACATAGAAACACACTCAGAGAGGAAGCCCCCCCGCTCTGCTGCCTGCTGTGTCCTCTCTACCTGCCGCAGATCTACATCTGAGCCTCGCATGGACCACCACTGCTCCTGCCTTGTGTGAACTGAGCTTGTGAACGCGTTGACCCCATCAAATAAGAGAGGAAAAGAAAATGGGAGCAAAAATGCTGCACAGCATATCAAAGCATAACTCGTGTACCCTTTTACTGAGCCCAACTCAAATTAAAAAAGCATAAAAGTGCTCGAAAAAAATGGATCACACATGTTTCGAATATGCTGAATTTTAATTGATGGTAAATTGTGTTTTTGTATACGCCGGACTACGCATTGAAGTGGTTAGAGGTGTTTTATTAATGGACATAACATCAGGGGAGGAGAAAAATAATTGATAGCATTTGTGGTTGTTTTCAGGGGTTTCGGTTTGATAGGTGAACCAGTTTGATAGGTGAACCAGTTTGATAGGTGAACCAGTTTGATAGGTGAACCAGTTTGATAGGTGAACCAGTTCCCTCAGCTGAACTGGAGGTGGCACCTGTGATGCTGTTAAGTTCATGAACTCAATGCAAGATACATCAGAGGGACAATAAGCGGCACACATGTACCAAAAATATAAAATCATGTAATATTTCACAAGTACCTGTCTGTGGTTTTTGGAGACCCTCAATCAGTGATTCCCTCTGGCTGATCTCTAAGTGTTGCAAAATTGTTTTAAACCAGGAGCCTCAAGGTCCCAGGTTCCAGTCCAGCTGGGGAAATGTGTTGCATCCCTCTCTGCTGTCTGAAGGGACAAACCATTTGTACATAATAATTGAATTCATTAAAAAGTAAGACCCCAAATCAAATCCAGGGGTCTTTGTGTGGAGTTGAGTTTTGATCAGTTTAACCAACAAGTTCATTTAAGAGGCTGAAAAGGCAAAAGTACTGTGGTAAACAAGAAATAGAGAATAAATAAAGTGTTCTATTTTCTTTTCTTTCATTATTACTTGATTTCAGTTTCACATAAGTATGTTTGCAATTTGATATATACAATTTGTACTCCAACCACATCCCTCAACCATCCTACTAGACAAAATTATGAAATATTATTTTACATTCTTGAGGAAATGATGGGTCAGTCAGTTTAGAAGTTGACTTACTACCTCAGAATTTGGAATATGTGAGCAATAATTGTGGACTTCTGGTACAATCTCTTCTAGTAGTACATTTTCATCTGGCTTTTGTTTTTCCAAACCAAACAGCACTAGTATACACATACTGTATGTACCATACATATAGTACATATGTGTATCTATATATCACACAGCTATAGATATACTATATATATATATATATATAACTTTTATATGTGCATATGCAGCATTTTCGCAGGAACTTCATTCTAGAAACACTGTTATAGTGTTTAACTGTTAAACCAGAAGTTTGTGATTTTGAATAAGCAGTGTATCAAATAACTGTTGATAGGTTTGTGTGGTGGATATAAACTTTGTTTGTTTTGCTCTCCGATGTGATCCAAGGTGCTGGATGTGATGTGTCTCTGCTGCTGAGTTTGAACAGCTGCTGAAGTGCAGCTCCCCGCTCCCCGCTGCTCTGCCAGTAAAGGACCACCGTACTGCTGCTGCCTCCCTCTGCTCTGGATGGGAGAAACAGAATCTCATCTGGGAAGTGGAACACCCTCGTTGAAAGCCCACCAAGGCCTGTTCCCAGTAACCCAGAGACGCCTGCTGGCACGGCATGAAACACATAGCTCGTAAGGGATTGGACCTGAGCTTTACTGCCTGGGCTCCTTACCCAATTAGAGCGGCTTGTGGAGGCAAAGCAAAATAGGGTGAAGTTTTTACAATGCCACAGGGGTCTGTAGAATGGATAGGCTCTGTGTTTGAGCATGGGGTCGGGGGCCGGGTGGGCTGGGGATCAGCTATTCCCAAATCTCTTTCATCACGGCCTGTCAGAGGAACCACACAGGTACGGAGCAGCTCCCCGGCCTCCAAAAGGAAAACTAACATTTCAATCAATTTGTGTACCCTGTCCTTTGAGCTTTACCTTCTCAAAATGTAAATCAGTAGTATATTGATGTACTCAAAGATTAGGAAATGGAGACTGATGAAAAATCACAGAACTTTATTTTCTTTCAGAGAGAATGTGATACAAAAACAGGACAAAGAAAAGATTACATGATAATAAATATCCAAGAAGTTAAAGCAAGATAAAAAAATAAATGACTCACCGTCAGAAAATGTGGTAAAATGGTCAATAAAATATATTACAACTTTGGATGATCCAAATCGACCCTGTTGCACTGCTTGTGCAAACCCCTGGACAGGTTTATGGATACATTTACACAACATTCAAAAAGTAAGAAATAATGGGTACATGTGTGAAGAAAGTGGAAATACTGTTAGCAAATGAAAGAATCGAAAGATTTGTGACACCTAAATCATGTCCATAAGATCAAACTCAACTGGTCTGTTTTTTGCTTCAATGCAGGTCTGCAACGTCCATTTCTGCTGGAGGCAGGAGAGGGCATGGAGGACCTCTGAGTCTAGGGGATTAAGGCAGCGAGAGGATCATGATGGATGTCTCTTGTGTTGCATAGAGTACATGGTAATTCAATCAACCAATGACATAACAAAAGCTCTGCAGACACACATATGAGACACACAACATGAGACAAGGATCTCGGACATGAGGAACTCCTAAAAAACATCACTGCATGAATGTTCCGTAGAGAACAGGATGTTGCAGTCTAACATTATGTCCCTAACCCTGACCCTACTGCGGGCTGTTGGTGATCGCTTTAAGAATGTCACATGTGTTCTTGGAGATGACCTCCCTCAGCTTCCGTACACGTCGCGGGCTTGAAGCGCCCACGTAGCTCTCCGGCTGAAGCACTGCCATGCCGTCGTTGGCGTTGCCCATGATGATGACCTGCCCCTCAGCGGCAGCGCCCGTGATGTTGGGGCAGGGGCAGTTCCAGTCCATGTTGAGGAAGGTGACCTCCAGAGGCTCCTTGCCAAAGAACCGGAGACCCATCTTCTCGTCCTTTAGGATCTCCTCCACGGTCACGAGGGCGTGGCCCGAGTCCGTCTCCTCCATCAGCTCTGTCATGCGGCCCAGGATGACGAAGTCGCTGCGGCAGAAGCTCGTCACCATCTTGCCCCGTGGCTTGCAGGCCTTGCAGTGGTGGTTTTTCGGGTAGGGGCACATCTCCTCACAGGCTTCTTTGGATTCAAAGTTGTTGTTGTTGCCCTCACAGCCTCCGTAGATGAAGGACTGGCACTGCAGCAGGGTGCTGCTGTAGGCCCAGCGCGGCTCGTAGGCCTTGCAGGGGCCCTGCAGACTGGGGAGGCCGCAGGGGGCGGCCAGCTCGGGGCCGCAGCACTGCATACACTCCTCGTACGTCTCCAACATCTTCCTGGGCTGCGGGCTGTTGCTGCCGTGGCAGTGGGTGAAGGAGAAGCAGTTGTTGGTCTTGGACTCATAGTACCAGCTGACTCTCTCCATCTCGCTCCCACAATCCTCGGGGTTATCAGCCGGTTTCAGACACTCTTCAGACAGGCAGCGGGTTACGTTCCCTGGGTCAGGGGTCTTGGGTGGCTCTATGGGCCGGACAGAGAGCGGGTGGCTGACCTTCACAGATCCAGAGGGGTTCTGAGCGGTGCAGATGTAGACGCCTGAATCCTGCGGCTGCGTGTTGTGGATGACCAGCTGCCCGATGTTGGTGACCACCATGTTCCCGCGCACGTGATTGGGCCTCATGGCCACCCTCTCCAGCCCCTCCGGCAGCTGCTTCTCCCAGCTGATCTCAGGTCGGGGGCGGCCTGTCACGTCACACAGGAAGCTGGCGGTGTCGCCCACTTTGACGGTCTGGTGAACCGGGCTGCTGACAACCATGGGAGTCTGAGGCTCGGTGGGAGGGGGGGGGGTCACCGGAAGAGCAGCAGTGGTTGGGGGCAGAGTGGTGGCCTGGGGCAGCGAGGGGCTGGTGTTGGGCCAGGTGAGGTGGAAGCGGCAGGTGACCACAGCCAGGCTGATGCCCTTGGAGCACGCCTCTGCGTCCATGTAGCACTTGTTGTAGTAGGTCATGCCGTCAGAGGCACAGGTGAAGTGTGGTTCCCTCTCGCAGCGGTCCCGGCACTTACACACCGGCTGGCCATCCCAGATGTCGCACTCAGAGCCCTGCTGGTTGCACATGAAGCTGGCGCAGGAGGCCTCCTTGGGCATTCCCATGGGGCCTTTCTTCCCGTCCAGATAACGGGCTGCCACACAACTCCGGTTCCCGCAAACATTCTGGCAACACTTTTCAAAGGATTCACACTCCTGTAAGAGGAGAAGAGAGTTGGAGATGAAGGGAAGTATTTGGAATGTATTTGGAATGTATTGGAAAATATTTGGAAAGTATTTGGAAAGTATTGTTAAAGTATTTTTAAAGCATTTCTACAATGAAACATTTAAAATAAAAATAAAAACTCATTACAGTTGAGAGCAGAAATTAAAACAGAAAATTTAAATAGTACTTATAATACAAAAAAGTGTTAGAGTTAATTCTAAAATGTAACTTTAATGTCTTTACCTGATCAGATACACACTCTCGGGTGCAGGTGCTCATGGCATCCACCCACAGATTAGGGTTCATGTCATTGGGGCAGATCCCCGGGTGTGAGTAGGTGGTATGCGGCAGAACTCCGACATTGACACACCACACTGACACACACACCAGGAACCAGATCCAGCGAGGAAACAGCATCCACCACATCTCCAGAGCGGGACACAGCTCCGTCAGCGCGGAACAGTTTTTAGTTAAAGGTTTCTGTGATCCAGCAGTAAACAACCCCACGTCTTTGATTATAAAAGTTAGTGAAAATTATGGCAGAAGTCAAGAGCGCATCACACGTGTGTGAGTCTGCGAGGCAGGACGCCGTGTGTCAGCTGATCCGGTTTGGAGATGCTCTATTTATTCTAACGATCTGCAGCCATCGCCGCTAACATGACTCGCATCATGACAGATATGAGTTGCTCCTGAGATGTTGGAAGAAGCTTTACAGTGGTGCGCTTTGGGCTGGCGCTGGCGGGGCACCTGCCTGTTAAAAGGATTGCCGGGAACCCCGTTTAACCCCTTGCGCGCTCCAGCGCCATTGTGCGTAAAGACGCACGGAGAGAAGAGACTCACAGGCAAACTGTTGCTTATAAAACATACACAGGCTATTATTTGACGATAGCACGAATTAAAACTAAGGATGTTTAAATCTAACCGTGATTCTGGGAGTAAACACACGAAAGAAAGACAGCATGTGTTTTATCATTTGAGTAATTGTTGTGTAAATGACACTTAACTTTAGTTTGAATATGAACTATTTTGTCATTATATTATTTTCCCGTTTAATAAAAGCCTCGAAAACATTACTCCTGTTTTCAACCATATCGATTAAAAAGAATAGGCCTATACATTCAGTCTTCTTTACATTTTTAAATATGAATTATTAAACAGATTATCCAAAGCAAAGTGTATTCAACCATCAAGATACAAACTTCAAAAGAAGAATCCTAAAAGTACACGGGATTTCAATAGTGATACTGCATTAACATCCAATAAGTCAAACATTTCTAAGTGCTACGAAGTATTTTTTTATTATTGCTACAACTAAATCCGTTTCAGAGGTTTGTGCATTTAACCAGATATGCACAAATATTCTGTCTAAATTTGATCTCTTCTATTGGACACAAAAGTTGATACATGTTGATACATGTACTTTCTATTCCAGACTAAATATAAGAAGATATGCTTAGCAAACATTGGAAGGTATTACCAATATCCTGCACATTATTATGTTTTGTCAAACTCTTTTACAACTATAATTCATCTTACAAACTGAGGAATTAACAATTGCACAGGTTTAACAAAATAATATAAAGTGAAATCATTTCAAATGAATACCTATTTATACTTATACTCCTCAGTTTATAGTTCATTACCTTAGATAGTTTAGGGGCAAACACACTAGAATGTAAATAAATCTAACTGCATGCATTTAGAGGAAAACTGTTGAAAAAAATACTGACACATTTAAGGATAACATGTTGATGTTCCTGTAACACTGTAATCATTTTAGTGTGTGGGTAATCCATAGCTCTTCTTAATGCTTATTCAACTGGTAGTACTAGGTTAAGGTTTGAATAACTGTGTATTGAAAGTAATACATCAATAACACATCAACAGTTTATTATAAATATACTATTGCAAACACATATTTATAACCTTGTATTTAACACATTGTTATGGAGTGTTTCCTGTCTAAACATGTGACGAGTGCTACAGTACGTGACTGCTGCTGCACAAACACTTCCATTCTTAACCAACTTTCAGCCGTGTACCTAAACCTTACAGCAGCCTATACATGCTCCACATTCTACAAAGCATGTCTTTGTAATCAGGATTATTTATGTCAATACAACCACTTTGCATGGATTTACAGAAATCTCAAGAAGAACAAATTCCCCAAAGACTGGACGGACTGGCAGACAGCATTGCATCGACAAAACTTACTTGAAGCATTATAAAACAGTCCCAAGGTTTAATTTGCGAACTGGCTTCATTGTGGACTTAAAATAGCAAACTCAACCTTGAGTACACCCCTATTCAAATGTGTCTGGTAGGCCAGCAGAGGTGAGGTGAGGACAATACCAGTTAAAACAACGTTAAGATCTGTTGATGTTCTCCAAAGTGGGCGTGTGCGGAGGCAGAGCATTTAATGAATGAAGGTGTAATTATAATTCCTTTCCTGTGTAAACCTCTCCTTTGGTTGCCTCCACAGTTCAGCTGAGGACAGAGGAGTTATTAGTCTGCCTTCCAGTGCAATAACAGCGGGCTCATGCTGTGGATTTGTGCTCATGAAGTGTTTCTGCGGGACATTGTTTGTTCTCAACGGTGATTTCTGTGTGTGTGCATGACCAGCAATAAATAAAACCTGTTTATCTGAAGCCTGCAGAGTTTCCAGTCTCAATCCTGTAAGAAGGATTACATTTGCTATTTTCCCCTGCCCATGACAAACAACTGCACACATATGATTAACTATATCAGCTTATTTCAACAGCTGTACTGTATGGCCGGGTCTTTCCTGTGATTTAACACCCAACATTCTTCGAGTTCTGTTTTCTGGTCTTTTCCTGAACAATCCAGCTAACAAAAGTCCTTATTAACATATACACGTTTCATAAGGTACATTTGAAGGGTTTAATAAAAATATAAATATATCACATCTCCAGACAGGAAGAAGCTGGCTCACCTCACATCACCTGTCATGCACAAACTCTTTGTACGGAGGAGAAATGAATAAACTTGTCAAAGCAGTGAAGATGGATACATCTTGGGGCTACAAATATGTAAGAAATGATTTCTTCCCTCAGGAAAGCGTCAATAGGAACCCTGAAGAGCACAACATCGTCCAAAGGCCCACCCTCAGACAAGGGGTTATTTGAGGATTCGAGCTTCAAAAAAATAAACCGCCTGGAGAAATTTTCATATTAGATTCTTATGCAATTTGGTGAAAAATAAAAGCCCACACCAGTCAATTAAGACAAAGTATAAGGTGTATAAGACAATCACAACAGCTCCAAAAGTGTAGCTTAATTGCTGGATAATCAGCTTACTACAAGTAAGCTAATTATCAAGCAATTAAGCTACACTTTTGGAGCTGTTTTACCATACTGTACCAGCTTATATATCAAATATATAACTAGGCCAACAGACCAATGGACTAAAAGTGTCAGGGAGATGCATTCAGGCCAGGAAAATAAGCTAAATGACCTCAAAGAGACGCTACACACAAATTATATAATAACAAAGAGACATAAAAAAGGAAATATGCTAAATCACTACAAACAGTCTCAAATCACAAAGACACGTGGGAGATCCCCACAACAACAGTTTTCCTCTAATGTAGGAGACATGGTGCAGCATTTTGCTAGTGCCCTCTGACTCATAATCCGCCTATGGTACCATGTAGTGTGCATTTATGTAATGATTGGTTTAGTTTGGTTGTTTTCTGTGTCAATTACAATCTACATATACACAAAGTCACTCCAACATTATACTTAGACATGCAATATATTGATAACATATGCATAAGCATGGCAGAGGAAAAAACACTAAAAGAAAAACGTATTGTTAGAAATGTATTGATGTAGATTTCATTATTTTCTTGCCAGAAGTTACATGACAAGATCAAAACCATTCAGATAAATACCAAACTACAGCATGCAGCCAGTTAGCTTAGCTTAGCATTTAGCCTGAAAGCAAATGTAACAATGGAATGTAGGCCTATACCGTGTAAGCTGGCTTTAAGCTCGACAGACATGAGAGTGGTATACATCTTCTCATAGAAAGCAAACAACTTCCAATTAAGTCCTTAATAATTATAATGTCTTGTACTCTAATGTTGTAAACAAAAACTCAAAAATATAAGGCAAGGCAATTTTATTTATATAGCACTTTTCAGCACGTGGCGATTCAAAGTGCTTTACAAAATAAAAACAAAAGACATTTAAGAACAAATACAGCATAAATGCATTATTAAATGGCATTTCAAAACAGGAATAAAAAGCAAAGATGATGAAATAAAATAAATACATAAACACAGCAGGTACAGAATACATACAAGCATGGACAAGTTTTTCTAAATCCTGTTGCGACATTTGTTTTTTAATCTTTGATATATTCTTCAGGTGGTAGTATGCAGACCTAATAACTGTTGTAATGTGACTGTTAAAATTCAGGTCTGAGTCCATCACTACACCCAGATGTCTTGCTTTGTGAGTTACTTTGTAGTCTGCCGACTGAAGCTCTGCGATTACTTTTAATCGGTCCTTCTTTGCTCCAAAAACAATGATCTCAGTTTTTTGTTTGTTCAATTGGAGAAAGTTCTGAGTCATCCAGTCAGTGAGGTGCTCAATGCACTTGCTCAGTGTTCTAATCGGAGAATAGTCTCCCGGTGTAATTTTAAAATAAATCTGGGTGTCGTCTGCATAGATGTGATAGCGTAGATCGCTCTTTTTAATAATTTCAGCCAGAGGTAGCATATAAATATTAAAAAGCAAAGGTCCTAAGATGGAGCCTTGAGGAACCCCGCATGACATATTTATCAGGGTTGAATTGTAATTGCCTGTTGAGACAAAGTTTGTTCTGTCCTTCAAGTAGGAGCTAAACCAGTTTAGAGCTGTTGCTGAAACTCCCACCCAGTTTTCAAGACGGTCTAGCAATATGTTGTGGTCAACAGTATCAAAGGCAGCGCTGAGATCTAATAATATTAACACTGATATTCTGGCACTGTCTGTGTTTAAATTAATGTCATTTAAGACCTTAACAAGTGAAGTCTCAGTGCTGTGGTTAGGTCGAAAGCCCGACTGAAACACATATAAGGTACCATTTAATTTGTTCTGTAACAAATGAGACAATTGCCTTGCTTGTGAGTTTTCTTATCTAGGCCTACCTCACAAGAAACCTCATTTATTATATATATAAAATATGGCAAGATCAAAAGATGGTTAAAAAACACTTGTTATTTTCAAAATTAAATATATGATAGATCTTCATTAAGTTTAGACGAGAAGAATTGCTAACATTTGAAGCTACAGCTAGCGGCTGCTAACAATTAGGGAGATATGTAACCATGATATTACCAAATGTAACACAAAAGGGATTAAACAAACAGACAAAGAAAAACATGTTTAAGCTGGAGTGCAGGAATTCTACACATGAATGACCGTCCGTTATTTAAGCATTTCACAAAATGCCTTACTAAGCCCATAGCCGCTAAGCTAAGCAAACCAGTTGCTAGCTTTAGCTTTATTTAGTGTACAGGTATGAGAGTGATTGTGGCTTCTTACTGTAGCAAGAAAGCTAATTTGTGCACTCCCAAAGAAGTTGAACTAGCCTTTTCTTTTGTCCTTTTTTAACATTTGGCTAGTTTGAATATAGCAAAAATAATATCCAGGAGACCAGTCAGGTTGGTATCGGCAGACAGACATTGAGCAACATTGAGGCAAGAAAGCGCCGTGCTTTGTCTGAACTCTGCTGAAGTTGTTTTCAAACTTCTACCCACTTCTGGTAAATTGCGCCTGCAGCAGAAACCGAAAGGACAAGTCATCAGACGGCCGGAGACAAACCTCCATGCCATTTCATGTAGCTGCCCCAGGGCAGGTAAATTACTGAGCATCCTGGTAACAAGCACCCATTGATCCCTGGTTATCAGCATCCGATAGTTTTGGCATGTTAGACAAATAGTATGTGTACGCCATCAGCAATTGGAGGAACATTGAGAAATGCTAACCGCAGCTTCTCTAGAACAGCAAGCCGCAGTGTGTGTGTGTGTGTGTGTGTGTGTGTGTGTGTGTGTGTGTGTGTGTGTGTGTGTGTGTGTGTGTGTGTGTGTGTGTGTGTGTGTGTGTGGTTGGGGCAGGAGACATCTTGCCAGAGATCTGAGGTGAACTACTCTTCTTAGTCCTGCCATGGTGCTATCCTGTGTGGTGTCAGATGAAATGCCAAATTAGGGGTAAAAACGTTCTGCTAACTTCCTTAGTGAGGTCCACAAGTTCACCATAGAAGACTGCAGATGTTATGGTGTTGACTGGAGACTGATGTTCTTCTAGTGGACCCCTGATTGTCTGTGAGCGCACTCTAGTGGATGAGTGGAATAATGACACTCTCATTTTCAAAAGATTTTGTTTCTTATAACTTAGCACATACTGTACACACCAAGTTAATAGTTTTACTACCATTGCTCTCAAATAAAATAGCCCTACGTTTGCTAGGTGTACCTTATAAAATGGAAATTAAGTAATTCATTCCCTGTTTGATCATAGAATTGGAGGATGAAACCCTCTTTAATGGTCACACATACATGCAGACAGCGCACACAGTGAAATGTGTACTCTGCTTTTAACCCATCCTAGTACCAGGAGTCTAGTACTAGGAGCAGTGGGCAGCCATTGTACAGCGCTCGGGGAGCAATGGGGAGTGAGGGGGGAAGGGGGTTGTCCGGTGCCTTGCTCAAGGGCACCACGGCAGGGCCCAGGAAGTGAACTGGGACCTCTCCAAGTAGCAGTCCACACTCCATATAAAGACAACTGACAAGTGAATATTTTATATAATCCATTTTGATGAATGCATCTTTCTTAGACAGTTTGTGGCGGCACGGCCATCTTTGGAGTATAGCGTCCATAGCCAAAGCAGCCGCCATCAAGTGGGGTTTGAATCTGTGACCTGATCCGAACACCAATGCACAACCCACTACACCACACGCCTCCCAAATATTAAAAGAATAGACCTGAAGTCGTCAACTCTCTGTTTTTTGGAATGTGAGTGAGAAATTGCCTACACATGTCTGTAAGTTCAAAATGTCAAATATGTTACCCTTTACAACACTTGCAGTCTAGTGCTGATGTTGGCTACATCTTCTATGTAACTTCCTTGTTGAAAACAAATAAGATAAAAAGTAATGTTCTTTTTCTTATTTTATTTTGTTGGTCGTGGAATATGAGGGTAAAAGTTGAGCAACTTTGCTTGCCGTACAGGTTCCGTTCAAGACCCCGAAAGTGTGCCGCACGTTGAAGCACATTTGGCCAAACGGTGGTACTACAACTTCAGTGTCAGTCCGTGACGTCACTTGGGCTCAAAACGATTTTTTGATTGGGGAAAAATGAACAATTGTTTAGCTTTAACTAAATCAACTACCCAGTACGAAGACTTTTATAGACCTTATTTCAATCATTAGTGTCTAAAAGTTGTAAAATGAGCAAGGGGCGGTTCTAGGGGGGGGGGGGGCAACGGGGGCCAGTGCCCCCTAACACTGACTTTGGACGCCCCTGTGGCCCCCCTGAAAATGAAAAGTTTATGATTAAACGATTTCTTGGCTGACGGAATAGTCAGAACTAACGTTATTTGTCATTCTAGTCGGACCCATTAGAGCGTAAAAACTGTAACTATAAGTATCTGAAATAAATATGTGTACCAATAACTGTATTGCATTGTTTTCTTATGCACAATTACTTCATACTGTCTTTGTCTTTTTCGCCCTGCATATATTTACTCTCAGAAAATAACTGGCCCCAGCCTGGCCCCCCCAGTCAAATTGGTCTAGAACCGCTACTGAAATGAGCTAAAAGCAGAATCCAGAGATCCATTCTTGAAAATGCGGACTGGAGGCGGGACTTAAGCAAACAAGGGCCCAAGCTTTAACAGGTAGTTTTGCTCCAAAGTCAGGCCATTTTGTAATGATGGGAATTATTACATAATTAATTATTACGTAGGGGAATTACGGCAATTTGAAGGGAGAAGCTCCGTTCCTTTCCGAGAGCCGTTCAAAAGAGCAGTTTTTTTTAAGGAGGCGGGGTTAACAGGTTTATCTGCGAAATAATCACCAGGATAATGATTGACTGTATTGCCAGAAATCTACTTTAACTCAGAAAAATGTATAACTTGCTACATCTCTCAGCCAGCCAAACTACTATTCAAGCAGCATGCGTTATCCCATCATCTATGGCAAATTTGCTTTCAGGAAAGCAAGTTCCTTTAAAGGCGAGTGGATTTATGGCAGGCAGTGAACCAACGATAAAAAGAACGGCTCTCACCAAGTAGGACTCGGTTCCCTTCATTCGTACCAAAGAGCCGTTCAAAAGAATCGGATCGTTCGTGAACGTCACATCATTACCATTTTGGTTTCATGCGCCACTGAGGTATACTTTCGTAGGAATTAATGCTGTATCCATTTCTCTTTGTACATCCATGATCAGTGAATAGGTTGCAGTCGATGTTATCCTCCAAAGATGGCCAACTCTCTGTTGATGTAATCACATTCCCATCCCTTATTGTATTATCATTTTCAGTCTATGCAAGTCACCACTACTCTTTGGTTATGTGCATTCCACTTTTAATGTGCAATATGTTTGGTGACCCTGAGATTCAGTATCATACCAAGACGGCACACAAACATTGTTCTTCCATTTTTTTTTTTAATAAAGGCTTTATCATCTTTCATATTTTGGTGGTACAGAGTTCAAGTTTCAATAGATTTGGTTCACAAAAGAATCACATATTAAACTGAGCAAACTTCCCTAAGATTAAACAATTCTTTAAAAAGTAGCTTAAATAATGGTACAGTACAAAAACAAGTGGGTTTATCACAAAAGGAGTGTTGTTTTTCTTTTGAGGAAAGTAACAGTGGCACAATATTTTTCTCTGTAAAAAAAATAAAAAATAAAAAGGTTCCTCCTTTTTTTGTTGTTGTTTGTTTTGCAGCAGTCAGCCGATTAGAAAAGTATACATTCACTGGCTTTCTTTATCCCACTAGCAGAAGGCACTAAACAGCAGGCTTGGATCAACTAGTACTTGCACATATGGCTTGTTTATCCTTATGAGATGCCAAATGGACATTTCTTTGCCACAAAGAACAACACATTCAGTGCAAGAAACTTAAGACAATCTAAGAATATGTACATTTTGCTGATACGGGTTTAGAAAACACTACAACTGTTTGCAATGGCTAATTGATCCAAGTCTGCAGAGGAGGCTTCATTCAAAACCAGCAGTAAGTGCCCTGAAAATAAATACCAAGTTCACAATAAAAGGTACTCTTCAGCTCCACTGCCAGGTTTGAAATGCAAAGTCACATTGAACTGAGCTCATCCTCAACCCTGGTTTGTAAAAATTGGGACGAAAGGCAGTTCTACTGCGTCAGGCCTGCGTCTTTAGCCATGCCATAAAAGATTCCTTTCTGTGATAGGAGGTTTGCCGGAGTGTCAAACTCTGCTATCTGTCCCTTGTCCAACACCAGCACTCTGCAAGGAGAAAGAGGAGAGCATGAGTCATTTACAAAACATGGATACTTTTCAGAGTTTGGATTATTGGCATGACCACGATATTACCAAAGCAGGCGGTACAAGGTTCACATAGTATACAATCCAAATGATATACATTTATACACAATGTGGCAAATGGATGGGCATTTGAAATGAACCAATTAAGCATTATTTGATCGCCCAAATATATATACAGTACATATACACATTACATAAGTAATGGCTTGTTATTATGCAGAGAAAGGTTGTCTATTAACATCATTTTCGTGATTGTTTCGTAATTTTGTTGTTGTTGTTGTTGTTATGTTACCAACATCTCTAACTCATCTGTCTCCATTTTTGTTGAGATTCATTGTCTGTTTGCCAGGTGAGGAAGTTGTTTTGTACTGTTGGTTTTTACTGGATGAGATTTCCTCACACTGAGATAAGATAGGATGAAGTAAAATAATAAAGGATTCTTAATGTCAGTAAGCATTCGCTTCTCTATATTTTCTAAAAGCGAACCAACACAGAATATAAATATTTTAAGTTTGCTTGGTTTATCATATTATTTACATGTGTCATTACTGCCAATGTTTTCACATTATTCCACTGATCTACGGTAACATGCCAATAAATGTTGCAGTGTGTCAAATATGCAGGTTCTAAGATACAGAAGAATGCTTTGCCATTTTAAAAAGTGCCCCCTGCGTGTTTCTTTGACCTGAAGAATACACACAGTGAGCTTCGGTGAGATACACTCAATGTTTGTGTGCCCTTCACAACCCAGAATACTTTAGGATCACTAAGGAGCTTTGAAATCTGATTGTTATCATTGTTCTGTGTTTACTAAGTTAAGCTGATTGCTGTTGATGGATGCATTAGGTTTCAAGGTTTACTTTAAAGTTTAAATTGTAAAGTATTTATATATGTTGAACCTTGTGTAATCCATGATTGTGTTGAGTCTGTGAGCGATGGTGAAGACAGTGCAGTCCTCAAACTGAGTCCTGATGGTGGACTGGATGAGGTCATCTGTCTCCAGGTCGATAGCAGCTGTAGCTTCATCCAGGACGAGGATCCTCGTCTTCCTCAGGAGAGCCCGAGCCAAACACACCAGCTGCCTCTGGCCCACACTGAACATAAAGAGCACACAACATGTGAGACACAGCGCTACAGAGAACAATCAGTTTGTCTGCTAACATCCATGCATTAAAAGCTGCTGTATCTCTCCCTCTGAACAAACCTGAGGTTCTCTCCTCCCTCGGAGCACTCCAGCTCCAGTTTGGCCGGCTGGTTGCTCACAAACTTATGGAGGTGAGAATGTTCCAGAACCGCCCACAGCTCTTCATCACTGTACTTCTCAAAGGGATCCAGGTTCATCTTCAGTGTGCCAGAGAACAGCACAGGCTCCTGCAACAGGCAAATATTTTCAGGCTTGAAACATAAGAGACAATCAGAAAAAGGCCCAACGAGAGATATTATATATTTTGGATTGTAGTAGTTTTAGTCGCTTCTAGTCAGTAATCCGTAGAAACCAACAGTACAAACAATTTCCGACTACATTTTACATATTTTGTTAGGAAAAATTGAGATATGCTCATGCTTCACTTCCAGAACACAAGATGAAGTCTTAAAAGGACTAGTTTTGTCTGACCAACAGTTTAAAAAAAACATCAAGGAATCATTTTGCTTTTCTGATGGGAGTAAAATGAGGAGATAGATAGCCAGCGCTTCAGCCAGAGCTAGAGCTAGCGCGGTGGGTCTGATCCCAGACTGCTCCAACTACTTGCCGGGTCAGTAAACGTTATGTTCCTGGCTGAATCGTTACAGTTGCTAATTGTAGGTCTGATTCCAATGCCTCCTCTCTCAGCAAAGTTCTCTCCTAGCGAGGAGGAGGGATGCACTAACTTGCACATATTTGTCTTTTTTTTGTTTGATAAACAATAAATTCAACGAATCCAGTGCCAGTATTGATATTTCTCACCTGAAGCTTTCATAGGGATCCTAAATGAAAAAGGTTTGTGATATAATGCTAACATTTTTGAGAGGTAAAGGTTCTGTGAGACAATGCAAACTAGGGATCGACCGATATGGCTTTTTCAAGGCCGATACCGATTATTAGTAATCAAGGAGACCGATAACCGATATTTGGAACCGATATACATTTGCAGTAAAATCTGAAAATCTTGGTGTCAAAATGTAGAATAACTTCTATGAAGTGCCTTTTTATGTTTAATGAACTTTCCAACATCTTAAAACTGGTTTCCTCTCTGTGACCCTGAGTAAAGTAAATGAAGTAAAAATAAAATAAAAACTACTAAAACTTGTTCTGAACTTCTGATATTTGAGTCTCACTCATTTAGTAGTCACAATTCAGCAGCACCAGATTGTAGTGCAGAAAGCAGAGTTGTGCGAGGCTCCACTAGCAGCCGTCCTAGCGCGTCCCAGTTTCTCCGCTGCGAGACGCTACCCGCCCCCCCCCCCCCCCCCCCCCCCCCCCCATGTCCCTTTGTAACTGGGAAACTGATAGAATTGGATCATAAGATCGTGGTGTTTTTGCAACTTCAGCATAGGAGATTGGGATGTTTATTGAACTTCGGCTTTCAACTGATTAACCTTCGAAACACCGCTCACTGCTGCTGCTTGCCTCTGTCTTTGTCTGCGTTCTTCGCACCTGCCTGTAATCTGAGAAGGTCCCGCCTCTCTGGCTGGCTGCAGCCCGGAAAATCTTCAGTGTTGATTGACACTTCAGTAATAGCCTATCAGATAGCGCTGTGGGCGGGACATTGCTCGTGAACAGTGGTGACTGCAGCCAGAGAAACGGCCGCACCAGAGCCAAAGTTGTATCAGCAATTTGATATAAAAAAAAGGCCGATACAGATAATCTGTGAAATGCGGAATATCGGCCTCGATAATCGGCCAGGCCAATAATCGGTCGACCCCTAATGCAAACCAGTGTCAGTGCCATATAAAGCAAAAGTATTCATTTTATTCACCCATAACTGTTTTATTAATTCCGTCTCCCTTTAGCTATCAGAGTTTCCAAGTCAATTTTATTTTCACAATGCTTAATATTTGATATCTCAATGGCAAAAACATTTTCTCTGACATATTGTGAGGAGTGTGTGCACATGTGTACCTGTGGAATGATGGTGAGCTTGGACCTCAGGTCGTGCAGGCCTATCTCTGAGATCTTCACGTCGTCGATGGTGATCTCTCCTGCTGCAGACTCTAGCAGTCGGAACAAGCAGAGCGTCATGGAGGACTTCCCAGCTCCTGTACGACCCACGATACCAATCTGTGGACACACACACACACACACACACACACACACACACACACACACACACACACACACACACACACACACACACACACACACACACACACACACACACACACACACACACACACACACACACACACACACACACACACACACACACACACACACACACACACACACACACACACACACACACACACACACACACACACACACACACACACACACACACACACACACACACACATACATTAGTGGACTTTGTTGACCCATTATTGCTTACTGATGGCCACACTAAACCCCCCCCACCTTCTCTCCTCCTTTCACGCTTAGTGTGAGGTTCTTTAGGACGAGGTCCAGTCCCTCTCGGTACCGGACGCTGTAGTCGTGGAACTCTACGTTCCCCTTCATGGGCCAATCAGCTGGGGGCTTCTTGTCCTCAATCTCCCAGGGGGCCTGTGAACAGAAGAGCAGCATTTCAGACCAGGAACACTTTCTGTACAACTCGTCAGCCTGTTAGCAGAACTTCAAATGACTTCTGTGTGTGAGTCAGAGCTGCCAAACATTTATTTCCCCTCTGAGACACGCTGGATGCTCCAAACAAAAGCTTTCACTAACAACTATAGCAGTTACTGTATACATGGGGCACACACTGTGATGGCTGCTGAAAAGTAAGAAGAAAGTACACTGTGTACAGTGCACGTGCCATGTTTGTCTTGTATAACAGAGGGGCCCTTGTTGGCACCAGGTAATCTAACATTTCTGGATCTGGTTATAGTTTATAGGTTTTGTTGAGAACATGACTTGGCAGCAGGACAGTTTTTTGGAATGTGGTTACATTCCTCCTTTTTAACTGCAGCACAAAGCCAACACTATTTTACTGCTGCAAGCAAACACATGCACAAGCCAACTTCTCTGGAATACCAGAAAGCGACAGAAGTGCACACACACACACACACACACACACACACACACACACACACACACACACACACACACACACACACACACACACACACACACACACACACACACACACACACACACACACACACACACACACACACACACACACACACACACACACACACACACCACACACACACACACACACACACACACACACACACACACACACACACACACACAGACAGACAGACAGACAGACAGACAGACAGACAGACAGACAGACAGACAGACAGACAGACAGACAGACACAGACAGAAAGACAGACACAGACAGACCTCTGTCTTGGTCTCAGAGTATTCCTTGACCCGCTCCACTGCTACGATGTTGCTCTCCAGATCTGAAGTCATCCGCACCATCCAGTTCAAAGACATGGTTACCTACAACAGAACCACAGAGTTAGAATAAATGGTTAAAGTGGTTTCCTAATCGTTATAGACGAGTAGCTAAAATAGTTAGCTTAAAAAGAAACAAGGGGTGGATGAATAGTTAAATATAACCTAAATTGTATTACCTAAAAATAATAATAATACTAGATACATGGTTTAATTGGTTAAGTACAAATTTGAGACAGGTAACATTAGCAGAAATAGTGGTGGATAAATGGTCAAAATAGCTAATGGTTGAAATAGCTAGCTAACCATTAAAGACAAATAGCATAAAAAAATACAAATGGTGGATGAATGTTAAAATAACAACAAAAAAATGCTAGATAAATGGTTTGATTAGTCAGGAGTTAACGTCAGCTAAAACAGTAAGCTAAAAGTACATTAATGGTGAAAAAGCTACATTCAGTGGATAAATGGTCAAAATTGCCAAAGGAATAGGTGAATGGCTAAAGATAACGATAGTAGATAAATGGTTGTATAAGTTACCACTTATAGATGGGCAACATTAGCTACCTTTGTTAGGACGTATACACATAACTAACTTCAGCTGCTGATTTACATTACTTGTTAAAAAAAAAGGTGAAATCCTGCAGATGGATTTAGTTGCAGCAGTTAGTTGTACCTGCAGAGCGTAGGACACTGACAGACCCACGAGGCCCGGGTTCAGATTCTCCTTTCCAATCACAGCAAACAGAGCAGCGAACAAAACGATGCAGTTCCCAATGAACTCGATACGTACTCCCAGCCACCTGTGGGACACAATATATATTATTAAAATTCATGCATCTGGTTGAAAGTTCAATTATGATGTTTATGTTTTGATGAAAACTAGAAATCTGGAATGACATTCAATGTAAACCTTAATTAATACTGACATCTTGACTATCATTAAAACCAGTTATGATTTTCAGGAGGTTATTAAACTTCATTGCTGGATTATTTTGTAATGAAGTGGATACATATGACCACATGTATTCATCTGGTAGCATATATAAGCTAATGGTTGCTTCTGTTCAATACTGATTGTGGATTACATCAATCCAGCTCATAGTCATACCCATATTAAAACAAAATATAACAATTAAAATGCAATAAAAATCATGTTCTCAGTTTTAATTGATTGATTTTATTTATTTCGTATTAGCTACACTAATATAATGTTATAACTATGTCCTCCGGGTCATATTTTGGACGAAACACGTCTACCTCTACAGACAAGAGAGGGAAGCATAGTGGCTGTAAACAGCATGTTACTCTGCTTCATGGTTTATTCCTGTTTTACAGGTTTATTAAATGTTAATTAACAGTGGTGTTAGTATCAGCATAGATAGACAAAATACTATTCATCTTACTAGTGGCTGTGTGAAGGAGGATAAAACAATACTGTACTTTTATTTTATATAATCATTTGTTCTTCTCTTACTATTTATTGTTGTCATCTTCTTAATGTGTCAATTCTCTTATTTATTGCCTTTTATCCTGATTTTCTTTGCTTTGTCTGTTAAAGCACTTTGACAACTTTTTTTAAAGGTACTATATATTAAAACTTAAAGGGATAGTGGAAATGGAACCTCAAATAGTTTCGTTTTAACTTATATACAAGCATAATTACGTACCAAAACAATCACACCTGATTACAAATATATAATAATTGCCTTACGCATGTTAGAAGCACTTTATTGCAGCTTCCTCGAAGTTTTTTAGAAACGAAATGTTTCTCAGCCTAACCGGAAGTGACGAAAACTCAGGAAGACGATACGATAACAAACCATGGCGTCTATGCAGAATGAACGTGGAAGGGCAAATATACCAGACAAAGAAGAAGGATTGTACGAGGTATCCAGTGATGATAGCGAGTCAGAAACATCCTCTCGGCTTTCCTACGAAAATGTCGTTTTAGGAACTGAATCTGAATCCGGTTCAGTAAGCGACGATGGTGACAATATTGAGCCAGACGATGGACCATTACGTCCTTATTTGTTCGAGCCCGAGCCCGAGGTGATGGTTCACGGCATGGGCAATGGCGAGGATGACCAGGACCAGGCGCCAGATGATGCACCCCTACGCACAAATAATCTTGACTGGTAGGTCCCTAAGCATAGCTCACGCATCTTAAGATCACCTGTAGCCTTTACAAATATTAATCATTGTTAACCAGTTAATCCCGAAGGTCCCCCCAGTGGACCCCTCCCACCGTTTTTTCTCTCTCACATGTCTCAGGGCTTCTTAACATTTATGAAACTATTAATGTTTCATACCCTTTTAAAAGGTAAGAAACTCCGCTAACTGACAATAAGAACAATTGTTAGCTAGAAAAAACACAAGCGTAATACCAAGCCTTTGAATTAGCATTGAGCGAAACAATGCTAACGCTTTTTTACACACAACACACGGTAGAAATGCCCTTATTACTATCTTAACTGCACAAACAAGATATACGATTTAAAGCTGAGACTCCACAGATTCCACACATGTAATGTCATCACTGTAAGACCTCGAATTCCTGGAGCTATCAGCCAGAAAAGAGAAAGTAAACAACATCCGGTTCCAAAAATATTACAATAATTACGTCTTACCTTTTTTGATTTGTGATCAAAAGTTGTGTTCAACGGAATAAAAACGCATCTCAAGGTTAATCCAATGTCGTTGTGTCACGTAGAATTTTTCTGTCGCACTACAGCCATACAAAACACATCTATTCACCATAATAAAGGTCGGCTATTCACATGCAAATGCTATTGAATGTCCGCCATTGTTTGTGCCCGTCTTCCTATGCTCTCGTCATCACCCGAAGATTCCCGACGATTCCCGAAGTATTTCGTTTCATTGAGAGGGCGCAGTAAAATTGAAAATAAAATGAAACTAGGCGCATGAAATTAAAAAAAATTGTTTAATATGCTTCTTTTTAATAAAAATACATAAGTTAAACCCAAAATTCGCGGATTTCCACTATCCCTTTAAGACACAGCTGAAATGGGACACTTACCTGTTGGAAACTATACCCGGGTAGTAACACTTTTGGTTCTCATCCACTTTCATATCACTCATGAGAACAAAGGCAGAGTGTCTGCCATAGGCTCGGATTACACTAGTGCCGGTGACCGTCTCAGAGAAATGGGAGTATATGGGCGAGCGGCTGACTGACTCCAGGCGCTTTAGCTGTCGGGACGTGGCAACGTAAAATCTCTACAGGGGTGGGGGGGAGAGAAACAAACACAACATTACAACTGAACAGGGTGTTAAACATGCTCGGATGTTAAAAACAAATATGATGCACACAGACAAGTCCACACACACTCACACACATGCAGAGTAATTAAGAAGCCTGTGTGAACAAAACACTCACAGTGATTATTTAATAGTCCAATTTACACATTTATGATAGGATGCCAACTCAGTCTACATGCATATTACCTGCAATCACTTTAAACCGCATGTAAACAGACCAATCATGTTAGCAAATAGCTAGAATAGGAACAAAAATCCCTTAGTGCATAATAACTGTGAATTTCTGCACAGTTAATCAAATGTGTTCAACTGCAGGTGTTTTGTTCATCACACATATTATTAAATGATCAATTTTTCGTGCTATTATTGGTATGATTAGTTATCATACATTTAAAAATTAATCATTCAAACAAAGACTAAGTTTCGAGACAGATGATGCCGCAAAGACATAAAGCATGCAGGATTAATGTCAAGACAAAGACAAAGACATTTAAGAGATTGTGATAGTGAAGCAGATTTGAGCTATTTGAAGGTTCATTTAGTTAGTGTAAATGTACACGCGCACTAAAACACCCCATGAATTTCTCATTTCTGTATCATTTTCCAGTTAGTTTGTGACTGTTAAATAAAGTGGATTGGATTGTTGATTTGAAATGTTTTACAGACTGACTTTTTTATTGAGTGATTGATTATTCCTTAACTTAAAGTCTGTAGGCTTGATTTAAAGATAATCTGGTTAGCAAAACAGCTAGCATTATATGATGTGTATCCAGAGGGGTTGAAGGGATACTCCAATGTTTTAGCTCACAAGATTAAAGACCAAAGCAGCAGACACTGAGATATGTATTTGTTTCATTAGCACGAGTCAAGCTCCAAAGGTCTTAAGCCACCTCTTTCAAAACTAAGAAAAGGTCTCTCCACAGCACCGCCGAAATAATGATTCAACTGTTTTCACAGGCTGATTAGTACTCCTTCGGGAAAGTAAACTAAACTCGATGTGTAAAATAAGTGCTCCTTTAAGCGGATGTACTGTAGTAGCAGACATATGACTGACCCACAGAGAAGATCCACAAGATCCATAGCAAAATGAGTAATGGATGACTTGAAATTGCCCTCATTATTTGTTTGAAATACGGAAACAAATGTAAACCAATACAGCAGTCATTAGCACTACGCACACGACCATCCATCTACCACAAGTCCCACTGCCTACACAGCCACCACCAGACCTGACAGACACAGCTGCTCCTGTGGCAGGAGTAACCTCATTAACCTCAGTGGGCCGAAGTTACTACAGCTATCTGGCAAACCCTCAATAACTGGGCAGGGTCAAAACAAGTTCAATAGACAAGCTTAGTTCCAAATAGACATTAAATGTACACATACAGTACAACTAGTGAGATTATCTCTGCCTCCAGAGCAGCTTTGCCTGTGAGAATGAATGTGTAATATAACTGGATTTGCAATATGCCAAAAAGTATTGGTGTAATCATCTGTACCAGGTGGTGCTGCTGACTACACACTGGCCCCTGAGCCTTGAAGGCCCCAGCCTGCTGTGACTACTGGACTAACAGACACCAAACTACACTGCACCTACTGCACTGCAACCACTTCAACCCCATGCACACACACTCTCAGACATGCATGTTGTATTAATGAATTAGGGGACGTCCTATTTACCTGAACCCACCAATAGAACACCGTTAACGGGGCTATGACTAGGAGGAACATTGGGGTGAGGGCAGAGCATATGAGCAGCACAGTCGAAGTGTACCAGAAAGTGCGCATCCATATGTCAATATTGTCAGGGATGTGGGTGTCTATAGCATCCACGTCTTTGCTGAAGCGGTTTAGTAACCGCCCAGTGGGGGTGCTCTCGAAGAAGCCCTGCGGAGCGCGCAGGACCCCCTGAAGCAGGTCGCAGTGTATGAGCTTGGCTGCCCGCAGCATACAGAAGCCCCGACCCAACAGGCAGTTAACCAACACGAACACACCTGAGAGAGGGGGAGGGGGAGGGGGAGGGGGTCAAATTTGACATACAACAACACCTGAGTTAAATAGATTAGGACCTGTTCCTGATGTCTAATGACAATGTGTGCTCCAGCTAAACAGAAAACACTTCTTTAAAAAAATGATTGTGTGCCAGCGCTGTTCCCTAAAAGTAGACGGAGGCGGAGGGGGGGGGGGGGGGTTCAAATACAAAGTACAAATCAAGTGGTACAACAAACCTTGGTATCAGTAAATGAACTACTATCTCATTCAATAAATATATACCTAATCAGTTGTGACTTCATATGGCCACAAACATCGAGTTTACTGTATCTCAAGAAGTGTGCATTTTAACTTTGACCTAAATGTTACACAAAAAACAGATTTTTCGATCAATCACTATTTTAAAGTAATGTTTATTATTCTCCATCTCTGCTGTTTTATTTTACTGTTGGCTTAGAATAAAACCGTAACCTCGAACCTAAGTCATTTTATATTTAGATATATTAAGATACAGTTATAATGGGTAAAATGTACGGAATCCTCCATATTTATCCAGAGATACTCCTATACATTCACAGACTACCGTTAATTTAACCAACCAACTACCCTTTTGGTATTTCAAACAACTTCAGAAATGCTCCAATATTCCATGAATGGAAATAATTCGTCCACAAGTTTTCTACACATGACACCTGCTAAAACCCTAAAACAAATGCAGACCACTGGCATTCAAAGAAAAGCCCCAAATTGATCCAGTTGTATTTACAATGGTCCACCACTAGAGGGAGATTATAGATAAGGGAAGCCTGAGTAATAATATTTTTGGTTCCTAAAACAAAAAGGTACTTAAGTACATTGTGTGCATATTGGGGTTGGGCAGTATGGCTCAACCTGTGTGTGCATGTATGTTTGAGTGTGTGGAAGCAGGCTCATCACGGACAACATCACAGGCTATGGAGAAGCTGAAACTGAAAGTTAATTAAGCTGCTGCTCCAACATGCATGCCATCCCAGGAAAAGGACAAAAGCAAAGAAAAGAGGAAGAAAGAGGATCGATCATCCGGCATATGAGCAACATTTTCCCAAAGTACCTGGACAAAGATATATATGAAAGCCAGGGGGGCTATGACGACAGCAAAGATGGGTGTGCTGGAAATGATAACTATCAGGGTGGAGAGAGAAACGAAGAAGGTGCCCAGGAACATGAGCACGGTGGATGGGAGAGCCTCGTCTATGACGTAGATGTCCTTGGAGAAGCGGTTGATGATGCGTCCTAAAGGCGTGGTGTCATAGAAAGACTGGGGCGTGTGAAATTTGTTGGTGAGCAGGTTAAAGTGCAGCTTCCTTGCAGCGCCGATGTTCCCCATGGCTAGTGTGAAGGAAGAGAGCATGACCAGGAGACCTGTGACGGGGGTGGATCAGAGGAGTAGGAGTGGAGGGGAAGGTGTTAGTGTGTTACTAGCAGACACAGTCAGTCCATCAACAGTTTGCTGTAAAAGGAACAACGTTAAATCATTACACCACTCAAATGTTCTCTTGCTGAAACATCTCTCCAGTTGGTTTAATGTAGAAAAACTAGCTGTAAAGCAAGTACACAGTTTATTCAACAAAGTCTGCAACAAGACACTGTGTGGGTGGAGCACCTTTAGCACCATCAGGTAAAACAATATTTTAGCACCATGGTGTGGCAGAACATACAACCTGAAAGCACAATTTGAACCACTGTGCACAATTAGAAAAAAAGGTATTATACAACAGTAAATGCATAAACAAGAGCTGGACTTTAACTGACTTAATGCTCATTTTGAGTGATTCTTACCTTGTGCAATGCCCAGAGCTGCGTACACCCCCACCCTCAAGTGAATATTCTCCTGAGTCTGATTTGTTAAGGCGTCGTTGGTCCACTGGCTGAGCCAGATGTTGGCTCCGATGGCTGCCGCGCTCTGGCAGCCGTACAGGAAGCAGATGAACACCGACAGCAGGATGCCCACTGCCTTGGCGTACTCCAGGAACACCTTTGATTTCACCTGTCAGAGGGACAGAGGTCAGGCAAGGTCAGCGCACACAGCCTTCATGACAGAATTGAATTGGGAGGGATGAAACCCTCTTTAATGGTCACACATGCAGAGGTATAACCATTACAATCATATATTGATGTATATAATTAGGAGTCATATTTTTCTGTTGCATGTGTGTCTCTGCAGCTAAACTCGCTTGCTTTTTTTTGGCGAACATTTATGACAGTATGCTCAAACAACGTTTGTGGTGATTCATCAATTTTGAAAACCTTTGTTATTCACTTATTATCGTCATTTATGGATGACTCAAACGGCCAGTAAGGGCGCCAAGTGAACATCAATCTCTTCAGTAGCAAAAAGTGAAAAACAAACTTTTGCTGTGTCTCAATTTGGACACTTCGTTTAATACACTGCATGTTGTGCACTGTGAACACTTGTGCAGTGTGTGCATTTCAAATTTGTAGTGTTGTCTTGAAGAGCTGGTAGGGACAATTTAGTGAGATTTAAGTCTTTAATGTACTCTCTTGAGTGACCTTGTCGTGGATCAACACTCACAACCTTTGTTGTATTTTATGATTTCTATTCATACATATAATAATTTATAATACTCATAGTGTGATAAGATAACATAAGATCTTTAATTTGTCATTGTACAAGTACAACGAAATTACAATATGAACTCAAGGTGCCAACGCGCAACAACAAGACAATATAAAAACAAGAAATGGGACTTAAATAGACATGATAGGGAATATGTACATAAATAAATAATAAATGAAATTGCACGATTCCCCTCATATTGCACGGAAGACATGATAACTTAAATATTAGCAGCCTTACAGTAAGTGCACATATGGCCCTGGGAAAGAAACTAAACTTTGCAATAGGATAGGGCTGAAGAGCATCTCAGGATATGATGAAAGAAAACATTATCTAATTTTAAAGTAAAAAAAAACAAAACAAGAGGCCTCATAAAAAAACCCAAAAGGCTCACTGTACATCTGAGGATAAAAATGAACAATTAAAGACTGACTCTGCCTGTTTCCGCGGTCTCTGCATGGATGAGTTTCTGCAGCTCGTTTGGTTTCTTCTTCTCTTGTTGCTCCCCATGTTTCTTCAGGCTGCAGTTGTGTCTCCTCACTGAGCGGCCCCTCTGGTTTTCTCCCTCTGCTGATATGATGCTGATCTGTCTGTAAAGGGAGAACATATTATTTCCATGTATGGCATTTCATTAGAAAAAGCCACATTCAAAAACTCCACTTGAAAAGCATTCCATAATATGTCTAAAATGAATCATTAAAGTTTTTATGAGAGAAAAGGCAAAGGAAGGAAACAATAGTATTTCTCTACCTTATAAAATTCCGCTTGGTTTCATTGACCACCGGCTCATTGTCCACCATGTCTGTGTGGTTGCTAAGGGCGTCGTCAGGGAACAGTTCTTCATCCTGAATGATCTCCTCTGTGAAGCAATTAAGCAGTATGTTATACAGCTCAAGCAGAAAATATGCAAAATGAGGTAAATAATATAAGTAAGTGATGGTCTACCAGCAGGCTCTTCCTCCTCCACGAAGTCCTCCATGGAGTAGTTCCTGAGGAACTCTGCGAAGGCCCCGTTCTGTTTGAGCAGCTCCTGGTAGGAGCCCATCTCTGACACCCGGCCCTCCACAATCACAATGATGTTATCCACCTGAGGCAGGAAGCTGATGCCATGTGTCACCAGAATACGTGTCTGGAGTTAACAAGAAAAAAAAACATTGTCATTTAATAAAACACATATATTACAAAACTACAGACAAGCATTGGCACATTTTTTCTTTTTACAAGAGAAAACATTCAAAGATAACATTTTATAAAATAGAATAAAAAATTAGGTAAGAGTAGTGTAAAAATGTAATAAAATAAAAATAAACTGATACAAATCTATTCAGTGTTGTAATGAAGATATTAATGATTAAGTTATGACACAGTTATGTTTATTAAGGATCCGCATTAGCTTTTGCTCTTGACAAAAGCTACTCTTCCTGGGGTCCGACAAGTTGAGTAGCGTCAGCCTCAGTAATGTAGGCATTGCACAGTTTAAAATGGCGATTCTGGACTTTTTAAATCACAAACTAATGGAAAGATAAGGCTCTCCCACCTTGCCCTTCAGACACCCCTCTGGGCCGATGAGGTTGTCAAAGATGTGTTTGGCTACGTGTGCGTCCACAGCGGACAGCGGGTCATCCAGCAGGTAGACGTCAGTGTCGCTGTACACAGCGCGGGCCAGACTCACCCTCTGCCGCTGCCCCCCCGACAGGTTGATGCCCTGCAGGACACAGACACGTCACTCATTAAGGAAACACTTTTTCTTATTTTTACAGGAGTTACTCAATTATTATGTTTAAAAATGCAAGTGGAGCACTGTCTTGAAAAAAAAAAAAAAGCCTGCATCCCAGCTTTCCAGAGGGTTCCATATATTTTGTTACAAAAAGTGTTGGCAGCTTTAATTTACCAAATGTATTTGAAAATGGGGCTCATTAACAAATGAATACTGTGTAATATATTTGTACAATATAAGAAAAGCACAAGTTTCATGTTTGGGCCATATTCCATTATACTTTTTGAATTTGCTGCGGGCTAATACAAAATTGACCACGGAACACATTTGGCCACCGGGCCGTAGTTTGGACACCCCTGCTCTACTGTACACGCAGTGTTGGGACTAACGTGTTGGGCAGTAACTAGTACTCTAACGCATTACTTTTTTAATTCAGTAACGCAGTTACCGTTACTACATGGTGCGTTACTCCGTTAGTTTTTTAATATAGTCAACAGCCAGGCGAACAGAGATGAGAACTGTACTTAAGTACAGTACTTGAGTAAATGTACTTAGATACTTCCTGTGTCACATGCGGAGACGGGCTGTGGGCGTGTTTGTGTTGTTTACTAACAAGACTATCATGGCGGCGGCGGAGCTCAAGTCTAGTTTCTCCACCTGGAGATATTCTCACTATTTCACTTTTGTCGAGCACAAAGAAAAGAACGTTTTAGTTAAATGTAAGTTGTGTCCTGGCGGGTCAAAGATCCTATCTACTGCCCAAACCAGTAATTCAAATCTCTTAAAACATCTGCAAAAACAACATGCTGGGACGAAGCTAGTAGCTAAGACCACAGAGACTCAGCCGACGCCACTCCACCTCCACCTAAGCAACAGCGGCTGGATTTTAACCAAGGGACTGCTGGCCAGGGAAAAGTCGATAAAGCCATTGCACGGTATGTTGTAGAACACATGCAGGCTATTGCTACAGTGGAGTCACCCGCTTTCAGGGAGCTAGTTAGCATGATAGCATGTCCGGGCGGCACACGGCATATGGGACGGAACACTTTTTCCAACTACCTGGAGAAAGAATATACAAAAATGGAAAGCCAGCTAATATCGATGCAATCCAGATTGCATATAATGCATGTCAAGTTGATCAACAGATTGTATTAGGTAACACTTTATTTTGATAGTCCATAGTTAACACTCTACAAGTCATCAGTTGACATTCAACAACACTGTTTCAACAGACAATTAACATGCATTTCACTAACTGCCAGTAGAATATAAGGTACATCTCAAGTGTTCTATAGATTTTACAAAAAGTGTCTGTTGACTGTCAACGTGTTTTTTGCAACAGGTTATTAACCGATATTCAACCTTACTATCTGTCGATTGTGAGTTCTTGTGAAAAACCTTTTTTTCTCAAGTGAATGCATTAGGCTTCTGTATTTATCTTATATATTAGTCAAATAAAACGGGAACAGGTGTTTCTAACTCAAACATGACATACATAATGAATAAATAAAGTTTGTGATCAGTTGTGCAAAACATTTCGCTTTATTCCCATGTCTGTTGCATATCATTAGTGGATGAATGTATGTGTTCTGTTGATAGGTTATAGACTTTCTACTGTTCTCAACTGTGTTTCACTTTAATTGGATAGTCCTAACACATGCCTACAAACGCTTAGTGGAGAATGCCTACTAAAAGTATACAGATAGTCAACTCTAGATTAGTTGACGATCAACAGATAGTCAACTAAACTCTAAAGTTGCTTATCTGTTGATCATCAACTAATGCTTAATGTAATCTTTAGTTGACATCTTGACTCTCAACAGATTATCAACAGATAGTCAACATGACCCTGTTGACTTTCAACTGACAGATTGATTTTGAGTAGTTGATTGTCAATTTTGAAGATGTTGACACAATATACAGATAGTAAGGTTGAATATTGGTTAATACGCTGTTGACATGCTACTAAATGTCAACTGATGACTTATAGAGTGTTAAATATGGACTATCAAAATAAAGTGTTACCTTGTATTAGTCTCCAATGCAATAACAGTACTGAAATGAAGGCTTATAGCCTTCATTTCAGTACTGTTATTGCATTGGAGAATGCCTTAATGGGAGCCCTTTTTTTAAGTAACTAAAAAGTTACTTTCAAGGTAACGCATTACTTTGTAGGTGTAAGTAATCAGTAAAGTAACTGCGTTACTTTCTAAATGAAGTAACTAGTAATGGTAACTAGTTACTGGTTTTCAGTAACTAGTACAACACTGTGTACATGCACCATAAACAGAAATACTTTAATAGAAAACTCAATTTTGTTGTTGTTAGGAATAAAAATGTTCTATAAATCAGGTGAAACATTTGAAATACATTAAAGGTGACATGTCGTGCTTTTCCGGTTATTACCCGTCCCCTTGTGTGTTATGAAGGTTTTTATGCATGTAAACGGTGTGCAGAGTCAAAACCCTCAAAGTACACCCTGTAGCGAGTAAAACTCTAACACAGAAAATACCTCCCCAAAACGCCTCGTTGGAGATACGTCATTGTCCATTTGATTCTTCCGGGTACATCATGATGTCATGTCGTCTCCGGAACGAAATGGACCAATCCGTGGAGCCGTTACGTTAAGCCCCCGCTGATTGGTCCAAATTGACCAATCCACGGACTTCCTCACACACTCAGTGCAGGCAGCTCTGCTGATTTCTCCTCCCTGGCTGCAGGCTGATAACAGACAGTTGGGATCGCGGCGAAATTCTCTCTGCAGACCCATTCTCACTGCAGACCCATTCTCTCTGCAGACCCATTCTCTCTGCAGACCCATTCTCACAGCGTTTATCAACCTTTTTCTTACTCAATATCAAGCCACACTTTTTGTTTTTACTTCGGCTGTGACTTTGTGTGTGCTCAGCTGTGTTTCGCTGTGTATCGCTAAACAAGGAAATCACACCTCCACGGAGCTCAGCGCGATTCACAACGTCCCGACTGGTCCCGACCAATCGGAGCACACTGGGCTCACAGGGAGGGGGGGGGCAAGAGCTGCAACGAGCCGTTTAGTGGAGAGAGTGAATACTGCTGAATACACATACTATACAGAGATGCTGTATGCGAAACCAATGTGAGTTTGGAACAATGTAAATCTATTCTAGTAGACCTCAACAATGGAATTATGATCAGTGGAAATGGCCATGCCATGTGACCTTTAACTTAAAAATAATTACGTTTTTCTTTTTCAATGAATATGTTTAAATATGCAAACTAAAATGTGTGCTTATTTGCATATGGAATAGAAAACATTGGATTAGGCCAATGAGGAAATGTTTGATATCTCTCTATATCACTCCATAATCATAAAAAACTGTCACAAAAAACAATTTCCACCAAGTTTAACAAAATAAAATGTTCTATAAATCAGTTAACAATGAAAAATAAAACACCTAAATGTGTGTTCTGGATACTTCACACTAGTCAGACGGAGACTTGTTATGGAAGTCTCCCTCTTCTTTCACGATGACGAATCAATTTCAAAAGGTTTTTCTCTTTAATGTCGAAAACATCAGAAACCATGACCAAAGCTCACACCAGAAAACAGGAACAAAGAGTGTTTTTTTTGGTAAGAGTATGGAAACTGAAAGTGTTTTTTAGTAAGAGAATGGAAAATGAAAGTGTTTTTCAGTAAAAGAATGGAAAGCGAAGTGTTTTTCTCTTTGTACCTTCTCTCCTATCTCGGTCATATCCCCTCCAGGAAGCACTTCCAGGTCAGGAGTTAAGGCACAGGCTTCCAGAACGCAGCGGTACTTTTGCTCATTGTAGTCTTTCCCGAACAGGATGTTGTCCCGCAGCGTGGCGTTCTGGATCCAGGCCTGCTGCGGGACATATGCTACTGAGCCCTGAGGAGAGGAGAGCCCACACACTGGTAGTTAGTAGCCTTTAACAAGTCTTTTGTCCCAAGAATTAACAGTATCTAAAGTATATCTTATGCTCACCTTTTAATGTGCTGACTCAAGACACCATCTATTTCAATTCCTCACTTTTGCCTCTTTCACACCAGCGCTTTTTCAGCTCCGGCTCGGAGCTGGAGCCTGAAATGCGCCGTTTTTTCCTGTTCACACCGCAGCGGCGCCGGCTCTTAGCTCCGGAATCCGGTTCACTTCCAGCTCCAAAAAATTTTCGGTCTAGAGGCAAGAGCTTCGGAGCTAAGAGGTGGCGTCGCTTACGTCTCTCTTACGTCGAGGCGTGCAGGAAACTAAACATGAACATGGGTCGACTGTCATGCCTGCCTACAAGCAGAGTGCTTATAAACACACTTTATAAAGTCAGGCAACACTAACCAGGCTTCGTGTGATTCTGTTTATTTGTACCTTACTTTGACCATCCGTTCATTGTTATTGATCATTGTGGAGAGAGGCAGACGTGTTGTTTTGTATTATAGCCAGGGGTGCACATAACTTTTTTTGCCCTGGTTCTCAAAGGAGCACCTGGAGATGTTGCTTGGTGCTCATCCTTAAAATGAAATAAATAAACCGGTCTTTATTTGCCAGACACACGGCACAGAACACACAGAGGTGAACACAGAACACACATGCAGAGGTGAACACAAGACAACATTAGCACGACCAGTAATCCTACAAGCTGTCATCACTACCCTCCTGACTGTTCTCCTCACTGTCTTCCTCTCTGTCAGACATGGTAGCTGATGATGTAGGCCTACTACTTCCTCTCTGGTTGAGTCTGCGATTAGCTGCTTGCATCCACAAGTCAACAGCTGGGTTTGGGTTGAAAGTCCAGTTTTAAAAGGATATGTTGGGTTACTGTCCTATAGTATACATTGGAATGATTTCAAACCTGTTTATCCCAATAATTATAAAGGAGTGCCTTGGAAATATGTGTTTACATAAATCGTGACCAAACCGTTTGAACTTAGACTAAAGTGAACTATCTAAACACTCAGAGTCCTTTACCTCACTGAGCTGTAGTTATCAGTCTCTCGGTCTGACTGGAGAGGACTCTCCCTCCACATCATTGTAGAAACATCTTCTTATATCCGCAGCTAGCACCAGATTCTAATAACAACAGCGCCGGTACCGGTGCACCCTTCCTCTCTCTCTCGCATTTTGGCTGTGAGCTGCGGGCGCCAGATAAGCCAACATCCCCCATTTTCATCACTTACAGCGCCCATCGTACAGGGAAAATGAAACGTGTAACCGGGGTGAAAAGGGTGTTACATTTACTTAATTATGAATATTGTTACATCAAGGCCGAAAATTAGGATGAGCACCAACAGTCAAAAATATTTGTTTCCCTCCCAGAACTACCAGCGCAGCGCCTCCCCAGATCTGGCGCCCTAGGCGAAAATCAACGCCAGTGCGACGGGCCGGCCCTGAGTTCATATGCAACTCGCAAATATCTTTCTCTCTCTCTCTCTCTCTCTTTCTGCTCTCTCCTCTCTTTTCTCTTTTCTCTTTTCTCTTCTCCCTTCTCTCTCCCTCTCTCTCAATGTTGGTACGCAAATGCGCCTTTTTTCAAATGACCCGGTGCCCTTTTTTTGGCCGAGGTGCGCATGCGCACCAGTTATGTGCAGCCCTGATTATAGCAGCTATCGGATGGAATCAATACATGGGCTGCACAGGTTGTCGTGTCCGACTATCACAAGTAGAATCATAATAAAAATACGCCGGTAAAATGTGCCTGTAGAAAACGGTCTATGCCACAATAGGATAGCAATAGCAAGTAGTCAGTTTAGCTTCGGTTGCTATGCTAACATCACCCATTTTATACCAGAGAAACTTTCATAACAGCGTTGTGATGCCAAACAGCGTCAATTCAGACTGACACACATTCACTTAGGCTAAGGGGAACTGGGGATATGTATCAGCTGCTTGTGTGAGTCGGACAGTGAATACTTTAGAGCGGCCGCTGCCGTGTGAGCTAACCGGGAGCTAACGGGAGAATAAACTCCCGTGGAAGAGCAGCCAGCACTGCAGCGGTCGGTAAATGCTGCAGAAACACATTAATAAACAATGAACCACGGCACTCTGGAGAAAAGCATAAGGTTGGAGAAGTCGTTATTTAATTTAATCTGGCTTCGTGTGATTAAAAGCAACACGATCATCGACCCGACGCAGTTCCCCGTTGTTGTGAGCGCTGTAACGCCGTTGGGGAGCAAATCAGCGATGTAAACGGTGACGTCATGACGCAGCAGCGGCAGCACCCAGTCGGGCTCTGGGCGGTGTGAACAGAGCGGCAGCAGAAAAGGGAAACCGGAGCTGAACCAGAAAAGCTCTAGCTCGGAGCCAGAACGGGAAAAGCGCTGGTGTGAAAGCCGCATTAGTGACCACAAGCCCTTAAGCTCAATCAATAACACAATAAGCTTTTGGGAATTTATCTGAACCAAAAATGAAAAACAACAAGCAAGGCTTTTCCTTCCTGCTTCCGGTATTTACGCTAAGCTAATCGCTGCTGGTTAAAGTTTCATATGAAGCAGGCAGACAGAGTTGTGTCAATTTCTAATCAAAGTCTCCACAAGAGGGCAAATTCCCAAAATGTAATATTAATATAATCAGTGTTTCTACTACCATAACTAGGGGAAACACTTATTATTTTTCCTTCCGGGAAAAGATTGTCCCACTCTTGACCTAACAATCAACATCGGCACCTCAGTTGTTTCCCCGACTCAGACTGCAAGGAATCTGGGTGTGACCCTAGATAACAACCTGTCCTTCACTGCAAACATCGCTGCTACAACCCGTTGCTGCAGATACACGCTTTACAACATCAGGAAGATACGTCCCCAGCTGACTCAGAAAGCGACTCAGGTTCTGGTCCAGGCTCTCGTCATCTCACGCCTAGACTACTGCAACTCCCTCCTGGCTGGTGTACCTGCATGTGCCATCCGACCTCTGCAGCTCACCCAGAATGCAGCGGCTCGTCTGGTCTTCAACCTTCCTAAATGTTCCCACACCACTCCGCTCCTCCGCTGCCTTCACTGGCTTCCGGTAACTGCTAGAATCCACTTCAAGACACTGGTACTTGCTTACCATGCTGCGAATGGATCTGGCCCTTCCTACATCCAGGACATGGTTAAACCGTACACCCCAGCGCGTGCACTACGCTCTGCATCAGCCAAACGACTCGCTGCACCCTCGCTGCGAGGGGGACCCAAGTTCCCATCAGCAAAAACACGTGGGTTTGCTATCCTGGCTCCAAGATGGTGGAATGAGCTCCCCATTGACATCAGGACAGCAGATAGCTTGCACATCTTCCGGCGCAAACTGAAAACTCATCTCTTTCGACTCCACTTCGAGCGATAGAACTATTAACGAAGCACTTTTATACTAATAAAGGACTGGCTTACCTAAAGCCAGTTGGGTAGCACTTGAAATGTTTGGCTCTATGAAACCTGATGTACTTATATGATTCTGTTTTCTTCAAGGTTGTGTCTTCCTGGTCGAATGTACTTATTGTAAGTCGCTTTGGACAAAAGCGTCAGCTAAATGCAATGTAATGTAATGTAATTATGATCCACTGAAAGACACAGTAACGGAAATGAGTAAGTCATTGTTTTAGTGTACAGGTGTTTAATAATAAGTAAGCCTCTCAAAGAGATTAGTTTTTGTGTTTAGTTTGTTTTGTTCATAACATTTGCAATGACTTGTGAACCCTCTGAACCACTTGTATGGTTAGTTGTGCAAACAGTGCTATATTAATAAAGTGTGACTGATTGATTCCCCTCTTTATTCCATCTTTTGTGATAAGTGTACACCTGGTGCCAATGAATAACAGAGCGGGTCACTTTCACATAACGTGTGTAATAAAACATTACTTAATAAAAAAAGAAATGTATTATGAAATTCAGCAACGAATCTAAAGTTGGTGTGAATAAACAAAGGGTTGAAATGCTAAAATGCTCTTAAGAGCTCAGTTGAGTGAGGTGATCATTCTATATTTGGGTCATCACTGTTAAATTACACAACAATAGATTGGATCAAATATACTTTGATCATCCCAAATTGAGATTTGTTTAGCATGTTAACCAGCAGCGATTAGCTTAGCTTAAATTCTGGAAGCAGGGAGGAAAAGCCTTGGTTGTTGTTTTTCATTTTTGGTTCAGATAAATCCCCAAAAGCTTATTGTGTTATTTATTGAGCCTAAGGGCTTGTGGTTACTTTTGAAAGTGAGGAATTTAAATATATGTTAATACGTGTCTTGAGTCAGTACCTTAAAAGGTTATATATATATATATATATATATATATATATATATATATATATATATATATATATATATATATTATTAGAGTATCTAAAGAATAGACAATATAAAATGATCAGAGAAAATACAGAATGGTCTATTATTAACATAAAAACGAATTAATGCAGCTTTAGGGAAGGAAAGAAAGAAAGAAAAATAAGCTTGTTTTGTTTTTATAGAAGGTGTACTTAAGTCTTACCCGGATTGAGACCTCTCCCTCCAGTTTCTCTACCTCCCCCAGCAGCGCAGAGAGCAGGGAGGACTTCCCACAGCCGACATGGCCCACCACCGCCAGCAGGGAGCCCTGAGGCACCATCACGTTAATGCTACAAACACACAGAACATTCACAGGAGTTAGCCACAGGTATGACAACACAGAAACATGACAAAAATGTGGAGGAGATTCAAGACCTACTTGTGCAGGACAGGAGGGTCGTCTTTAGCCCAGCTGAATTTCCCATTGACAACCGTCACTGCAAAGTCTGTGGAGCAAGAAAAGTGGAAACATCTTTGTCAATATCTTTTGAAATTGATGTCAGCTTGATTTATTCAGGCAGGGCCAGTGACGAAGAAGTACTCGCATCCTTTACAAGTTAAAAGTACAAATATGATACTAAAATACTCTACAACAAGTAAAATTCCTGATTTCCAAATTTGACTTAAGTTGAAGAAGAAAAATGTTAGCATTTGAATATAGTTTAAGTACAAAAAGTACTCATTCTGCACAATGTCACATTTCAGAATAAAATGAGGTAAACAGGTATTATCAGCTAAATCAGCGTTTCTCAAAGTGTGGGGCGCGCCCCACTGGTGGGGTGCAGAGATGTGATAGGTGGGTCGCGAATGGACGCGATTTATTTATTTTTTAATAAATATTTTGGACCTCAGGCCGGAATCGAACCGGGGTCCTCCCGGGCGTTAGTGGACTGTTACAGCCGGAGACTTGCAACGGCGGTGGACTTTCACAGCGCCGGATCCGCCGGAGCCTCGCAACGGCGGGTGTTTGCAGCGGCGGGTGCGGTACCGGCGCTGTGAAAGTCCACGGCCCACCTATGTCAGAGCCAGCGGCCCACCAAAGGCAAGGCAGCGGCCCACCAAAGGCAAGGCCCACCAAAGGCAAGGCCCACCAAAGGCAAGGCCCACCGGGAAAAGTCCCGAATCTCCCGATGGCCAATCCGAGCCTGCTCACACACACACAACTGAAACCAAAATCATTTACAGACATATGTAAAAATCTCTCTCTCACACACACACACACACACACACACACACACACACACACACACACACACACACACACAGACACACACACACACACACACACACACACACACACACACACACACACACACACACACACACACACACACACAGCGTTGCAGTCGGGAAGAAAAGCAATGTGGAGCGGCACCTCACCACTTCATAAGGAGTTTAACCGTGACACTTTTCGAAATCCCGTTTGTGTTCTTTACAAATAGGCCTATGTTTATTTATTTTTTTTAACGCAAGCCGTCATCGCCACGGAGGAGCACACAGCCTCTGTGAGCGAGCGAGACAGAGAGAGCACACCTTTATCTATTTAATATAGCCTAGGTGTAGGACAGTAAACAGTTTAAAAGGGGGGTGATTAGTAAAATATGCACAAATAAAAAGAAAGAATGCTAACTGGTAACATAAGATAAGAATAAACAAGTTTAAATGATTTGTTATTGGTTGTGATCATAATCTAAAGATGTTTGGATTATAAGTATACAGCTCCCTTTCATATGAGTGTTGAGAGCTGTATCCATAAATTCATTTTGTGCTCAAAGTGCACCAAATTGATGCTTTTAACTTCAACATTTAAAAAAATATTTTCCCGGGGGTGCAAGCTCTCATCCTAAAAAAGGTTGGAGACCCCTGTTATAGAACGATACATTTGACAATTTTAAGCTTGGCCTACCATTTTATTGGAGCGATGAGGAACAGGTGGGGCTTGAAAAGGCCCACCTGTTCAAAGTGGGGAATGACAGAACAAGTTTGAGAACCACTGAGCTAAATGTACTTGAAGTATCAAAAGCACCCACTATGCAGAATGGATCTTTCACAGTATTCTATTATTATCATATTTGTAATATCGTGTTTTTATACATGTACGAGCATTTTAGTATTGTAGTTGTCATTGCAGACCAAATGTAGATACTTGAAATACTGTGTAGATTAGTACTGCATTATTGTGCTCATTTTCAGGTTCATATTCTCTGACAAGATATAGCGGAGGATATTTGCTGGCTCAGTTTGATCCCACGCCCGTGAGCCTGTGAGATGTAAACACACCAGATGTGTCTGCTTGCTTATTGCCTCTAATGAAACACAGCTGATTTTGGTTTATGGGAAAAAAAGTATTGTTTTTGCTTTTTTTGGAGGTATTGTAAATTCAGATAATTTATCACGGTTTGGAAATTGGAAACCTCTTCTGTCAAATCTTGAAGAGCAAGATGGTCTACTGGGAAATGTACAATATTAATGTTTAACATTGTGTATATTTAAACTGAGTATTCAGCAGCTGGTCTAATACAAAAATTATGATTAGCTACATCTGCCATGTTTTATTTACAGTCATTTACACCCCCAGACCCAAACACCCACAAACTCTATTTGAAATGAGCTTGCATGAAGTTGGGTGAAGTTTACAGCTGGTGATTCCCAACTCCAGAGGAAGGAGTTAATGGGCTCACCTCAGCGTTTTTATTAACAATGATGATGAAGATTATTTGTACCGCTGCTTTAAAGAGGACATATTTGTATTTTGTGACTCTAGTCTGACACGTCTCCATGCTTTAATGTGTTCAAAAAGCCCTTTACTTTCCTCATACTGCCTGTGCTGCAGCAACTCTTTTCACCCTCTGTCTGAAACCAGAGCCCAGTCTGCTCTGATTGGTTAGCAGGTCGGCACTGATGTGATGGGCAACCACTTAGAGATGTCCCGCCCCTTAGCCTATCATGTACAATGTGTCGGAGCGCTAGCCAATAGAAGCGCGAGATTTAAATAGTGACTTTACAGTGTCGCGGAAGTAAAAAAAGGAGTCCAATGGACGTGTTTCAGACGGGGGAGGACTTTGGGATTTTAACCCTTGCAGACCAATTCACCAAAATCTAGATAACACACTAAAGGAAAGAGAAAAAACACTTTAAATCATATTAGCATTTCAGGTGTTTATAGATGTACAAAGTAACTGAGTATAATATAATAAATGTAGTGGAGTAAAAATAAGAATATTTGTCTCTGAAATGTAGAGAAGTAGAAGTATGTACTATCTATAAATGTAAGTACTCAAGTAAAGTACAAAACTTGAGTAAATGTACTTAGTTACTTTCCACCCGTTGGAAGTACAAACGGCATTTTTAAGTGTTAGTCATCCAAAAGCTCTTCAAGCTCACTGTGCGAAAGGGATGCGTTGGAAGCATACGTTGGAAGCAGTGTCTTTGAGAAACTCCTTGAACCTTAAGACGCTATTGAGTTCAGACAAGAGATTCAAAATGATGACAAGCCACATTTTCTAAAGGTCTTCAGTCAGTTAAAAGCATGCGCAATGACATCAGATGTGCAAACATATCAAAGTATGGCAAGGAAGGGAAAACAGAACCCACATGTTGATTTAAGGTCTGTGAAAGGAGTAGGAGTGTTTAATCACCTGCGGCTGTGTTCTTCCTGTCTACTGAATTTGGGTCCAGCTCTTCATGACTCAGGAAAGATTCTATTCGCTTCAGTGAGACGCTGGCCTGCATGATAAACACACACAAAATGAAATCACACACACAAAAAAGATAGGTAAACACAATTAACAGAAAAAAGGAAAAAAGTTCCCACCTGCACCATGCTGCTGATGACTTGGGGAAGCATGTTGAGAGGAAACCGGAGGATGTTGAAGAGCGAGAGCGACACGAAGGCCTTCTCTGCGTCGAGGATGTTGTTCTCGTCAATAGACACGTACACGGCAAACGTTGTCAAAGCAACCTGCAAAGCACATGGGCAAACAGACCCATCATTTACTGTAGCAGTCAGTGCTGTGATGCTACACACACTCACACTTTAATCTCATTCAACCGGTGACTCAGCAATGACCTCACTATCAACAGCTGCAGATATTCACAACATCTCAGATTCAGTTTATAAAGACTGATACACACTGGCTGTGTGTTTATGGGAACAGTGGCATGGCAACTTGTTTCATATAATCGTGAGGATTTGGTTTGGTAAGCAGGCAATCAGCTGGTGAAAAGTGGTGTGTAATGTTGCTACGGCGTGTGCACTGGAGCGTGTGCAGCCTCTGTGCAGTCAATGATTCCCGAGACGCCTCTGGTGTAGGGTGGAGGGGGGGTCAGTCGAAAGATTATTCAACCATCCTTGCTGCTCATGTTGTGTAAATGTTACTAGACATTCAAGATGTTCAAATGTAACATGGCAGCGGTTCCACCACAAGTATTCTGCATTTAGTCTCCCATGTAACCGTAGCCAGCTAATGCAATTTTGTAAATTCTGATGTCATTTCCTGCCACTAGGGGTCTCTATCAAAACAATAACAAAAGATTATAAAGGACTTTAATGGCATCATGGGAGTCGTTGCCTCCATCACCATTTCTGCCACTGCAGACAGCTTCTCACATTCATCGTTATTTGTTAAGAGGTTTTTTCAAAGTCAAATGATCCGCAGAGATCTCCTCTACAAACCCAATGGACAAAGTGATCGAAACACTGAATACATCTTCATCTTTGATATCCTTTTGCTGTTAAAGCATCTTCTTTATCAACTGTAATTATTCAGGTTTCTTTTCAAAAAGTACATTTTAGTATGTGAAACGTAAGTAAATGTTAGCTGACTCTCTTAGTTATCTAGCCACTTCCTGTTGATTCTATCAAAGCTTTGTTGTGATGTAATGTAGCATCATCAGGAAAAACACAAGGTGGGTCGCAGTTCATAAGCACCATTTGTTTTTTATCTTCCCCATTGCTCCGTTGCCAAACAAACACAAACATTGTGCGTTTGGCTTAACGTCACTATGCATGTGCAACAATCAGAAGTCACAGGTACGCTTTAACAAGGAATCTGATCAAAAGGAAACAACAGAATTCTGCTCCTTATGCTTCATTCATGAACATGAAGATTCAAAAAGCAGTTTAAAAGACAGCCAGCCTCCAGAAATGTGAGCAGAGCCTACCAGGAAGGGGGCGCTGGTCCAGGCCATGGTGGACAGCGCTCCCAGGTAGGCAGTCTTCCGCAGCACGTTGAGCTCCTTCTGACGGATGTCCAGGACCTTCTCTTTGAAGGAGTTCTCCCAGGCGTACAGCTTCAGCACTTTGATGCCGTTCAGGATCTCGTTCATCAGCTTGATACGAGCGTCCTTGTACTGCATCTGCTCCACCTGGGAGAGAGGAAGAGGAGGGGGAAGACGAGAACGATGACACAAAACTACTTTAGACTACAGATTACTTTAAACTGTTTCTGATTTGTAATTGTATTCATTTACTCTAGCTTTATCAGTATGCCATTCCGTCATGTATGTCGTTTAACCATTTCATTTCTTAAAATGCAAATAAAAAAGAATAAAACAATTAAAGTAGCTCTTGGTATATACTAGGGCTTTTATTTATTTTGAATGCACATTTCTTTTTGCAAATTAATCAAGTAATTTGTAAATATCACTGATTCCAAAGTCAAAAGACAACAATTACATTTTTTGTCAAATACTATTTCCGCTCATACCTGGTAGGCTCGTGTCCTCATGGCAATGACAGCATTTAACGGGATCAGCATGATCATCACAGCAACCCCCGCCAGCACGGAGGGACCCAGGTTCTGAAAAAACAACAGCGTCAATAAATGACTGCAAACATAATTAAAAACCAATATAACAGTAAGCGGCTCTTTAGCACATCTTTGTATCATTTGGACAATTGAGAGGTTGTTCATTTTGCGCAGAAAGATGTCCTGTTATTTAAAAGTCAGCTGTGGACAACCAACATTTGTTTTTCATCCATCAGGAAACACCATGGAATACAACTGAGCTGTTGCCAGTAAAGAAAAGATAGACGAGGAAAGAGGTTAAAAGACAGAGCGCTGGATGTCAGAGAAATCAACAGAATGAGACAAACAGGAAGTAAACAATAACAGGAACAGCAGAATGAGACAAACAGGAAGTAAACAATAACAGGAACAGCAGAATGAGACAAACAGGAAGTAAACACCAACAGAAGTTAAGGGAAAGGAACATGTAAACAGTTCATGGTAATGCAAGATCACCATGTCAGTGTTCTTTTATTTACTAATGACAGTGTTATAGCATTTCATATTGGAACATCAAGTACTTCAGGGACTACAGACGAACAATAGTGTGCACTGTCCCTGTCAAATAAATATATAAATAAAATTCAAATAAATAAGTCTAGTAGAACTAAACCAGATGAATCCTGCATGCAAATTATATTCCGTGAGGAAGGCATTTTATGTATAAAAATGATAAATAGTATATATTTATCAGTTATTTCAATAATCTAGTACTATGGATTTTTTTGTTTAGAGTATCAGAAAATGTTGTAAAATAGAATTGTTGTGCTTAAGTAATCATAACAAAATAAAACTAAAACTATATTGTTGAAAGGGTTTGCCGGGTTTGGCAGTATTAATACCGTTATTCGTCTCACAGAGGGGACATTTACATTGTTACAGCAAAAGTGAAGATGGGGACAAAAAATGTACCTAATGCACACAAGTGTCATTACAGAACATTGGAGTCGTACTCTTGTTTGTTACATTATTGCACGTTGGTGTGATTACACAACAGTGGTATCTTAGTCTGTGTTGTAGTGTGGGGGTCCACCAGGGGCCATGATGGATGTAGAGTCTGACCGCTGCAGGAAGAAAGGACCTGCGGTATCGAGACACCGCGGGTCAGGGGAGGAGTGGGAGGGCCATGTGCAGGCAGATGGGACAACGGGTGCAGCGGGGGGGGGGGGGGGGGGGAATGGGCAGGGGGAGGGGCACCTGACTGATCAGATCTATTGAAGAAATGATTCAGGTTGTTTGCCCACTGACGGTCCCCCTGCCTGGACCTGGGAGTCTAGCTCTTTGTAGCCAGAGATGTTCAGGCCTCTCCAGACTCTGACATTCCTCTGCTGCAGCTGTTCCTCTTCCTGCCGCTCTTCTTCCCCTCTCTGATCCTCCTCAGCTACCTCTGCACAATCCTCAGCTCCTCTCTGTTGCCTGATGTAAAGGCCCTCTTTTTGTCCCTTAGTAGTAGTAGTAGAGTAGAGCCTCACTTTATTGGAACATTAGTCAGAACTGAGATGTTTATATTCATAATTATTAGTTTGTATAACCTGCTGCTCTTCTTTAGATAGACCATTCAACTTAATACATCAGTAAATAACTGTGCAATATATATATACTTCCACCTGTAATGCTATCACCTGGCTGCTATCTCTTAACTGTACTAGATGTGAGTTTTGTAAATTGTAAATTGTGTAGTTCCTACTTCTATCTTTAATATTTTATGCATGCTTCTTAATGAATATTAAGCTATCTATGGCTCTTTACTTGTAACAATGTAAATGTCCCCTCAGTGGGACGAATACAGTTATTCTGATTCTGATCTCAATGGTATACATCCGTTTAATCAGACTAAGTGGCCTAGGAACTAAAAGCATGGTCAAACATTCACTACTAGAGAGAAAGCAAAAGTCCACTGTGTCCCATAAAGAAAGGTTCATGCAAAAGAATATGGAGGGAAATGCCTAGCACAGCTATCAAAGGCATAGTTTGTGCACATACCTGCCAGAGGAAATAAAGGGCCAGCATAATCTGAAGAGGAGCAGACCACAGCATGTTGAGGAAGGTGGTGAGGTCCATGAACCTCTGTGCGTCCACCGACATCAGGTTGACCACCTCTCCCACCGTGGAGGAGCGCTTGGCGGCGTTAGTTATCACCAGCGACTGCAGATCAATAATAGGGGGAGAAGTGAAGTTTTGAGGGCTGTTTAAGAGTTGTTGCATTTGTTTTTGGTAAAACCCCAGAAAATGAAACGTGAACATTTCTGCATACCTTCCTGTAGATGGCTCCTATGACAGCTGTGCGTACATTCATGCCAGTGACGAAACAGTACTGAAAGTGACGGTGGAGGATGAGCGTCTGCAAGAAGGCCGTGAAGAACATGAGGAAGGCCAGCGAGTAACCCCACCAATCAGGAGCACCCTTCTGTTTGGTGAACGAGATCAGCATTCTGAAAGAGCGAGAAGGAGGGACATTATTTGAGATAAGACACAACAAATTGTTGTGGTGTGTCGAAAGGGGGGGGGGGGGGCTCTGGGGTCAGGTGGTTATTATGAAAAAGCTAATTTCATTTCATTCATTTACAGCTACATATACACCTTTTCCAACATCAAAGCCTTTGCATCACTTTTATAAATGTGGAAAGAAACTAATAAGAGATCACCATTTTTTACAATGATTATTAATTGGTTACAAAATCATATATGACACATTTAAATAAGCATTTCTATCTATAATTTCATATTGACATAACCAAACAAGAAGAGACACCTTCAACAAGCTGACCAACCATCTCTTACACTGGCTGGTGTTTTGAGAGCTTGATTTTAAATATAGCAGTGCTTTCTGTGCACGGAGCACCCATTTCAAACACATTGTTAAACATATACATTGTGTAAGACGTGCGAAGCTAATGACATAAGAGCGTTGGCTTACGAGCCTCAGACAGCCCGGGTCGAATCTAACCCCTGCTGACAACACAGACAACAATCAGGCAGCAAAACATTTAATCTGACAAAATATCATCTGTATCAAACTGCAACGTTTGTTAGAGATTATAACTTAAGCAAAGTCCTTCTATTAATAGATTTGATTGGAAACAAAAAATGTAAGCTTTAAAAACTCCCTTATATGTCGACATTTAGTCATTCTTCACATGTTGACAAGACCATGGAGACAAATCAGTATTATTTTCATTCTTTAAGTTGGTAATTGCAGGTTGCTGAAGCTTCATTAAAAAATGCATTCAAATGGTTCTGTTCATGTGTTGGATTCTTCTGTGTCAAATAGATTCCATTATGGAGGTGAAACACATGGCTGGAATACATTTTTATAAAAGCAGGACAGCAAATCATGAACTCTCAGAAGAATTACAACAGGAGTCCCATGTCGTTCCAGAAAAGTCCGGTCTGCAGCTCTAGCCTAGTAACATTACCCCGGTATGATATCAAAATAACTTATGTAAAGAAAAGCATCTGCCACACATCTATAGTCAAAACATAACCGTAACAAAATGCGCTCAGGGAAATGATGTGGTTGTATAAACTGATCTATATCTTCTTTTTATGTAAAGTTCTAGCTTTCAGAGGACAGATGCTCTCACAAAATGTCCATCCTAGTCTATTATAAGATGAATAAACATACAATATTTACATAACGGCTACCATACCTTAGGAAAAAACTAACCAGGATGCAAAAACATAAACATGTCATTCAAAGATCTACCCTGAACATAGTATTTGGGAACAATGGTAGCCTGTTGGTGTTCCAGATTTGCAAATATGGTGTGTTAAGGACGTTTTTCCTACCGGAGCAGCTGAGGGTTGACGAAGGTGACCACATCCTGCAGTAACTTGAAGGCAGACCCGATCAGGAAGTAGGGTCCGAAGGCTTTGATGAGGGCCCGCAGGAAAGAGGGCTGTCTGGGAGCCGTCTTCTTATTGGACAGGAGCACCTCTACTTCCTCCGGGCTGCTTCCTCCTTCCGCTCCGGTGTGGTTGGTGGTGGATGGCTGGGGCTTGGAGTACACCGCCTGACTGGACAGGTTCTGATCACTGGAGAATATGGAATTTTGGAGAGTGTTTCAGAATGATAATCCGCTTCATTATTGGCTAAGTAAAAAAAGGCCTTTATGTGTAAAATGAAACAGTGTTGACACAACAAGTAAGACGATATATAATAGCAATAATATTAAAACAGCACACAACATCATTGTAAGGCCTTTGAAAGACTCTTAAGAAGAATATTAAAACCAATTATGCATTTAACTGGCAAATGTTGAGGTGGAATTAGGGCTAGGGACATTTGACTCATGGTTAGATTTGCCACGGAAATGTCTGTTTACATATAGGACATGTTGTGCATATCCCAGAATCCTCCAACAACAAAAACTTTTTGTGCATATAAATGGTCTGCAGTGGATACAATTCCAAAGTTCTCAGTATGAGAAAAATAAATACCTATCTGAAAAAAGTGAACATTGTACAGAAGAGGCACAAAATCCAAATATTAACCCTAAAATAAGCTTAAAGGTGGGGTAGGTAATTTTGGAGAAACCAGCTCGAGTGCGCTAGAATTTGAAAATACACAGCCGGAAGAAATCTGCTACTTCCTTACAGAGCCCCTCCTCCAACACACACGAACGCGCACATGACCAATGAGGGCACGAGATAAGTTTGTGCACAGATGGAAAGCTGACAGGCAGGTCGGCCATCCAGTTACTTTACAGATTTTACAGATTTCCACAGATGACATTTTTTTATGGATTTTTTGTCAAAGCACTTCAGATATTCATTGCTATCGGGATGTTAAGAGCATTCCATGGAATATAACAAAAAGTGTATCTCGAGCCGGTTTCTCAAACTTACCTACCCCACCTTTAAGTGATTCGATATAAGGGAAAGGAACAGATACGTTTAATCTGCCTTAGAAATAAATATACAACTTACTCAAAGCTGATGATGATATGTCTTGCATTAGCAGTAATTCACCGTCAGGAAGTGGTTAAATAATAAACCCATTTAAATTGTGAATAAATTACACTGCAATAACATCTGTTTTTATTATTGATGAATGTTTATCTGTTTTAAACTGTTTTAGCTCCTAAGAATTACACATTCCATATTTTATTGGTATGATGATTTTCTTTGGAAAAACACTGGATTATTGCAACAGCGAGTAGTAAGGTTAGCTGTAATACAAACAAAGGTGCATTTCTCATCTTGAGAAATGTATAGAAAGCTCAGGCAGTGAGACATTCTGAAAGGAATGTTTTTGTAAGCTACACAAAATGTATTCTAATACCAGCTTAGAGCACAGGAGTCGGATTCCAGCAGCGAACCAATAGACGACTACAGTTCAACTGTGAAGGTATTCAGCACAATACCAAACGGGTTTCCAGACGACGAGTAAAAAAGGCTGAATCAAGCTTTTCCATATCAGTTTACAGGTTGTTCTCAGTGAGAAAGCACAAAGGAACTACGACAGGAAAACCAGAGCATGAGAGGGGAAGCAGCCTGGAGGAGGTCAGAGTTCATCAGACTTGTTGAGTGTGCACAGAATTGAACACTGGAGCAGCACAATGTTGTAGGACTGCAGTTTTCTTGATTAGTCGTGTTGTGCTTAAAATGTCAAAGTCTAAGATGACGTCTTTAAATATCTTATTTCATCTGTTGAAACCCAATTTTTTTTACTTTCATATGATATGCAACTGAGATTTTTGCATTAAAGGTCCCATGACATGCTTTTCCGGTTATTACCCGTCCCCTTGTGTTATGTAGCTTTTTATTCATGTAAACCAGTGACCATCAAATGGTGGCCCGCGGGCCACATCCGGCCCGCCAGACATTCTCATCCGGCCCGCACGACGGGGGTGACTGTCGCGTTGGTTAGTGTGTTCGCCCCCCCACTCATTTCTTTTTTTACAACGTCTCGTGAGTAATGTGCAGTACCGGAGTCCAACAGAGAGGCAGCAGCTGCGGGACAGTAGACTGTGTACTGCGTAGTCTTCCCTGCCCTAAAGAACAAGTGTTCCTTCGTTGTGAAGAGTCTGCTTTATGCGCTCCGCAGCAGTAGCCAGAGAGGCAGCAGCTGCGAGACAGTAGCCTAGAAGTGATCCTTTGTTAGCGTGAAGAGTCTGCTAAGCTTATGCGCTCCGCAGTACCTGAGCATGCTCCACTAGCACTACTGTTTGTCATTACTGGTGTCTTTTTCCGGTTGCTAACACCATTAGGCGCTTTCACACCAAGTACTTTTCCCAGGAATAGTTCGCGGAACTTAGTTACCCGGAACTTTTTAATTCCTGAACTATCTAGTACAGTGGTTCCCAACCTTTTTTCCCAAGAGCCCCCCCAAATGACTCCTGTTGGAAGGGCCGCCCTGTGAGGGGTTTCCGTGCAGTTTGGCTTTATAAAGCAGGCACGTAAACGGTTACGTCATGACGCAAATGATGACGCAATGACGCAGCACCACTCGGGCTCTGGGCGGTGTGAACAAAGGCGGTGGCTGAAAAGAAAAAACGGTTCCGAACTAGAAAAGTTCTAGCACGGAGCTAGAATGGGAACCGCGTTAGTGTGAAAGCGGCATTAGTCTCTCTCCGTTGGTGTGCTGGGCTAATGCTAATAATGCTAATGCAAGCAAATAAAATGGCGGCTTCACAAAACTTTTCGGAGTTTTACGGGGCGTGGTTTGCAATTCGCCCAGCAATTGGAACCTTTTCCTCCCCAGGAAAGTACCACCTCTCTAGCAGGGACTGAAAATAACTAAGTTCTAGTTCCAGATCTTTTTGGTGTGAACGCAAAATAATTAAAGTTTAAAAGTCTCAAAAATGCTACAACTACTGTCACAAACTGGATGAATGTGAAGTATTTTGTTAAAGGAGGATGAAAGCGTAATTAAGGAGCACTATTGGAGTGTCTTTGATGGTTATTGGACTCAGGATTAATTAATTTGGATTCCCGCTGTATGAAGAAATTAAAGGATGGCGCAAGTGGAAACAATTCACAAAGGGATTAAACTGTTTAAAACACATGCTCAAAGTAAGCCGGATTTTGCCGATGTGTTTATGTGGATTCAAAAGTCGTAATGGCCCTGACACCAATTCAGCCCAGATTTAAACTCCTGGCAGGACAAGCTCCAGCTCAATTCTCGCACTGAATTTAAAAAAAGTGAGTGAGGGACTGCAATATAAGAGGGACAGAAAGATAAACTTTAAAACTGTTCAATTGTTATGATGTGTAAACACGGATATTGTTCTATAATCGTCTGAAACAGTTAAGTCATGATGTGAAACGGTTAACAAAGAAAGGGAAACTCAAGCTGCTGCTACACTTTATTTTATTTATCTAAAATTAAGCACTTTTAAGATGCACATATTTTCAAAAGCTATTTTATTTATTTTCTCTATTTTATTTTTAAATGCAGCCCGAGAGGAACATTACACATATCCACAGTATTTTACTGTATAGTTCAATGTTAATTGACAATACATATTGTTGTACTTTCATTATTTGATTGGCAGTCAGTTGTTGATTACATGCAGACGTTGATACAGCTGCAGGCTACTTCAATACATATCACACTAATTCATAAAGCAACTTAGACATTTTGATGTTCCGGACCTTTGCATGGGGACATTTTCTCTAACTGGACCTCGTTGAATTTTAGTTGAATACCCCTGATGTAGAAGCAAGAACCGCATACGTCACGCTTACGTCGGAGGCGGGATCAACCTCCTGAACAACAACAAAAACCCTGCGTTTTATCCAGTTTGTACACAAAGCAAACAGAGCAAAACCAAAACGAGTAGCGCTTCAATACAATCGGCCATTGTTGTTGTTGTCGATGTGAGGGGTTTCCGTGCAGTTTGGCTTTATAAAGCAGGCACGTAAACGGTTACGTCATGACGCAAATGATGACGCAATGACGCAGCACCACTCGGGCTCTGGGCGGTGTGAACAAAGGCGGTGGCTGAAAAGAAAAAACGGTTCCGAACTAGAAAAGTTCTAGCACGGAGCTAGAATGGGAACCGCGTTAGTGTGAAAGCGGCATTAGTCTCTCTCCGTTGGTGTGCTGGGCTAATGCTAATAATGCTAATGCAAGCAAATAAAATGGCGGCTTCACAAAACTTTTCGGAGTTTTACGGGGCGTGGTTTGCAATTCGCCCAGCAATTGGAACCTTTTCCTCCCCAGGAAAGTACCACTTCTCTAGCAGGGACTGAAAAGAACTAAGTTCTAGTTCCAGATCTTTTTGGTGTGAACGCAAAATAATTAAAGTTTAAAAGTCTCAAAAATGCTACAACTACTGTCACAAACTGGATGAATGTGAAGTATTTTGTTAAAGGAGGATGAAAGCGTAATTAAGGAGCACTATTGGAGTGTCTTTGATGGTTATTGGACTCAGGATTAATTCATTTGGATTCCCGCTGTATGAAGAAATTAAAGGACGGCGCAAGTGGAAACAATTCACAAAGGGATTAAACTGTTTAAAACATATGCTCAAAGTAAGCCGGATTTTGCCGATGTGTTTATGTGGATTCAAAAGTCGTAATGGCCCTGACACCAATTCAGCCCAGATTTAAACTCCTGGCAGGACAAGCTCCAGCTCAATTCTCGCACTGAATTTAAAAAAAGTGAGTGAGGGACTGCAATATAAGAGGGACAGAAAGATAAACTTTAAAACTGTTCAATTGTTATGATGTGTAAACACTGATATTGTTCTATAATCGTCTGAAACAGTTAAGTCATGATGTGAAACGGTTAACAAAGAAAGGGAAACTCAAGCTGCTGCTACACTTTATTTTATTTATCTAAAATTAAGCACTTTTAAGATGCACATATTTTCAAAAGCTATTTTATTTATTTTCTCTATTTTATTTTTAAATGCAGCCCGAGAGGAACATTACACATATCCACAGTATTTTACTGTATAGTTCAATGTTAATTGACAATAAATATTGTTGTACTTTCATTATTTGATTGGCAGTCAGTTGTTGATTACATGCAGACGTTGATACAGCTGCAGGCTACTTCAATACATATCACACTAATTCATAAAGCAACTTAGACATTTTGATGTTCCGGACCTTTGCATGGGGACATTTTCTCTAACTGGACCTCGTTGAATTTTAGTTGAATACCCCTGATGTAGAAGCAAGAACCGCATACGTCACACTTACGTCGGAGGCGGGATCAACCTCCTGAACAACAACAAAAACCCTGCGTTTTATCCAGTTTGTACACAAAGCAAACAGAGCAAAACCAAAACGAGTAGCGCTTCAATACAATCGGCCATTGTTGTTGTTGTCGATGTGAGGGGTTTCCGTGCAGTTTGGCTTTATAAAGCAGGCACGTAAACGGTTACGTCATGACGCAAATGATGACGCAATGACGCAGCACCACTCGGGCTCTGGGCGGTGTGAACAAAGGCGGTGGCTGAAAAGAAAAAACGGTTCCGAACTAGAAAAGTTCTAGCACGGAGCTAGAATGGGAACCGCGTTAGTGTGAAAGCGGCATTAGTCTCTCTCCGTTGGTGTGCTGGGCTAATGCTAATAATGCTAATGCAAGCAAATAAAATGGCGGCTTCACAAAACTTTTCGGAGTTTTACGGGGCGTGGTTTGCAATTCGCCCAGCAATTGGAACCTTTTCCTCCCCAGGAAAGTACCACTTCTCTAGCAGGGACTGAAAAGAACTAAGTTCTAGTTCCAGATCTTTTTGGTGTGAACGCAAAATAATTAAAGTTTAAAAGTCTCAAAAATGCTACAACTACTGTCACAAACTGGATGAATGTGAAGTATTTTGTTAAAGGAGGATGAAAGCGTAATTAAGGAGCACTATTGGAGTGTCTTTGATGGTTATTGGACTCAGGATTAATTCATTTGGATTCCCGCTGTATGAAGAAATTAAAGGACGGCGCAAGTGGAAACAATTCACAAAGGGATTAAACTGTTTAAAACATATGCTCAAAGTAAGCCGGATTTTGCCGATGTGTTTATGTGGATTCAAAAGTCGTAATGGCCCTGACACCAATTCAGCCCAGATTTAAACTCCTGGCAGGACAAGCTCCAGCTCAATTCTCGCACTGAATTTAAAAAAAGTGAGTGAGGGACTGCAATATAAGAGGGACAGAAAGATAAACTTTAAAACTGTTCAATTGTTATGATGTGTAAACACTGATATTGTTCTATAATCGTCTGAAACAGTTAAGTCATGATGTGAAACGGTTAACAAAGAAAGGGAAACTCAAGCTGCTGCTACACTTTATTTTATTTATCTAAAATTAAGCACTTTTAAGATGCACATATTTTCAAAAGCTATTTTATTTATTTTCTCTATTTTATTTTTAAATGCAGCCCGAGAGGAACATTACACATATCCACAGTATTTTACTGTATAGTTCAATGTTAATTGACAATAAATATTGTTGTACTTTCATTATTTGATTGGCAGTCAGTTGTTGATTACATGCAGACGTTGATACAGCTGCAGGCTACTTCAATACATATCACACTAATTCATAAAGCAACTTAGACATTTTGATGTTCCGGACCTTTGCATGGGGACATTTTCTCTAACTGGACCTCGTTGAATTTTAGTTGAATACCCCTGATGTAGAACCAAGAACCGCATACGTCACACTTACGTCGGAGGCGGGATCAACCTCCTGAACAACAACAAAAACCCCGCGTTTTATCCAGTTTGTACACAAAGCAAACAGAGCAAAACCAAAACGAGTAGCGCTTCAATACAATCGGCCATTGTTGTTGTTGTCGATGTGAGGGGTTTCCGTGCAGTTTGGCTTTATAAAGCAGGCACGTAAACGGTTACGTCATGACGCAAATGATGACGCAATGACGCAGCACCACTCGGGCTCTGGGCGGTGTGAACAAAGGCGGTGGCTGAAAAGAAAAAAACGGTTCCGAACTAGAAAAGTTCTAGCACGGAGCTAGAATGGGAACCGCGTTAGTGTGAAAGCGGCATTAGTCTCTCTCCGTTGGTGTGCTGGGCTAATACTAATAATGCTAATGCAAGCAAATAAAATGGCGGCTTCACAAAACTTTTCGGAGTTTTACGGGGCGTGGTTTGCAATTCGCCCAGCAATTGGAACCTTTTCCTCCCCAGGAAAGTACCACCTCTCTAGCAGGGACTGAAAATAACTAAGTTCTAGTTCCAGATCTTTTTGGTGTGAACGCAAAATCCCAGGAACTATCGCAACTATTCCTGGGAATAGTACTCCGGTGTGAAAGCGCCTATTGTAACACATAATCACTGATGTTCCGCTGTAACGGTGGTGGACTCATCAGAACAGAGTGGGCGAGCTGACCAATCAGAGCACAGTGGGTTCACAGGGAGGCGTGTGGCGTAGTGGGTTGTCCGTAGGTGTTCGGATCAGAGGGTCACAGGTTCAAACCTCCAGCTCCAACAAGCCGTTTAGGACAGAGAGTGAATACACATACTATACAGAGATGCTGTATGAGAAACCAATGTGATTTTGGAACATTGAACATCGTAAATCTATTCTAGTAGACCTCAACAATGGAATTATGATCACCTTTAAACATTTCCCTAACTATTAATCGTTTTTCAAAAAATATTTGCAGATTATCTTTCGTATTGATGCATTAATCGATGTAGAGCTGAAGTCCTGTTATCATGACTAAGCAACTCACTTGGTTCTCAAGTATGTAACTAAACAGGCTTGTAATGTGGAATCAAATATTACCCATACTAGAACAATTATTTGTTCTGCAGAATGTTTTACAGAGATGGGAGACAGATTTAATATAGCATATTAATCAGATGGAAAAACAGAAATAAAAATATCCATCAACCATGAGCTCAATAATTAAACAGATCATGCAAACCTGGAACCGCTTTCTTCAACCTTAAAGGCAAAATAATCCCTTTTAATAAAACCTGGTCTCCTTTTCCTCTTAACACCAGCTGAACCAGACTATCCCCAAAATATTGTAACAATGTAAAATGATAAAATAGCACAAAACACTTTATTCTGTCCTCTTCTTGACTCTTTTCTTTCCTTTTTATCTTTTTTAATTCATGTGTTTGTTTTTTTCTGTTCTTATGTGTAAGTACTACTAAGAATACTTTTGTTTTGTAAATACTTTTGTTATTAACTCCACTGTGAAAAATATGTTTTTAAAGAGACAGTGGTATTGGTTTCATAAATTAGATGTAGCTATGTTATTGTTAGAGTTTCAATGACATTCTCATGGTTTCACTTGTGCAAAAAAGGGTGAACATATTGTACAACAGCACTTTTTAAACTTTTCACACAGGAAATAAGAACTCCCTTGCAGTTTGTGTAAAACCACATTATTGAAGTTACATTTAGGATGTTTATATACACTCAAGTAACCTGGTTGGTGTCTGATTCCTGCATTAAAACAAAATACCATGTAACACAAGTGAATAATCCTGGAGAAACCAGATATCTTGTGTATCTATGTCTTAAAGAATTCTATATTCCTTATTTTTGTAAAAAAAAACAACAAATAATGTACCCTACTGTAATAAAAGTGTGTGTATCGAAGACTAATACATCATATTCCTCTGTGCTATAGACCTCCAAAAGACAGCTGTAAACCACACCTTTTCCTTGTTACCATGAGAAGAACTCATCAAATGTACTATTTCCTCCTGTTACGGGAGCTACTGTTTTGGAAATTACCTTTTTAATCAAACTATGAAATCTGTTTTTTAAAGATTTATATTTCAAGTGAAAGTACATTATGGCAGGAATGCAGAGATGAAAGGAAACATAGCTGTGTCCAAGATAGTTAAATACAAGTAAAACTGAAATAAATAAATTTCCTTTTTTGAAGACCAAATGACAGCTCTCGAAGGTCATGACGTACTGTACAATTGGACAGCCTTGGTTAAAAAAAATGTGAAAGGATAAATGTGATTATTGCGTCACATTGTATTTTTAAACTAGGCAGATCTTTCTTCTTAAACCTGATCCCTCTCTTTAGACTACTGTCTCTTTGGCATTAAACATATTGTATGTTCAATACACTGACAGTAAAGTAAAGCTGTTTTTATCAAATATTAACTTCTTCTTCTCTTCCCTTTTAAAACATACCTCTTGGCTTTCGTCAGCTCCTCCTCCCACTGGTTGAGGAGTTTGGGCACCGTCACCTTGGAGCTGTCACGCTGGTTCAGAGACCACAGGTCTTTGGTCTCCAGAGGCATTTTGTAGCCCTTTATAGCCATACTAGAGAGAGAGAGACGGAGAGAGCCATGTTAGCAAAGTACAGATTGAGCATTCACAACAAGGTAATAGGAACAGGCAGGTATAAGAAAACATGGCCGTCAAAAAAGGAACAGCTCTGCCATCAGTGTGGCAGAACTGCTGTGGAGACAGACCAGCACTATCTTACACAATGCCCAAAATGTAAAACTGTCCGGTAATTGGTTCCCAAAATTTACCAATATGCTTCTATCATTTTTTTGTTAATCAGAAGTGTTTTTGTTTAAATCATACCACAACCCTGTATCAAATGTATATAAATGTATATATATATTACCAGTTTTATCCAGCAGAATAATTAATAATTTCCTACATGATTTCTGTTCAGTTTTTGTCACTTTAAGGGTTTAAAAAATAGGACTGGTGTTAGGGGATGCTGTAGTTGAATGTGTTGCTCAAAAAAATTCGAAAAAACATTGATACAGTAGATGGTTGGGACAATGATTTTCATTATGTTTAGATGAGTGTTTTAAATGGCATTATTTGTACAATGCTTTGGCAAGGATGTATGTCATCATGGCCATGCCAGTAAAGCTTTTTAATTGAATTTGAAGAGAGAGCGCAGTTTAATTGAATCTGGAACATTCAACATGTGAAGCCGACAATTGAGCGGCCCGACCAAGCAAGGAGGCAGAGGCAGAACGTCCAAAAATATAACCCGGTGTGGGCATTTATTAAATTTGAGCACAGGACACAGCCTCAATCTTGCTGTCCCCGTGAGCACATTCACCATCCACAAGGATCTCACACACACTACCTCCCACTGACAGGGAAAACAGAGCCTAAATACACACACACTAATCAACCAACAAGACACAGGTGAGGGGGAAGGAGACAACACAGGGCACCAGGTGAACACAATCAGCAACAACAGACAAGACGGGAGGGGGAACACATTTCAAACACAAACATTATAACTGAACAGAATAACACGGTGGTAACTTGTACAATTAATGCAACTTTACATCATGACCTTTACACGCTAAAACATATCATTTGCACACAATGACTAATCTCAACCGCTGTCAATCTTACACAAACAAACACTTTCGGCACTCTCGCTATCACTCCCCTCTCTTTCCAGGTGGAGCCGAGGGCCCGACCAGCGTCTGCCAGACGACATTCCAATTAAATACGGTTTAATCATTTAATAAATACTACATCAATAAATAGTATAAAAATGTGCAAATATGCAATGTTTAACTGTACTGTGCAAATCACGCTAATAAAGTGCAAACTGTTCACTAAAGTGCTGCGTGACATTTGTCCTGTGCAAACCCACATGTGCAATATTACCCGGCCCGAAGCCGTCAGTTCACAGTGACGAAGTTACCTTCGTCACACAACAATTCAACAATCACAATTAGATGTGAAGGAGACAGTATAGGCTTGTTAGTCTCCACCTGTCTCTCTGCCTTTGAACGATTTTCAGGGTGTTTTCTTATGTACCTTGTTGTGTGTTTCATTACATGAGCAACATGTCATTCTAAAACAAAAATCTAAGATACTGACTCAGTAGGAATTCTCCCCACAAAGAACCTTAATTGAGTTTCCTGGATTTGCTAATCATTATTATGTACTGGTGGATCAGATTTCACCGGAAATTGCCCTGATGCATTTTCCGGTAAGAGGAGAGACTGGCTTACAGAAAAAACAGAAAGAAGATGCTGTACTTCAGTAAGATGAAAGAAGCAACATCTTGTTTGTTGTTGGAATCAAAAATAATTAGTCAGTTATCATCAGTTGGTGTGAGACAAACCAACGACTCAAAATAGGTCTCCCTTGTTTACAGTAATTATCAACTTTGAGCAAATATATATTATATAATTTATAATAAAATAATTGCCTGATATCCATTTTATATTGGTCTGCAGAGATCACCTTTATTTTTCTTGAAAGCTTCTGGACCAAAAGTACATTTACTAGATTACGTTTAAATGTAGGCTATTATTATTACTGAATAGAGCTTGAAGCGACACAATTCACAATGCAACCTCTATTAAAAGTAGCTGTGCTGCATAACCAGCTTCTAACAGCTAACGTCACTAGTTCTTCTCGTATCATTTTAACTTTAAATTGTTGTTCACAATAATGCATCATCACCATAGATCTCTGCATGGACCTGGGCCTTGGGCTGGATAACATATTTACCTTTTAAATCCCCCCTGACTACAGCCCTTCAAAATAATTACATGATCCCAGACTAACAGCAAGCTAAATAAGCGCTAACAAATGTAACCACCTCCTATTGATGTTTAAATGTAGATTGTACACAGTAAGAAACACCTTACTGATTTAGCTTAACAACGCTACCTAGCCAGCTAACTATGCTAGGTTGTTAGCTTGTATTATTAATCAGCACTAAAGTGACAAAAACAGCTAGCTAGATAATTCGGAGCTAATCGATTTTGATTTCAAAGATGTCCCTTAGAGAAATACAGAATTCTGTGAACATGAAACTGACCAAAAACAAACAACATGACAGACATTTTCTTTGCTTACGATAAAAGGAGCTAGAAAACATTGCTAACATGTAAGCCTACTCTACTTCGAGAAATAATCGAAGTTAGCAACCTAGCCTCGCTAATTTAGCCACTAGGTTGGTAGCATAGTTTAGCTAAATAAAAGGAGTAGTAGGTTACTTTGTGTGAGTAGTGTGTTAAGTGCAGCAGCAGCCTTTAGTTGGTTGTTTTATAGTGACTTGAAGTAACTTGACTTAATTGAAAGTTACATTTTAAACTTAAATGTCAAAATACAAAATATTATTAATCCCAATATGTACAACACATGATGTGTCTATGGGTGAGGCAATGGGAGGCAGACACCAGTGTGAACCCACCTTGTGAACCACCAGAACGTCATGGTGGAGAGAAAACCAGCTGTGGCTTCAGGGCAAGGATTCTGAAAAAAATAGGAAAATGTGCAGAAAAACAAGTCAGGGGTAAACAAGGATACAGTTGACATACTTCTATGAGCAGCCAGCAACAAGTGTGTTCTCTGTGTGTGTGTATAAGTGTGTGACCTTCTTTAACAAGTAAACAGTGGCCCTGAGGCACACACTCAGACTTCCAGCCACTCAGGACCGTGAACATACAAGCTGGAATTGAAGATGTCCTTGCATGTAACATACATACATGCTTCATGGGCTCTGAGTGGACACTTCAGAAGGATGCATAACTCACAGGGTCTGTGACAACATTGGAGAAGAGAGGAGGTTTCTCATTGAAGCAGCAGAGGATCAGCTCACAGACCACAAAGGCGAAGTAGAAGTAGAACGTAGTGAATCGCAGCTTGTCGTCGACTTCGCTCTGAAATGTAAAATAAAGACACAAAGAGATGAGATGATAGCAAATATGAAATTAAAGGAAAGATCATGTGAGGCTGTGCTAGGACAAACCAGTGCTTTGAGCGAAATGTCAGTTGCTAACATTCTCACAAAAACCACACTAACATGCCAATTTGAACTAAATGCGAGGTACAGCTAATATTGATCAAACTGTTAGTTTCTGTGGGTATTCAGTCAAAAGTGAGCCTTCTTTCCAAGTTTTGGATGGACAATGTTGACCTGATGCTGGCACTAAATTAAAAGTTAAAAAAGATAAGATAAGATGTTTTGATAAATCCTATGAGGAAATTGATATTCCCAACATTCTTCAAAATATTTCATTCAAAACCGCAGTTGCAACATCATTGTTGCGCCAGACGATCACCACAAGTACAAGACAAGTTCTTTCTCAAGGAACCATCAAAGCCTGTACAAAATGTCATGGCAGTCCACCTTGACATTATGTATGGACCAGCCTACAGGCCCACAATGCCAATCGTAGAGTGCAAGTCAGACCAAAAAAGGCATTAAGGATGAAAAAATTGCATAATAGGGCCTCTTTCAGCTAAATGATTAGCATGCTAACCTTCTCACAATGCAAGTGCTGATGTTTAGCAGATGTAATTCCAGTACTGCTAATATGCTAACATATAATCTGAAAAGCCACAAACCTAATTTTACAGGTATTTGATCATAAACTAAAGAGTTAGACAGACCATTTTGACCTGGATGTCCTGTTGCAAACGCTACCTACCATCGACTAAAAATGTTAGAATTCCTGAGACTTTTAACTTGCATCCATTGATTTGAGTTCACACAATATTCCCAACACAGAAAGACCCAAAGGGAAGCCACAAACTTTTTCTCCAAACAGCTAAATCAGATGAACATGATTATAAATAGATGACCTAGTGTAAAATCACTGAATCATATTTGTTCATGGGCTAATTTTCTGGATCAACGTGATTATAGCACAGGTCTGCTGTAGCCTGGGCTGACCTGGAACACATGGCTGCGTGGTTTACCGCCTGTCTGCCTCACACTCTGACCCACTGAGCGCTCCAGGCTCTGCTTACACGTCTGTCCTGGGTTGGTGTTACTTTGAAAGCAGCCACACTAAGTAAAGACTTTTAAATATGAATGAAATGTATTTATTTTGGTTGAAAGTGTTTTTTATCATAAAGGAAGTGGAAAAGAATACCATCCATCATGTGGAACAAAAGGAATTCAGTGACGGCAATTGAACACACCTTTTTGTACTTAGACATTCAGGCTGGACAAGTGGAGTCTACTCTTAACTGATATAAAAGATTTTCCGCCCACACACACAGGATATTATTTTTTCATAAACAAATATCTTACAGTAACCTATGGTATTAGCGTCAGTGTGTGGTGCATTCATGAGGCTGACTTGCATTTCTTATACACTTCTGGTCTAATGGATATTTATTTCACACTTTTTACTGTTATTTTGAGGCTACCAAAACAATTGCAGGTGGCCTTTCCCATAAATCAGATTATCTCGCACACAGAAACATGAATATGAACCAATGTGCACATCTTAATCGGTTATTACTCTGAATATTGAGCGTAATCCAATTATAACGTGCAAGTTAACACAGCCAGAAACATTTCCATAATACAGATGATCAAGAATGCCAAAAAGAGCTTAGATCTAACAGAAATTCACCTCAATTTCCTATTTTCATGAGACAGACAGTGTCCAAACTTTTAAGAGTATGCTGAAGACTTTCCTTTTGAAAATATTACCCCATGTTTGTCTTCCTGAATCCAACATTTTATATACAATAACCATTACACATTCTAAAGCTATGTTATATGACTTTAAGTGTCAAGTACTTCATTAAAGCAAACAATTACAACTTATATTGACTTACAACAAGCGTGTGATATGTTATATCTGCTATGTTGTGTAGGGGAGAATACATAAAGATTATAATCTGTTAATTGTTTATTGAGCCTGATGAGCTGGTGGCAGCTTGTATGGAAGCCTCTTCCACAAGTGTGTGAATGTTTGTGTGAATGAATGCACTGAAAAACGGCAACGTTTAAATGTATTATATAAGTTATTTGAAATCAGTAATAGTAAATGTAACCTACATTTTATTTAGACTTAAAGGTCCCATGTCATGCTTTTCCGGTTATAACCCTCAAAGTACACCCTGTAGCGAGAAAAACTCTAACACAGAAAAGACCTGTCTATGCTTCCCCAGAACGCCTCGTTGGAGATTTCTCTTTTTCCATTTGTTTCTTAAGTGACGTAACGACGACCAAATGGACCAATTACTACACTACTCCGCGGATTTCTCAGCCTGAACTCAGCTTGAGACTGCGAGACACAGCGAAACTCAGCCTGAACTCAGCCTGAGCACACACACAAACTCACAGCTCGCTGTCTCGCAGACCACACGCAGAAACCAGGAAACGACACCAGTAATAGAGCTCACACTGTCCGCTCCTCACAGCAGCGAGCCCTGCAATGTCCCGCTAACACGGCACCCAGACCCCACGCAGCATTCTCATCTGTTTGTCATTACTGGTGTCATTTTCTGGTTGCTAACAAACGCCATTATAACACATAATCACTGATGTTCCGCTGTAACGGTGGTGGACTCATAGTGGGCGAGCTGACCAATCAGAGCACAGTGGGCTCATAGGGAGGGGGGGGGGGCAGGAGCTCCAACAAGCCGTTTAGGACAGAGAGTGAATACACATACTATACAGAGATGCTGTATGAGAAACCAAGGTGATTTTGGAACATTGAACAATGTAAATCTATTCTAGTAGACCTCAACAAAGGAATTATGATCAGTAGAAATGGCCATGCCATGGGACCTTTAACCCTCTGGAGTCGGTGGACGCGCCGGCGCAGCCAGGTGCGGATCATTTTACGTAATTATTAATCATATATTTTCGATTATAAGGAGTAGAAATATGATTCAGATATCCGCGGAATCGCTGGAAGAGTAGCTTTCCAGCGGTATCTCCTGTGAGACTGTAACCAGGGCACAGCAGCCAATATGGCCGCTCAAAGCAGCTTGACTTTACACTGTGTGGGATTGGTGGATTCGTGTGTCCGTCAAGGAAATCTCGGCCTGCAGCCATCATGGTCTGAAATGACCAATGGACATCGAGAAATCACTAAGGACCTACCCACCAAGTAAAAAAAACATAAACCACGTGTCTCCCATCAGTTTACGTCTGTGAGGAGAGAGAGAGAGACAGAGAAAATGGCTTAAAAAAAACGTTACAGTTGCCGACTTCGCTAGAGATTTTTTTCGCTAGCAGCAGTGAAGATAGAGCCTCAGAACCTGAAGTCTTCGACTCTTCTGAAGAAGAAGAATACAAAGACAACAACAAGGATCCATTTGGGTATGGGTAAGTGTAAATATTACAGTAGTAGTGTACTGGCAATGTGTGGGGAATACCGCGAAAATGAACAATAGGTTTATTGATATATATATTTTATCGATAGTCATGAACTTTTTATTGGACAAAATAGACTCTCCATTAGCAAACGTTTACTCTGTGTTAACGTTATTTTGGTGTGTAAAAGTGAGATTACATGTGTAGAGGATTAAATTAATCATTTATTCGTCCCACAACGGAGACTTTTACAGTGACATGTTTTTGCCATCGATTATTTTATCATACTGTTCTGTACAGATGAGACTTTGTCATAGATTTATTTATATGTGTGCCTGTTATTATTTTACCGTCCTGTACTGATGAGACTTTGTAATCAGATGTAGCCTATGTATATGTGTGTCTGTGATTTTATACTGAATGTAAAGTAACTGGAAATACCTATGTGTGTGTGTGTGTGAATGTGTATGTGTATGTGTATGTGTATGTGTATGTGTATGTGTGTGTGTGTGTGTGTGTGTGTGTGTGTGTGTGTGTGTGTGTGTGTGTGTGTGTGTGTGTGTGTGTGTGTGTGTGTGTGTGTGTGTGTGTGTGTGTGTGTGTGAGATCGAGAGAGACTCCTTCTCCAACACCCGAAACTTTCTTTTTATGTGTGCATTGTTATTTGTGCTTGAGCAACATTTTACTTGAACTTTATTTCAATGAAATTAGTTGTAATTATTGTCCTACATTTTAATTTGTTTTACAGAGATGTTTCACAGCTGCCTGGGCCTAGTGGCCCACAGGCGGCGTTTATCCAGCAGCCAGAACATCACCACCAAGGACCAGCAGAACATCCATCTGTGCCGGCCCCCAGGTCAAGATCTACCGTGGCTCAAGGGCCTTCACCAGAGCCATCACCACCAAGGACCAGCAGACCAGCATCACTACAGCTGCCTCACCTCCATCTGCGGCTGCCACCAGGTCAAGATACACCTCAGCACAAAGGCTCCACCACAGCCATCACCTTCAACCCAGCCAGCAAGGAGGTCTCGTGGAGGTCTCGTATAGCACTTGTACACCCCACCTACACAGCAGCCCATGCACCATCACCCCCACCTACACAGCAGCCAGACCCACTGTCTTGGAAGACAGACAAAGACCTTGACACTGTCTTGACATTTATAATGAATAGTTGGTTGAAAGTTCTGATGTTCAATATTGTAAATAGTTAGATTTTCCAGTTTCTTATATTTATATAAATAGTTGGTTGAAAAAAACATATTTATAATAAATTGTTGGTTGAAAAAAAAGGTTGAATGCTCAATTTGTATTTGTACACATCACATGAACCTTGGTATGTAATATGAAGTCATTATTCAGTCCTAATGTATCTCAGTCCCTGCTGTGGTGAAAGTAGAGTGATAAACACCTATTTTACTCAAAATTCGAATTTAATTTTTTTAATTTTAGACATGAATAACACATTTATATACAGTGTAATTCAAATATTTCACTGCTTTTGTGATCCTAAGACTTTGGTAACCAAATCTAAAACACCAAAACAATTCGATCACAAGATTTTACGAAAATCGGATGTCAAATTTTAAGCTTTTTAGCTACTTATCTCATCAAACAGTGCTCTAAGGTGAGTAATTTGCATATATAGCAATACCAGAGATTGTCCTGAACATTTTGATATGTAACACATGGGGTGCCATGTTAGAGGAAATACATTTAAAAGGTGATTTAAGAAAACATCTAAAAATCGAGAAAATACCCTTAGACTCCAGAGGGTTAATGTTATTACTTTCAACTAACCTAATACAATTATGTTTAATTTGTTAACATAATACAATTTAAATAAATATTTCATTTTTTTCAGTGTGGGGGAAGGCTGGCTTGAGTTGTATTGTGTGGAGTGGTTGCTAAAGCTAGAGAGAAGCTATATTAATGCAGTCCATTTACAGCGCTATAAGCAGATTATAACTCATTATGCAGCATTATAGAAAGTGGTACTGAAATGTTTAATAGGTCACTGAGGAGTGCTTTATTTCCGGCAGTTCGGAGCTTTACAGTTCTGCCAAAATGCCCAACACCTAGCCAAGTAATTACCTGGATCAATGGTTTGCAACAAAAATAATGTTTTGGCGCTGCTTCTGAATTATATTTGACATGTTGTTGTTGTTGTTGTACCCTGTCTTGTCTTGTCGCCTGTGGGATTTGTTCGCAGTGTGCTGCAGCTAACAGCCCTAGAGGTGAGATAAGTATGGTAGGAACAACAGACCTACTATTCCCTCTGTGCTTAGTGATGCCCTGGGCTGACCCCTCTCCAAACATCCACTCACTGTAAGCTCCTGAGACAACGTGGAGGGGGAGGGGAGAGACAGAGCTGACAGATGAAGTAGTCTCAAACGTCAAGAGCACTGAGGAGGCAGAGGAGGAAGGAAATGGAAGAGAACCACCAGAGCAAAGACAAGAGCATTGGGGATGGGGAAGAGGATGATGGACGTGAACTAAATACAATTATGTGATATTTGTTGACATAATACGTTTCATAAAAAATATTTTTTTTCAGTGTGTAAAAGACATTTGAGAGCCGTTCTCACCTGGCTGGAGGCCTGGAGGATCTTGGAGCGGAAAGGCACGATGGCACATAGCACACACAGGAACCAGAAGATGAAGAGGACCCCTGAGGACTGGACCCCGCGTAACCTCTCAAACTGGATCAGAAACGTGGCCAACAGCTGAGAGAGGAGGGCAGAGGCAGAATGTTAGATTAGCCAGGGTTTAATCACTGAGGGCATGTAAGGTGAACCGCAGTCTGACTGGGTCAGCCTTTCATGCTTCATAGCTCTCAGGAGAACTGCGGATAAGCTTCACTCAAGTATATGGCTCTGGATAAATGCTTTCAGCCTGCTACTGATGGCCAGCTAGGACATAGGGGCACCAACAAACAATATAACTGACAGGAAGTGATGACAAGATAAATGGTCTGTCTCAAAACAATACTACATGGGAGAGAAAAAACAATTAAGGGTACTAAAACCAGAGAGAAATAAATGCTATCGATTTATAAATGTGGCGTTAAATGATCATTTAAATGCTGTTATATTTGCAATTCCAAATTGGTGGTGAGATCCAGATAAATCAAGGAAGACCTTTTTGTTTTTTTATTTTATTGGCAGTAACATTCAAATGTCTATTTAGATGTTTTTGTTTAGTAACTGCTGAAACTGACATTAGGTATGTAGTACATGCTGTATGGCAGGGGGTGCCCACACATTTTCAGCTTGGGAGCTACTTTTAAAATGTCCAAGTCAAAATGATCTACCTAGGTCTACCCTGCCCAATCTGTGGCCCCACGCAAAGTCATGAGGCCCTCTGTGCTGCGAGCGTCGACGGGGGGTGCTAGTGAACTGCGAGTGCCGGAACCTCGCAGCGGCGGAGGCCCCACGCAGTGTGCGTCATCTGCGTGTAGGGAGGGGCGGGCCTGTCTACCTGCATTTTTTATGTAGGTAGACAAGTGGCAAATGCCATAATAAGGATGTTTTTGTTTTTTTTAAATGCCATGCGATCTACCCACACTACCTTTGCGATCGCGATCAATGTATTGGGCACCCCTGCTGTATGGGAATAGTATTATGGATTTGGGAAACTGCATTAGAGACTACAGCTGCTTTGGGCACATGCTCACTTTGAAAATGTACCTTTTTAATTATATTTAGACTAAATATTAGGGCTGAACCGAATAACTTGAAGCTTCATTCATAACGTCATCATTCAAATTGTTAATCAACATGCAACAGGTAATAATCAGCATCAGTAATTCCAGTTCAATATATATGCAAGTTGACTTGATTATATCATATCACTGTGAGCTCTGTATTAGAAAATGATGGAAACATTTTTTTTAAAAGCATTAAATTATAAACGAGAGAGCCACACATCCTCATTCTGTTTTTTGTTAGACATATCCTCACCATGGTCATGCCGAGCACCAGCGGGGTGACAAAGTAGATGGGCGGCTGTGTGTTTCCCTGCCGCAGCTCGTGGAATGTGTAGAAGAGATCTGTCCAACACACAATCCATAACAACAAGCCAAACACCTGAGAGCAGAGCAAGAGAGAAACGAGGCAAGGTTAAAAAACAGACAGACATCAAATACTTAAAAACCAAAGGTTATTGTGGCTTAGTTCCAGCAACATCATTGGATGCACACTTGGGACTTTCTCTCATACAGCATCACTGGAAACTGAGAATCTCAAGTCTAGAATAGCCAAATGATTGCATTTAGTTTTTCCCATTCATTCTAGTTAGCCTAGCTAATTCACTATCATTTTTTTTTTTTTTGAGTAAGAAACAAATGTAACAGCATGGTAAGTTGGTAACTACATTACAAAGACTTGTTGAACAAATGTAAATAATTGCTTGCATCAACATTATTATATTAGAGAACTATAAGGAAATTAGTGTTGGTACAATTTAAGGGTCTATTATCATCTGGCCGGGGACGACAGCTGGAAATGAGCAATGTTGGCTAAGCTGCCCCATTTACTGTTTATTGTGACAGTTGATTAATGTGGACTGTCCACGACACTATAAACAAATAAACGTAACTAAACAATGTCAGTCAAACACCCTAACACAGTGGTTCTCAAACTTTTTCTGTCAGGCCCCCCCTTTGGAGAAAAAAAAAAGTCGGGCCCCCCCAACACAAATAGTCAGGCTCAGTGGCGGCGCCAGAGATTTCTTTTGGGGGTGCTGTGGGGTAGCTTGACGTTTCATAGAGGGTGCTGAAACATTTAGGGTTTCCCATTAATGTACCGGGTCGCTACAGTGGAATGTTCTACTGCAACAATCCCCACACGCATACACACTATGTACCCGCAACTGTTACAATGAAGGCTCGATATTCAGCTCACGGCATATAGATGTAAGCAGGGGTAAAGTGCTATTTTTATAGGTGGTGTGTGGACCTCACATAGGGGGGTCCGGGGACAAGCTCTCCCGGGAAGATTTTTAAATATTGAAGTTAAATGCATCAATCTGGTGCACTTTGAGAGCAAAATGAAGAGATCTATGGATACATCTCTCAACACAGAACTGTAAACAGATTTACAATTTATGGATATTTTACAAATCACCCTTTTAAACTTTATTCTTGTTTTACTGTCATATAGTATTTCATACCTGTTTTTAATTTATTCTCTTATTTTTTTTATAACTATAATGATCATATAAACGTGTGCCTCGGAAATAATTGTTTACATTAATGGTGACCAAAACGTTTGAGACCCACTGAGATAACTGAGAGAGTCCTTTAGCTCACTAATGGCGCGTTTCCACTGCAGCGGGTAGCCCCGTTTAAGCGTCCTTAACCGTCCTCAAGCGGCCAGGCCGGTTTTTGGTGGCGTTTCCATATAGCCTAGTACCGGCCAGCGGGTACTTTTTCCCTCTTTTTCCGGCCCCATAAAATCGTGGTTCCCTCAGACCAGGGCCAGGGCTGAACTAGTGACGTCAACACTCTCGACTGCTGATTGGTCAGAGAGAATCGTCACAAGATCGCGCGCGAGTTCATCCCTAGCGTCGCATATATATCTAGAAGCAAGCTTGCAGCATTTTTATAAACAGCATTTTGTAAACGGAGGAGCTACACAATGGCTACGTCTAATAAGAAAAGCACACCGTGGTCGACCGAGGAGGTGACGACGTTCCTACATCTCATTGGGGATGATCAACATCCAGCGGGAGCTCGACGGAACAACTCGAAATGTGAACAAAAACAAAGCCGATCGCCCCGCCTACACTGCGTTACTACCCCAGGTCCTAAACTGTAATGGAAATGCGCCACGGCCTCGGACGGCCAGCGAGGCAGCCCGAGGCCTGAGCGAGGACGCTTAGGGACGCTTAAACGGGGCTACCCCGCTGCAGTGGAAACGCGCCATGAGTCTCTCAGTCTGACAGGAGAGGACTCTCCTCCACTTTGTTGTTAAAAAAAACTCCTTATATCCGTTAGCGTAGCTCGCTAGCACCAGAAGCTAACATCAACGATCTCCGGTACCGGTGCACTATCTCTCTCTCTCGCGCACATACACAAAATGGCTTGTTCCACAACACACACACACACACACACACACACACACACACACACACACACACACACACACACACACACACACACACACACACACACACACACACACACACACACACACACACACACACACACACACACACACACACACACACCACACACACACACCCACACACACACACACACACACACACACACACACACACACACACACACACACACACACACACACACACACACACACACACACACACACACACACACACACACACACACACACACACACACACACACACACACACACACACACACACACACACACACACACACAAGCTTAATGAAACACAGAGACCCAGACGTAATAGTACTGTATCATATTATTTTCGAATCAATAATTTTTCAAAATATGATTTATTTTATTTTTTTTAATGACATTTCTTTTTTTCTTTTTTAATAACCATTTTTCCTCCTGGTCTCTCGTTCCCCCCTGTCATGCCTCTGCGCCCCCTGGGGGGGCGCGCCCCCTACTTTGAGAACCACTGCCCTAACACATGCCTGAAGCTGGCTGTCCAATGATTTTCATTTGTCTTTAAATCATGCAGTTTCAGGAGCAATATAATCATTTCCATTGAAATGTAAAATATATCTAACTGTTTTAGAGCTATTCAATGAAGAACAGATCAACCAACAGTACTCATAGCACTAGATGGCATTGTGAATATCAGCCACGTGTAACAATCTAACCTTGTTCTGGAGTGCACTGTGATCAAATCTACAACAATGAAGTCCCCTCTCACCGTTTTGAACCTGTTCATTATGGACATCATGATGTAGCCCCTGTTGTTCCTCTTGAGATAGAAGAGGTAGATGGGGCAGACGGCCCAAAGGTAGATGCACGGCAGCCATGACAGGACGGAGAGCTGGAAACACTCCGGCAGGTCGGGCCGGTCCGTGTGGAACGTCTGATTGGCTACCTGCAGACACACGATATGGGGAACAACACTTTAGTACAAAGTCTCCTGAAGTCTGACCATTCAGTTACAGTTTGTTCATAATACGCTGTCCTGCACATCTGTTTAAAGTCCTCATATCCAAATGTTGATACATTATTACAGTATACAGTGCCTATTCTACCCTACAGTATTTCATTTCTAAACTTTTCAATTGTTATAACAATATATATTTCTTATTCTGCAACTTACTTAAACCACATTGTCTTTTACAAAATTGTAAGTACTTGTTAAGTATATTTGATGTTGCATCGTCGGAGGAGCCTTGTAATCCTTTAAATGCAGTGCTTCATATTTGATCAAAAAACCCAAACTGGTATGTCTGACCTTCTCACTGGATTTGCAGAAACTCTGCTCCGACATACACTTCTAAAAAGACATCGCCACACCTCCAACACCCAACCAAAAACACCACTTCTAGTTTATCAGAGCAAATGGTTCCCTTCAACACTGTGAACATATTTACCCATCCGTCATGGGAGAAGAAAACATGATGTGAAATCCTGTTCTTTGTATGTTAGAAACTTGTCTGCCACCCTCTGTGCGATATCATAGTAACTTTAAATGCCAGGATTAACAGCTTTACAAGCAGGTTAGAGCCAGAGCAGCCTGACAACATTCCTCTAACTGTGGTATATGCAGTAACCAGGAATGTATTGGATTTTAAATCTTTGAAAAGAAGCAAAGGCATCAGCAATCATTTAGGGGTTAGAGATGTACCAAGATGTTTAAATCAGATATTTATATGATGTTCATAATACACATATCCAGCACCTCTTTGATCATATTATATATATATATATTGCTATTGTAATTTACTCTTTTACCTAGTCACTACATTTGTATTTTCAGTGTATTTATTTGCAAAAAAAGTTACACAACACACAATAAACCAAAGTAAAAGATGAATGTGACTGATAGCATTATTATTATTTGTTTATATTCCTTAGATATCGAGATAAGATGGCTACTGTGAATTATCCTTTGCTACGCTAATCATGTGATGAAAAACTGATACTGTGCCTGCCTTTATTCCATTTAACCTTGAAACTTGAATTGCATGCAGAGCTGTCAAAACCCAGAAACTCTTTGTATTCCTAAATGAATCAGATCAAAGACTGTCAGCTATTTATAGAGGTGGGAAATGAAGAAAATCTAAGAAAATGCCATTCTGCAAAATAATACATCTTAAATAGGATATAATATGCTCATGTTGTGCCTCTACTGTGACATGTTTTCATGCTGACATTTTCAAAAAGGTCATTTCAATCTTTGCAGACCTTTTACATGTACATGCACTAAAACCTAATAACACACTACAGGAAAGAGAAAACCCCCAAAAAGCATAATAGGGCCTCTTCAAAACATCTTATGAGACACAGTTTACCACAAACACAATGCCGAATATGGGGTGGAAATAGATCGGGCTAGTGGTTTGGTGTGCTGATCCTCAGATCAGAGGACCAGGGAAGCACAGGTTCAATCCCACCTTGACCACCGCAGGCAACATGCTGTTGTGTCCTTGGGCAAGACACTTCACCTTAAATTGCTCCTGTTGGTATTGTCCACAGTAGGGCTGCAAGATATTGGAAAAAAACTGACATTGTGATATTTTCTCCCCCTGCGATATATATTGCGATATGAAAAAATACAAGAATTGAAGAAAAGGCCATTTTTTTCCCCGCAAAACATCCTTTCTTGAACTTTCATGATACAATTGGTATTTTTTTAACTATATTTAACCGGATGAAGAATTTTAGTCACGGACGTCTGGATCTGAAGTTATAACTTCAGATCCAGACGTCCGTGACTAAAATTCTTATTGTTATACATTTATATTGTGTGTTCTTCAGATACTCAATTGGAGTTTCTCCTAGTGTTGATATGTATACAATTGCTGTTTATTTTGTAGAGTTATGTCTTTTTTTAAAAACTCATGTCTAATGCATAACATTTCTGCTGTGACATATCAATTTACCAATGTGGGATAAATAAAGTATACAGTGTATCCATCTATATAAATATATGTTTTATTAATTGTATTGTAATCTAAAATGGAGCAACTGTGTGATTCCGACACTGATATGTTAATGTGTAACTTTTTCCACACCATGCATATGAAAACAGATCATTTATTTTGCAGCAGAGCAACAATAACTGAGTGATCCGAGGACATCCGGAGGAGATGGGTAAAGTAAACATGAAGCATAGTGGGATGCAGCCCTGACTCAGCCCGTGGTTATCGTGCTCCCCTGGACAAACACAGTACAGGACCCACCCACAGACGGAACCAAGATAAACACAGGGTTGCTGTGGTATGAGGTGTTGGGTAATTGCTCGTGTTGGTGTGTGTGGCAGCTTTGAAATGTCTCTTCTTAAGGAGTCCTACAGTATACCCTCTGGCCCTAAACACAATGTGATGTGTAAATGACCACAAGCACATATATTTCTGTCTTTTTTGTCTATCATACACCCAGAAAAGGTGTTTAAGCTTTTGAATACCTGATAAGGCCTGAACATATTCTCATTTGTTTGAATAGTTGTTTGTCTATGCATCATCCAGTACATCTAACTGAATCCAGGGGAGCAAATAATTAAGACCCTTATGTTGTAAATATTGGAACCTTTTGGGATATTTACTGTTTTACTTGCCAAGAACCAAAATTAGAAGTATGTAATGTGCAGTCAACATAAAGCTACAGCCAGCAGCTATTAAGCTTAGCATAAAGAGAAACAGATAGTCGTGCTTTTTGTGCCAAAAAACAGCTATTAGCTCCTCTAAAGCTTTAACACCAACACAAACGTACATTGAAAAGCAACAAATGATGATTAAATGTGACAAAAGTGTGTACCAGTTTAGGGTGAGGTGTAAAGAAGCATAGGGTAAACATGTTTCTCAATTACTGCTAATAACTTTTCACTTAGGCCCCGGCCCCACCTGGACGAAACGGGTTGTATCCGCATAGTTTCTCTTGCGTATAGCCATGGGCGTCGCAGCCATTATATGAGGGTGGGACAAGTCCCCCCCACTTTTTCAAATGATTAGTTTAGACCCCCCCACTTTTACCATGTGGAAAGCCCGTGAATCGGTCTCTCCACTCGCCGCACTTTGTAGAGCGCTGTGTCAGTGCTTCACTATCAAATCCATTCCACTTGCTTATTGAGAGAATGCCCAAATCAATGAAACTCCGTACCATGTTTTCACTGCTGCTTTGTACCAAGGCAGATTCTCCCATAGCGAGCGCATGTTCAAGGAGTGTAGTCGTAGTTGGACAGCTCAGATCTGTTGTATGAAGCGATGCCGGTAGCGGAGGTAAGGCACACACACCAAGTGTTCAGGACATTGTTAATACAGCGAAAATCAAAGTTGACGATCTCTTGGTTTGATATGTTTTCTCCCCCAGACAACATGGACATAAGAACATTTTTTTCAAAGAATAGGAAATTAAGTCTTCAGCTGGTAGCAGTTAATCAGTTAACAGTGATGGCGGCGGTGGCGGCAAAAGCGTCTCACTTCTGGAGAGGAGTTTTGTCTTTATGTTATGATAGAGAGACACAAATACTGAATAGTTTAGTTGAGAAAAGGCATCGAAATGCCAGGTTACTAGTGTTTATCATGTAAACAGGGAACATGAATAACCCCATCTCTCTGTGCTCATGTAAACACCATGATGTCCATAGAGACGCAGTCAGTGTGTTTTACTGGAGCCTCAGTTCAATAAGAGATTATTTTCTGAGTTCTTTAAGGTACTCTCTCTCAAAATGGTAATGTGCATTATATTTTAATTATACTTCTTATCATTCAGAAGCTGTTTGTGTGTGTTTATGTTTTACTGAGTGCTTATAGGCCATTTCCATCCCAGTATTCAGTTAACTATTTATTTTCTGCGCACATTACATAGACTAGCTAATATTCTACCTCCTGCTTGGGACTTTGAGTCTTCAAAATGTCCAATGTCACAGACTGGGACTTACTTTAGAGTCAGTTGTATTTACATTCAGTATGACTTGTTATGATTCAATGTGAAAGAGTATACTGCTCAATACATAATGATCACTTCACCACCTCTCTTGACATCTAGGCGCTTGAGAGTGAGTCAGAGGCAGAACACAGGGACAGTGGAGAGAGGTCCATTGCTGAGGTGAGTGATGAAAGGGAAATGACAGTTTAGAGTAAATTGTGGGACTCTCATCCCAGAATGTTAAGGAAATCAGTGGGGATATTGAAAAGGAAACATTTCAGTCAAGGGGCATCATATGACCAATATAGACAGAAGAGCAACATTTAAGTCAATGATACCATTCCTAGGTGAACTTAACATCGGTATGGAGTCAGATCAGTCGCAATATTAATAAATGCTCACAGAAGGATTCACAAATGTATTTTGCGATTTATATATAAATGACTCTCCACAACAATATCTCTCAATGCACTCACAAATATTTATTGTTGTATATAAATGTACAAAAAATTGGCATTTAAACTGCTTTTTATTAATTCAAAGACGGCTCTGAATTAATAATCAAATATGTTTCCTTTCTTTACTACTGGATGAAATTACAAAATGTACCCATCATTTTCTTCATGCTAGTATAGCTACATAAAAGTATCAAACCACCTGTTAAAATGCACCAGAATACAGGAAATCTATTTTTTTTCGTGGGGGAGGACCCCCAAACCCCCCGTTAAAAATGTCCCCCCCACATTCAGGATGCTTCCTACGCCCATGCGTATAGCCCTTTCGTTTACACGAGGCCGTAACAAAACGATAGAAACAGACCCCGCAAACGAAAACGGGTCCCAAGGTGGATAGATCTGCAAACGGAACGCTCTGGGGGGGCAAACGGATCCGTATGTATGCCTCTATACGATCATTTCCTGATAACAATGAAATAGCCCCGTCTCCCTCTCCCCACGTCTCCTGCTCAGAGATAAGCTGCTGGGCTGTCAGAAAAGGGGGAGGAAAAGAGAGGCTCCGTTTATTATTATTATATAGAGTCGTTATCAATTTGCTTTAAAGCTCAATAAATAACAAAGAAGACCTCTGACCAGCACTTTTCTAATTTTGTACGGAAGATTTCAACTTTAACGGACATGTTGACCGGCGAAAAAATGTTTTAACGGAAACTGCCGCACGGTTCCCTCGTCCCTTGGAAGAGGTGGAGAGGTGGGTGTTTTTCAACTGCTGGTGGACTACCGGAGAGATTTACAGCAGGAGAACAGGCCGTCCACCGCGGAGAATAGACAGAAGGGCAACCGTGGCAACCATGCTCCAGGGTCTTCTTCGCTGCTTTTGGTGTATTTTGTGGCGGTAGCAGCGCCACTTACAGGCCTGGCATATGTACTACAGCGTTTCCAGCATTTCCAGCGGTCTCGTGTGAACGGACAAGTTAATGAATCGAATGCGTGTGAACCGTATGAACGGAAGACTTTTTTGCAATTGCGTTTGCGTTTTACCGTATGCATCCTCGGGGCCGGGGCCTTAATGACAGAATGTTGCTAGGTTTAAAGTAACGAATATCTGATATTACCAACCTATCTTAAAGTATAAATATCACTGATTCTAAATCCAAATATTTCTCCAAGTGTGCAGATTAAAATAAAAGTCATACATGCATAACCCCATGTACAAACACACTTTGGTTTTTGTACAGATAGAAAAAAGAATATGAAGCAAGTTAAGCAGTTAGCTTTAGATGTGCTCTAAATGTCTATTTGATATTCAACTGATTATTTAACAAGGAAAACTGAAAAAAGTTGCACTGGTTTAGGTTTTCAAATGATTAACATTTGCTGCCTGTCCTAGTCTCAGATTAGAGTAATTGAGGTGTACGTTTAATTACAAAACTGTTTGAAATACCATCACAAGGGACAACACTTAAGTTAAAAATGACAGATAAAACTAAATGTAAGTACTTCAGGTTTTCCAGTTAACAGGTGTAAATAAATACCAGCCTGACTGTAGTGTCACACAGTATTGCATTTAAGAGTAACTAAAAAGAAAAGGAACATTTACCTTTTCTGAAGGTTTTGTTTCTCATTCATTTCAAAAAGCTGACAATACACTGTCAAAATAAACTACAATGCAAATGTCTGCTAATCATGTAACCAACGTTCTTCTTTATCCTTCCCCAGCCCTGTATTTAAGACTTCACTCTCGTCCTCCATGTTTGCAAAAACCACGTAACCTTGAATAATTGGAGACAGTATTGATCATTCTCTCTTTGGGTATTTTGTTCACAACAACAACTGTCAACAACTGTCTTCTGAAGTTTTAGAGACGTAACGTATATCGACTAATCGAGAGGAATATTTGATAGGTCGATTATTAGCACAACACTGGAGCAAAACAGGCCGTTGTCACGCTCCTTAACACCATAGTTGTTAGAAGTAATGGATTCTGCAGAGTTTTGCATTACAAATGTGTCCACAGCACAACGATTTATAAGTTCTCCATTCCAACGCTTTTTTCCTCATGCCAACCTGAGCAGCAGGGGAGCGGCCAACAGCACATTATCTGTGTTGTGTTTGTAACACACCTCCCTATCACACTCGGCATGGAACAGAGGGCTGAAAGCAAATGTCACATTTAAAAGCATGTAGTTATCTCGACTGCCCACTGGGGAAAAGGCAGCGAGTAAATATCCACTTTAATCACACCATTGTGTTTTATTTGCTCACACATCACATTTGTTATTATCTTAGTGGCAAAGACACTGAATGCACATAAGAAATGGTTTAATTAATTCCTGCTATATCGGCTCACCTTCTAAAAGGAATATTCACACAGTGGTGAAACTTTTTAAATATTTGCCAGGGGAAATTAACATTTCAGTTCGTTTGAAAGTGATAACAAAAAGGAGATTGTTTCCATGGATGAAGGGACTACATAAAGGCTACGTTTTCTAAGCGTATGTGGTTATTGCAAAACGTGTTCCCTTTTCCATATATGTAATGCTACATAGGCTGTTATCATCACATTAGCGCCTACCGATACAATCTGAAACTGAAGATTGCGTAACTGCACATAAAATAATACATGTCATTTATATAGCACTTTTCCTGGAGCTCAAAGCGCTTGAAAGGTTAACAATCAATAATAATTGCGCTATTGCAGGGGGGGCGCGTGAAGCTTGGGAAGAAGTTTGTAAACAAACATTGGTTGCTCGTAAAAGAGAGAGAGAGAGAGAGAGAGAGATAGAGAGAGAGAGAGAGAGAGAGAGAGAGAGAGAGAAGAGCGAGAGAGACGAGAGAGAGAAGAGTGAGAGAGAGATAGAGTAGAAGAAGAGACGAGATGAGAGAGAGAGAGAGAGAGAGCTGCGATGAGAGACGGCTAGAGCGAGAGTATGAGAGAGAGAGAGAGAGAGAGAGAGAGAGAGAGAGAGAGAGAGAGAGAGAGAAGAGAGAAGAGAGAGAAGAGAGAGAGCAGAGAGAGAGAGAGCGAGAGAGAGAGAGCGAGAGAGCGTCTCTCTCTCTCTCTCTCTCTCTCTCTCTCTCTCTTCTCTCTCGCTCTCTCTTCTCTCTCTCTCTCTCTCTCTCTCTCTCTCTCTCTCTACTTATAGTTGGACCTTTTATGTCTTGTTATTATTAGCAAAGAAAATGTAATGTTTGTACAACTATATACAATTCATTCTACCAATCTCCGTGGGAACCAGATTAGGGGGGGCTCGAACATATTTCCAATTTGGGACCGCTGCTACTAATCAATGATGAAATATATGGAAATCAAACGCAACACAATTTCCAAGCCTTATAGTAAAGAAATAACCTTGCAAAGCATTACAAAGGTGTTATATATAGTTTGAGTGCATGTAAATGGTCTGCAAAGGCTAAAATCCCAAAGTTCCCTCCAGAGGGAGTTTCTCTCCCACACTCTCCCCCTCACTCTCCTTAGTTATTCTCATATACAAAGTTACATTAATATTAGGGCCGGGACTTTAACGCGTTAATTAAGATTAATTAATTACACAAAAATTAACGCGTTAAAAAAATTAACGCATTTTAATCGCACTTATTTTTGCACCGCGGAACGTTTCTCACTGGATGAGTTTCAGGCGTACCGATTATACTGGAGCACCAACTAACGTTCATGACTTCAGACAACAACAAACCACAGTGAACAACAGTGGGAAATGTTGTTTTAAAAACGGACGGATGGAAGCGTCGATAAGAGCACGGTTGTGTGCAAATTATGCAAAAAGGAATTCGCATATCACCGCAGCACATCAAGCCTCAAGTATCACCTCAATGCAAAACATATAGCAGCTAGCGTGGACGTTAGCCTCTTTTATCGCGTTCACACCAAAAAGAGCCGGTACTAAAATTAGTTCATGAGAACCTTTTTACCCCCACGAAAGTCCCTGCTCTCTAGCAGGGACTTTCGTGTGGGGCTCTCTTGTGAGAAAAGAGCTATATTTCTGATTGGCTGGGCGGATTGCAAACCACGCCCCGTAAAACTCCCAAAAAGTTTTGTGAAGCCGCCATTTTATTATCCTCGCATTAGCATTATTAGCATTAGCCCAGCGCAGAAACGCAGAGAGACTAACTTATGGCGACACAAAATAAAACATTGGAGCGGGTGGAGATGAGGAGGTGTCGGCGTTCTGGCGATTTACTCGGAAGGCTGCTGGGAGTCCCAGCAGCTTCTACTGAAGCCAGTCCCCAACTCCGGGGACTTCCGGCCGGGGACTTTGGGCGGCAGTATACGCCGTGAAGTGGTTTGCGGCCTGCCAGTAAACCCAAAGCAGAAGAAGAAGAAGTGACGTCAGCGGCTTCATTTGCCTAATCCTCCCCCAGGTTCAAAGAGTTCTCATGAACTAAGTTCTCATGAACCTTTGTGGGAAAAGTACTGCGGTGTGAATGCGCCTAATGGTATACTAAAATCCATGTGAAAAAAATTGCTTCTCACTGTTCTCAGGTCAAATATTTATATGTGATTAAAAATGCGATTAATTTCGATTAATTAATTACAAAGCCTCTAATTAATTAGATTAATTTTTTTAATCGAGTCCCGGCCCTAATTAATATGTAACACTCGCACTTCTATTGGCTAGCACTTCAACATATTGATCGTGGCAGGCTAATGGGCGGGACATTTCTAAGCGTTTGACCAATCACAACAGAGCCGGCCAGCTGCAGCACAGGCAGCAGTATGAGAAAAATAAAGACCCATTTTGAACATCAAAGCATAGACACGTGTCACAGTAGAGGCACTAAATACAAATATGAACCTTAGAATAATATGTCCTCTTTAAATGGAAACTGTTTATAAAAGGCATTGAAATTACCATTAATTAATTAAAAACAAAACTGACTAGTACTGATAACTATCAGCTGTTACCACACTGCAGCTCTTACTGAATGCGGAAGGGTTGGCTTTTTGTTCCATTTCACAGGCTTTCAGGCACTATGCATGTAACCTGAAACTTGAACAAAAGGTGAAGGAAAAGGGTGAGGCACTATCAGAGCGCCAGCAGAGAGAAACAGGAATACAAGAACAGGGAGTCTGAAACTAATAGTAAATGAAGCAGAGAGTAGGGCTGTGCGATTATGGCAAAAATCATAATCACGATTATTTGGTCAATAATTGATATCACGATTATTTTGACGATTATTCATTGACCATTTATTGAACTTTAAAACAAATAATATTTGACCAATAAACAAGATCAATAAATGTGTTGGAGCGCACTTCCAAAACCATACTAAACATATATTAATATGATAAATAAAAATAAATTAGACCAAAATAAATGAAATCAAATATGTTGCAGTGCACTGTCACAACCTACTGAAAACTCCTTAACATATAGCCAACATTTTGGTAAAACATATTCAACATATTCCACTCAGTTAAACGTTGAAGGCTGGCCAACCGTCATGGTCCAGAAGTAACAGGAAATAAATGTTGAGCTACAATTTAAGACCAAATAAAAATGTTTAGGCCACCATGGTCACACCATGCTGGTAGGGCTGCTCATGTCATCTCTTAAAGATGCTTTGCAAGAAACACCAGGCTGTTTACATGGTCTGGTTTCAGAGATGAGCGCAGGCAGGTGACGATATTGCCACCTGTACTGAAGACCCTCTCTGAAGAGGAACTTGTGGCAGTGCTGCCACATATGACACAGGAAAAAAAGAAAAGACTCTGAAGAACCCTTTCTTTGCCATTATATAAAAATAGTGTTGCTACAAAAGTATAAATTAGGCTTACTAATAAGACAACTCAGATCTGAAGCTACACAGTAATCTGCTGCCAACGTGCAATAAAAAAGACAACATTAATAGAATCAAACCCATTTTTTGTTGCATTTTATTAGAGTATAAAAATAAATGCCTTTTAAAATAGGATGCAAGCAACACTAGTTTCTGAACTGATAGACTATAATCAATTTAAACAGAACAGATCTTAATGTTTGCATTCTTATACCATTTTGTACAATAATTATCATGAATAAGTTCAAACAAACTAAAACTTACAGCAGATTAATAACGGTATCTAACTTGAGTTTTTATTATATCAAAAACCTGTTGAAATGCTGCTGTTATTTTTACTGTCCCACAAAAGCGCGTCGCAGCCTCCAGGAAAGCTTCTTTCATAACTTCGCCGTCTTCGAAAGACTTCATGTGTTTCGCAAGAACGTGACTGACACGATAAGATGCTATGGTAGCAGCCTTGCTCTTGTTGTTGTGCCTGGTGAAAATGGACTGCTGTGCATTTAGCTGTCCTCTCAGGCCCCTCCCCTTTTGGAGCGTAGGGCAGAATTAGGAGGGAATTCCGTCTCGTAGCGTTTGTGCACTGTTTTGAAATGCCGCTCCTAAATTACCCTTCTTCGATAAAGTCACGCTCGCATTGCAGATGAGACAGATGGACTTTGAATTGGAATAGATACAAAAATAATGATCCTCCCACTCGGAGTGAAAATTATATATTTTGGGCTTTTTTGCTTCTGCCATAATTGCGGTCTTGTGTGTGTGCGGACTGTCACTCCTGTTGACCATCCATGCTGTTGACACGGACAACGTCAGCGAACTAGTGCACTGCTCACCAGCCACGCCCGGACACATGGGGTGAGGCCGGCCAATCAGAAAGCTTTGATGCGTTCAAGTGCATTATTCTGGCACGGGAACATTATGTTACAGGACATTAACGATAAAACAGAATATTGTTGTTCTATTTTTAGACACATCTCGCGATCGACTGGGAATCTCCCCGCGACCCTTCTTTTTAACTAGTTGCTGCTCTTGTTCTGAGATCTTCGCTTGCGCTGAACACTCACAACACATGTCACTCCCACGTGGCCGAGTGGGCTTTTAGGGAGGGGCGAAAGCGCACCCAGCAAAATAATCGTATTTTGTCAATTATGCTGTTTTCCTAATCGTCGCAAGCCATAATCGTAATCGCGATTAAAATACGATTAATTGCACAGCCCTAGCAGAGAGTGTTGTTAACATTGGTGGCATTGTTGCATAGAACCGAGTTATTATCAAAGGATGGCGTCAAAGCAACAGGGAGCTACAGCATGGCTTACCCAAAGTTACATCATTGCCTAATGAGCATGAATCAATGCTGAGAGTTGCACAGAGACTGTGGAATCATGTAACGTGCAGCTGTTGTAAGAATCACATTAATCAATCTATTCTATTTAAGGGTGTGAAATTGGTTCCAAAGGACTACCTTACCATCACATGGCCCGACAAACAATGTCAGCTATATTTTGTAGCAGAAAAGAATGAACCGGATTCTGCAGGTTCTATAATGCAGCATCTGATCCCTCCGTCCTCCATCCTGTTTCAAACCCCATTCCTCCTGTTTACAATCAAAGTCTCAATCCCATTCCAAAATATATACTTATGATATCACTTCAAAAAGTTGCTCCTGTGCCACAGAAGATAAATACAAGTCTGTTTACTGGTTAAGCACTCCTTATGCTCAGTAAACTGAATTGTATGCGTAATATAGTAGCCCTTTTAGGGATGTCACAAGAACCAATACTTTGGTACCAAGTCAATTCTGAAACATTCTGATAACCGTGACAATACTGTTTTGTTTTTTATATAGTAAAGCAGGTACATATTACAGGCACACCATCCTGTCGCCCCTGGGATAGTAGAAAATATATTTTGGAAACAGAAAACTCAGGGGACGCATCTTATTTCTCTACCTTAAAGCTACATTGTCAACGATCAAATACGTCGGTTAGCACAGTCAAAGCATTCCCGGGGTTTAGTGATGTAAAGCTATTAATGTGAAGCAGAAGAAGCAGGAAGTGATCCGTTTGCATCACCAGTAGCACATCACAGCATTAATAGGGATACAGGGAAGCACAGTAGAAAATAGTGAGACTAAAATACGGAACAAACCTCCAAAATAGTCTTGCTTAACAAACACCAAAAGAGCCCCTAAAGGGAAAAGGTTGGGATGACGGGTTACTTTCACATGGTCACAAGAACGTTCCTCACGAGCATGACATACTTTCGCGGTGCACAAAAGAGGAAGTGGAGCACACAGGAGACCGCTATTTCATTGCAGACTGTTATGTTTATGTGTGGAAATGACATTATTTGACTTGTATTTCGCACTCAGACTTCATTTTAAGGACATTACGGCCAGGGGTGTAGAGCTATATTTGTTTAAGCACCGGATTGGCAAAACAGGAGAGTGTGTGCACCAGTCTGCCTTGATCTATGAATTCATGTCCGTGACTCTCACAGTATCTGCTGCCCGCAGCTGTTTTATAGAAGGAACACCTCCTCACTTCATGACATCTCTGCAGCACCAGGAGGCAGCGGGAGGGTTAACTCAGCCTCTGAGAAGACGAGCACGTAGTGCCTTTCACGCACCGCCTTCACTGTGTTTACCTTCAGAAATAATCATTAGTAAGGCTAAAGAAAGAGCGACCGCAGGCTGATGTGTTTTAACCACTCACACGCGATTTAAACGCAGACTTGTGTTCCTCCATGTTTCGCTGTTATTGTTTCACTGAGCGGACCCGCGATTTTTTTTCAAACGCTTTTTTGGTCCATCTGCGACGGTAATAGGTTTTGTGGGCTGTGATGATTCGGCTGTACCTTTAGTAATGAATATTAAATGTTGTGAGGAAATCTTTCCACCAATAATTCCAATAAGTAATCCAAAATGTATTCACTTCAGGTTTACGAAAGTAACTGTAATCAGATTACTCGTTTTTCAAATGTAACGCGAGCTGAATACAGTTACTTGATTTTTGTATTCTGATTACGTAACGCCGTTACATGTATTCCGTTACAACCCAACCCTGAACATGTATTACTACTCTAGTAAATAAGTACTTACCACTCAAACCAGTACAATAAACTGGCTTGTTTTAAAAGTAAGAGTCTAATATGGTAAGTATCTGTTTTTGATTGAGTGTAACACTTGTGTAATATTACAATTTTGGAGGAGCACTCTGGAAGTGACATTATAGAACTAGAAAGATCCTTTAAAAAAGTGTTAACAGTGGAATTATATTATATGAATCTGTAGTAGCTTTCGCAATGAAATCACAGTGACTAACAGACCACCACGATGTAAAGTATGCAGATGTTGAGGGGGTGACGGACTTGTCTTATGCTTTCGAGCGTATATTTAGAAATAAAATGCAGCAGGCCGTCCATCTGTTCTCTGTTACACTGAAAAGCTGTCGAGAGGCATGAAAGGAAGACAGAGGACTGTAAACACTGCAGGAGGACAGGACTTGCTGCTGGCCATGTTTGCTTACGACATGGAAAACATTAACAGTGTTATTCATGGTTCGATCTGTGTTCTCTAAAGTTTGTTGGACACCAGTTTCCTTGAAAGTGGATTACAGGATAGACATTCCAATTCATAATGGACAAACACTTGTGATTAAGAAGGAATTTGCTAGTAAAACCGATCAAAATGTGTCACAGGAAGTGAGTCAGACTGTATGGAGTATAACACAAAGACTAGAATGTAAAAGGATATTGATAACATGATAACGTGACAAAACTAGTTTGCACATTTCTCCTTGTTCTCAGGTGCTACTTTAAAAAAAAAAAGACCTCAAATGAACCCATTTCACAACTCTCATTTCCTCATTGTTTGCTGGGTTAGCAGTCTTTCTTTTCCAGAAGTAGACACTACATTTGGGGATTTTTCTTTGAAAATGTAGAATTGTACAAGCATGCTGGTGCATATAGGTGAGTGAGTCCCCTTAAAAACAGCATTGCCATATTGAGTGGTTTGCCTTGGACATGCAAAGTCAGCTAACAATACATGGTTTATTGACTGACAGTTTGTGTACACAGGGCTCACAAATAACTTTTAAAAGTGGTTACCAGGTTACCAAACAGTCTTCAGCTTTTGGCTGCCAGTACTAAAGAAATAGTGGCCTTCTATAGTCACCTTATATTTTGAGGAATTAAGATACTTTGCAGTTAAACATCAGCTTGATAATGAAAATGTGAGATGAAATAATTAAAGGTTTACAGGTTTACAAGTACAAAAACTAAACAAACATCCTTGTGAATTGTGTGTTTTCTGATATTTTAAGGAGTTTGAAACTACAATGTCATCAGTTGACGTGTCCAGCTGTGAGGGCTACAAGCCTCACAAACGAACACACATCGTAAAGGTTATGATTTGGTTTACATTACACAGACACATTGATTAAAACAGCTTTATTTTTGCTAGATTGAGTGCACGCAATCTTGTTTAAAATATCTATTGTGTGTTGTGTGTAATCCTATTGTCAGTGTCTTACAGCTCACCGTGCTCCTGGCAAAAGGCTGAGCTGATGGGAAACACCTGCCTTTATAGATGTGTCAGCTAATTGGACTACACCAGTCCTCTCAAACCCTGAGGGGTGTTTGAAGAGGCCACTCCATTTAAGCCACCCCTTTTTAGAGCCTCTTTTCCCTGCATGCAATAATGGACTGACCAGTAGTGCTATAAATTCCTGCAGTGTGGAGATGAGGGGGGGTATGTGAGTTGCTCTTGGACAGAAGAGCACACAGGATGTCACCCATTTTTGTGACGTTCTGCTTATGCGTTTACATGCTAGATTGTGTCTGTTGATATCTACACCTTTTTGTTTAAACCTAATTGATTTTATTACCCATCTTAAAACTGTACATATATTGGGTCAATAAAATCCGTATTTTTGCACCTCAACCTGCACTCCAGTTTTTCTGTACCCTGGTCCTTCACACCAGCATACATTTCTGGTACACAAAATACTATTTGTGCTCAAAAGTTCTAGGTCTTATTTCACAGAAGATCTCCAATTAATCTTGATCCTACTCAGATAGATATATCCCCCTCCCACGTACAGCTAAAGAAACCGGGAGACAACATTTCCAATTATGTAGTATCAGAATGTGGGCAGTAAATCTAAAAGAAAAATGTGTTTTGGGGAGCAAGTTAGCTATTTTTCTATTTTAAAAAGTACAGCAAAAACACACATTCCTGGAAAGCTTTTTAAATCTCAGGGTTTTTTCCAAACCGGATAAGAGGGGCGCAGCGCCCTCTCATTTGTGGCGTGCACCGTCATACCAAAATGCTGATTTCCCCCGTAAAATGTTAGGGTGCATTCACACCTAATGGCGCGTTTCCACTGCAGGCCTCGCTCGGTTTGGTTAGGCCTTATTAGGCCCGGCACACTTTAATACTGCGCTTCCATTACAGTTTAGGAACTGGGGTAGTTACTATAGTGACGCAGTGTAGGCGGAGCCGTGACGTCATCTTCAATGAGCGCCCCAAAAAACAACACAGCCGTTAGCTCTTAGCACTCAGAGCTCATAGCTCTTCATATCTGTTCAGAAACTAGACAAAAGTTAAACAAGTACAAACCACAGACTGCCTGTGTCATGGCGAATACAGTCTCTGGTTTATTTATGTCTGTATAGGCCGTTGTTGTGAGTGTGGACGGTCGGAGCATATATAACGTTAGCTTAGCCAAGCTCCATTTAGAAAACACGCATTTTAAAAAGGGTTTTTCGCCTGCCGTCTGTCTGCAGACTTGTCAAAGCATTAATTCATGGTTTTTACTAACCGGTATCAGTATGTTGTTACTTCGGCATCCTTTTGAAACGTGTATTACAATTAAATCACGGTCAAATATGTTCATCTTGTTGTAGTTGTAGCCCCCTTGCCAGCGATTCTCTCTCTAGTTTAGCATACTCAGCCCGACTCAGCCTGGTTGTTCCTGGCCCTAGAACCACGATTTAGTCGGGCCAGAAAAAAGGTGAAAAAGTAGCCCCGGGCCAAAACTAGGCCAAGTGGAAGCGCAACCAAAAATGGGCCCCGCACGGCTCGGCACCCGCTGCAGTGGAAACGCGCCATAATAATCAGTTTTTCTGGTGCGCACCAGACGATAGTTTGTTACATTGTTTCATTTTTCAGAAGGTTCGGTTTGCGTTCACACGGGCAAAACTCAAACGGACTATAAACTTTAGGGTGCGTTCACACCTGCCTTGTATAGTCCGGTTGAATCGAACCCTGGTGCGTTTAGCCGCTTGGTGCGGTTCATTTGGGTCTGTGTGAACCTGGTGTGAACACAGTCCGAGACCTCTGAAGTGAACTAAACAACCGGACTCTGGTCCGCTAAAATAGGTGGTCTCGGAACGCTTGCTTGCGAACTCTGGAGCGGTTCATTGCTGGTGTGAACGCAGTACGCACCAAAACATAGGAAGCGTAGTATTTACGTGTCACAAGAACGCTGATACCTTCAAAATCTTTAGTGAAAGAGTCTTTCAAGACATCCGCGGTTGTTTAGTTAAAGAGTGAAGCAGAATGAAGTGTTGAACAATGTCGTGTAAAGTAAAAATTCTACGTCAGCTACATAAAAGTAAGAACACCTGTCGTCGGTGAAACGCCCCTCCTTACTGCAGAACGCCTCTCATTATATGTGTTATAATGTTTTTTAACGGACGTTGTCTGATTATATAATCATATGCGCAGGCCGCTAGTTTCTGTTGATCTCCAGATTAACAGCAGCATGAGAATAACCTGCCGAAAGTGCCGATGCTCCATGGCGGAGGCTCCGGTAGAAATTGCCGGGATTTGCGTTTTTACCCCCTTAATGTCTGACCAATGGTTGAACAGCATTTCCGTGCACATGACTTGTGTTTAAAGTTTATAGTCCGTTTGAGTTTTGCTCGTGTGAACGCAAACCGAACCTTCTGAAAAATGAAACAATGTAACAAACTGTCGTCTGGTGCGCACTAGAAAACGGACTATTGTGAATAGAGTGGCGAAGTCACGCCCATCTACTTCCGGTCCATGGGACCTTATTTCGGAAAAATTATGCATTGAAGTCAATGAAGAGAGAAAACTTATCTTTCGATCCCATTTGAATTGTGCCATGAATTACACATATGATGTTTGTCAATCTTAAAAAATCATTTCCATGTCAAAAAAGTCAGTTTGTCATAAAACTGTTGAAATATAAGACTATGAAAAATACGCAACTAGAAAGACTACAAATCCCAGAGTCGCGTAAGTGATGTCATAACTGTTTTCCTCCACTAAGAGATAGCTAAGATCAGCGCCATATAGATAGAATCTATCTATATGGCGCTGGATAAGATAACTTTAACAAGATGCATGTGTGCTTAGTACCAGGTTGTTATCATACCAGCAATGGGTCTTGCTCGTTCTTTCGCTTCCCGTCTGATGAAAGGACCAGGAGTGGCTGGATCAAGTTAGCTACCTAGCTAGCACGTTAGTTAGCATTACAGCCTTGTCATTTTTATTAGCCTTAACATTAAGTAACCCAACATGTTAAACAGTAAGAGTAGTAGTCATATTTCGTGAACCCTTTGAAGAGTACTGTCACCGGTGTGATCATTCTATAATACACCATTTAAGCCCGGGGGAGAAATGCTAACGCTACATTAGCATCTGTGATATTTTCTACTTCACGCTATCTGCACAAATGGTTGACATTCAACATTAAAAAGACCAGGCAGTTCAGAGAGGATCAAAGGAAGGCAGGCAGGCAACTTTGCATGACATTCTTCTGGACGTGTTTCATTGTGGTGATAGTGAGGGTAGCCAATCCTTTTGTTGACAAGACAGTAGTGACGGCCATCTTGGTGACGTGTGTTGTTCTGCTAGACCGGAGATATAGTTCATTCAGTGTTTCACACAAACAAATGTGTAACTTCACAGTTTTACGACACATTTTTTTTTTTTTTACTTGCAAAATTATCTTTTAAATTGACAAACATCATATGTGTAATTCGTGGCACAATTCAAACGGGATCGAAAGATAATCTTTCTCTCTCTCCATTGACTTCAATACTAGTGCTGGGGGGAAACGATTATTTTGAAAACGATTAATCGGGCGATTATTTGATCGATTAGTCGACTAATCGAACGATTATTTTTCTGTTGTTCAATTCATAAAAAACGTAATGTAAAAAAAAGGATTTTCACGATACTGTGTCTCAGGGGATCTTAATATTTAAGAACCTATTAATGTGTTATACCAGATTAACGGAAATAATCTCAGCTAACTGACGATACAAACCATGTTTACCAAAACAAAACACAAGTCTCATAAGAAGCATCTAAATGACCCCTGAGCGAAAAATGCTAACGGACATTGGCACAGATCTCAAGATAAAAGTACCCTTATTACTTATCGTAGCTGCACATACAATATATCCGATTAAAGCTGAGACTCCACAGATTATGTAGGTACATAGTATCATCACTGAGTGATCCGGACTCGCGACAGGGGAAGCAAATACAGTCATCACAACACGTACCTTCACAGAGCTTCTAGGGAGATCGTCTCACCGCCGTAGCTGTCAATCTAATCAAAATACGTGTTCAATGGCATTCAAATGAGAAAAAACGCGGCTGAATCGGTTAATCCATAGGTTTTTAACGTCTATGTATAAAAAAATTATTGAATTTATAATCCATAATTCCATTTTAAATCGGAGAGCAAATGCTAGCTGCTAATGGTTGCCACCACAGCTAGCTGCTGCTTCCGGTCAAGCAGCAGTCTCAGTGAGATATAAATATATAAAAATCTTTGCGTTTTGGACTAACTTTAAAATATTCCCATGCTTTTGAAGACCTGGGGCGAGATGTTTTCGTTTGAGGGCTTCGTGCGCAATCCTGTGAGGAGGAGTTGGTAGCCGTTTCAGTCTCCATTGTGTTAGAAGTGCGATTGCGAACTGCTTGTTGCTTTGGGTGACCCACGTGTGTGTGGCGTCATACAGTCTATGGTGGCGACGCGTCGACGCGGAAATATGTCGTCGACGATATTGTGAAGTCGACGCGTCGCTACAGCACTATTCAATACATAATTTTTCCGAAATAAGGTCCCATGGAGGTCCACCGGAAGGGGAGGGACTTCACCACTCTATGCACCCTAAACACAAGTCATGTGCACGGAAATGCTGTTCAACCATTGGTCAGACATTAAGGGGGTAAAAACGCAAATCCCGGCAATTTCTACCGGAGCCTCCGCCATGGAGCATCGGCACTTTCGGCAGGTTATTCTCATGCTGCTGTTAATCTGGAGATCAACAGAAACATATGATTATACAATCAGACAACGTCCGTTAAAAAACATTATAACACATATAATGAGAGACGTTCTGCAGTAAGGAGGGGCGTTTCACCGACGACAGGTGTTCTTACTTTTATGTAGCTGACGGAGAATTTTTACGTTACACGACACTGTTCAACACTTCATTCTGCTTCACTCTTTAACTAACAACCACGGATGTCTTGAAAGACTCTTTCGCTAAAGATTTTGAAGATATCTGCGTTCTTGTGACACGTAAATACTACGCTTCCTATGTTTTGGTGCGGACTGCGTTCACACCAGCAATGCACCGCTCCAGAGTACGCAAACAAGCGCTCCGAGACCACCTATTTTAGCGGACCAGAGTCCGGTTGTTTAGTTCACTTAAGAGGTCTCGGATTGTGTTCACACCGGCCCAAATGAACTGCACCAAGCGGCTAAACGCACCAGGGTTCGATTCAACCGGACTATACAAGGCAAAAGTGATGCCAGAAAACAATACTACTGTTCGTCAACAACCTTTAAATGACTAAAAGAAATATGAATATTGTGTCAAATAGACCGTCGTTTAACCATTTTGAATCACTTACAGACATAATGTGGTGGCATACGAATGACAAATTAGTCATCAAGTTGAATGTTGCATTCATTATAATACAACAATTGTTTCCCAACAGCTGTTGTTTATTCACAATGTGAAAAGGTTTAGCTTTTAGGTTAATAACTTCACACTACTCTATCTCAACTTGAGTTATTGCTAACACATCTTAACACACAAAGGGTTGGGAACTAGCAGTGACCTTTCCCACTAAATGTCCCTTAGTATAATGACTTCTTCAAAAGCTTCCTCTTTTTCAGTTTCCATTCAGCAGAAGCATCACCCTACACCACTTAAACCCTAACTGATGAAGACATCAACTATTCCTGACTGATGCAACACCATATAGTTTACAAAGTCTGTTAACATTCAGTTCCAGCTGTTGGGCTGCGCTATCCATCAACTGACAAGTGACAATGTAAGATGCTAGTGACAGATTGAATAGTTGGTACGTGCTGCTGCTGATAAAAAGGTTTTAGATCAGCATGTGTGAACTGGATGCTATATTCTGCTTCTTCAAGGCCTTCTTAAATACTCTAAAATACATACAGGGTAGCAACTCGTCTACGCATCATGAGTAATACAGCTACAATAAAAACTGTATGGCCTGTAGTGTTTCCAGTGGCGAACCGTCAGGGCCTTCAAGGTATTCAGAGAATACCCTGGAACACTCAGATAAAACAAACAAAAAAATCGATTTAATTATATAAATAAAATGTTATAAAATGAATAAATGAGAATTGTATCTGTGTTGTTGATTTGTTTGTCCTTCTCGGACCATGCACTACGCATTTCAGTGGTTTTGTGTTAGAAAAGAAAGCAACCAATCAGATCTTGTTCTGGGTCTCTGGGTAGTCCTTCAACCAAGGTATTCTACATCTTTGATCGAATGCCCTGGCCGTTGTACTGAATGAGAGCGTACGTTTGGACTGACAGTTTGATCAACCAATCATATATTGATTTGTAGCCAATGGGCGTGTTCTTCCAGAGTTTCCCTCGGTTCCAGGCTATTCTAGAAGGCCCGCTAGTTAACTGGCTCGAGACAGAGGATCTAGTTGAATGCGACGAAGCAATTCATGCCGTTTTATTGTTTTTAACGTTGAAATGACAAGTGCAACATGTGAAGATGAAGTTGTTGCGGAATTGTTGTGAGTACCCTTTTCAAGACGACAATTCAGTGTAAAGACGGACATTATAATGCCGCGGGGGGGGGGGGGGGGGAGCGGCGGCGGGGGGTGTGTCGTGTGTGTGTCTACAGAAGGTCCAGTTGCGATAGACACGGTTCGCCACTGAGTGTTTCCCACTATATACAAATAGTGGGAAACAAATAGGGGGCTTTTTTAACTTCTTTTTTTTCAATTAAAATAATAATAAGTGGAGACCCTTTTTCATTTTTGATTGTTTGTTATGTGGATTTGTAGTATTTGTGTTACCGTATGTTCAATAAAGGTGTTTTTTTGCAAAATCTTGAGACATTGCCACTGTATGTACTAGGCAGGGCCAATTTTTGGCATAGGCGGTCGCCTAGGGCGCCAGATCTGGGGGGTGCTGCGCTGGTAGCTCTGGGAGGGGAACATTTTTTTTTTACTGTTGGCGCTCATCCTAATTTTCGGCCTTGATGTAACAACATTCATAATTAAGTAACACCCTTTTCACCCCGGTTACACTTTTCATTTGCCCTGTACGATGGGCGCTGTAAGTGATGAAAGTGGGGGATGTTGGCTTATCAGGCCCCCGCAGCTCACAGCCAAAGTGTGAGCGTGGGAGCGAGCGAGGGAGAGAGAGAGAGAGGGCGCACCGGTACCGACGCTGTTGTTATTAGAATCTGGTGCTAGCTGCGCTAACGGATATAAGAAGTAGATGTTTCTGCAACCAGGGTGGAGGAGAGCTCTCCTGTCAGACTGAGAGGCTCAGTTAGGTAAATGAGTGAGTGTTTAGATAGTTCATTTTAGTCAGTTATCTCAGTGGGTCTCAAACGTTTTGACCACATATTTCCAAGGCACTCCTTCATAATTATTAGGATAAATAAAAACAGGTTTGAAATCATTCCAATGTATACTATAGCAGTGGTTCTCAAACTTTTTTCAATAATGTACCCCCTTTGAAAAAAAAAATGCAGCCAAGTACCCCCTGATCAGCGCAAAAACAATTTGTTAGGGAAAAAAATGCCTATATAAAGAGGTACAGCGCTGCACCATCAGTGTCTGATTTATTAAAATAACAACCTTGTAACTGAGAAACACTTAAATGCTACCTTTCAAATGTTTACAATCCATCACTAAATTCATGCAGGGCTCGACATTATAAATGGCCCGATGGCCCGGAAGCACTATTTAGACACCCCGGGCCAGCATAACGTACTTTCCACTTGCCCGCTCGTGCCACTAAAAATATTGTTTAAAAAAAAATGTTTCGTGTGGTATTGGGATTTTGATTAGCAATTTTGTTAAATTGTTTCATTTCTTAACGCTACAACATAGCGTTTCGTGAGTCGGTTGTCATTGTTGGGTGAAAAGCAAACAGATGTTTGCCGCGGACCGCAGCGGAACGCAGCGGACCGCAGCGGAACGCAGCGGAACGCGCTCCTTCACTACAGACTATCGCGCCACCTAACCATTCGCCAAAATGTTTTTAATACCAGCGGTAACCGGCCAAGCGCCGTGCAAAAAACAATCTTCAAATAAAAGAAAGTCACCGGAGGAGTTAAAGGAGAGTGACAGGGAGCATGAGAAGAAGAGGGAGAGAAAGTTTCAGCCAGCTTGATCGATGGAGTTGGCTTCTCGTGGTGCAGTGACGCGTCCTAAAACCCTTTTATAATCTATCGATTAGATTTATGATTCGAAAATTATAAAAGTAGGGTAGACATGTGGAGATTATCCGGCTGAACAAAACGTGCATTTATCAAACAGGTTTGTTTTACACAGACCTTATTTCAGGCTATTTTCCAAAACCCTGTGGATAAATCCCATTGCTTTTTGTCGAGGGAACCAGCAGCTTACTTCCTGGTTTTAGGACACGTCACTGGCTGCACCTCTCAATATGATGCCAATATAAACGAGGTCTTCTGTCGACTCTGTACATCAATGCCGACCTATGCTGACAAGTAAGTGAAGAGTAGAAAATATAAAGGTATTGGCTATAAGGAAATGTCCCAGCAGTTTAGGATAATGAAGGATCTAATCTAATCTATAGCCATTACATGTCTAACTCCTAATGACAGGAAGGCAGAAAGTGCATTATACAAATAATAATACTCATAATAATAGCAGACATTTTTTAACAATGACCACAATATCATTATTTTAATAAACCAAATGTGAACAATTGAGGAAGAACTGATTGTTCAAATGTTGTAGTACAAGTAGTAATGTAATTAGTGCATAAATTACTATTGTGTTAATTTTCTTCATTATTAGTCGTTCTTTTTTGGACGAATGCTCCGGGCCAGTGGTTACAATGGTGGGGCCAGTGACAATACAATTCCACCGGCCCGGAGGGCCAGTGGCTTTTTACCCTTAATGTCTACCCCTGTCATGGCAAACCAATTTCAACATCATGCAATAACACTAAGACGACATTAGTTGCATTGAACTGATTTTTTTAATAAGTTGTACTTACAATGTAGTGAAACATGGGCTTGTGCTTCACTGAGGAGCTTTGTCATTCTGACAGGGAGGCAAACTGCAGTTATTACACTTTGCGTTTTGAAATATGTGTAACTCTGCTCATATAAAACCCACATTGCTCAAACTTCCTTACTTTTCCTAAAATTGGTATATTTATTTATTTTGGGGCGTGGGGAATGAAGAGAAAAAAGTATATGAGCATTTTATGAGCATGGGATTTTGACCCCTCATATAAACATAGGCATATGCATAATGCTGCACTATACTTTGCGGCCACACGCCGTTGCCAAGCAACGCTTATTGTTTAGGTGTCCTTTGATAAGCAGGCAGTCATATAATTAACTAGAATTAGCTAGATCTGATAGATTTGGACATAAACGCGAGGGAAGTATAACCGGACGCGAGAGAGATCAGAGATCAGATCATCTGCTGCTGACGGAGAACACGCAGCTCTGCATGATCACAGCTCCGCCGCTGTGACGGACCGTTGAGCGAAGCAAAATACACGAGAGTTAGACCTAACTAGTTCATCTACTCTGGAACTAGCTAAACTAGTTATACATATATGTATTCTTTACTGTCGGGTCACTTATTACAGGTTCAGTGAGCTGCACGAGACTGACGGGCTGTCAGGAGAGGGAGAGGAAAAGGCCCCTTCTCACTTCTCTTATTTTTCATTTCCTCGCTCCTCAGTCTCGGTCTCACCGGAAGTTGATTTGTCTGCGCCATCTTGAGTACCGTCCCAATGGCCTTATTTCTGCCAGAGGATCGAGGACCAAGGAGCGATAATGGAGGAAATATAAGCGAGGAACCACCAGACCATCCTTCGATGAAATCCTCAGACACTCGCCCCGCCCCCTTACTGTGTATCGCTCACTGATTGGACGATGCAGCGCATGCACTGATCTGATGCTTCTTGACATGAGAGCAGTTTCCCAGCGGAGTGAAGAAAATACATGAACCTCACGGGAGTCACTCCTCAGTTTATACCGTGTTTTGTTTCAATTCATGTATCATTTAGTTACAAATATGAGATATATCTGAACAACAAAGTGGTCAAAAACCATTTTATTCATTTTTTGGAAACATTTTCATAATCACTTTTTTCGTTTTACATTTTCATTTATTGTCATTTCCATTCAGTCAGTCATTAAGTGCTATTAAAATGTTAATTTGCTACATATCCAAACAAACAAAGTGTGCAATCCAATGAATGTTAATCTAACTGGGTTTGATAGATAACATATCTCTTTTTCTTCTCTCAATTATTTTATTTCTATTGTGCACTCTAATCAATATTAATCAAACTATTGTTCGCTTTTGTCAATAAGTTGTACTTACAATGTAGTGAAACATGGGCTTGTGCTTCACTGAGGAGCTTTGTCATTCTGACAGGGAGGCAAACTGCAGTTATTACACTTTGCGTTTAGAAATATGTGTAACTCTGCTCATATAAAACCCACATTGCTCAAACTTCCTTACTTTTCCTAAAATTGGTATATTTATTTATTTTGGGGCGTGGGGAATGAAGAGAAAAAAGTATATGAGCATTTTATGAGCATGGGATTTTGACCCCTCATATAAACATAGGCATATGCATAATGCTGCACTATACTTTGCGGCCACACGCCGTTGCCAAGCAACGCTTATTGTTTAGGTGTCCTTTGATAAGCAGGCAGTCATATAATTAACTAGAATTAGCTAGATCTGATAGATTTGGACATAAACGCGAGGGAAGTATAACCGGACGCGAGAGAGATCAGAGATCAGATCATCTGCTGCTGACGGAGAACACGCAGCTCTGCATGATCACAGCTCCGCCGCTGTGACGGACCGTTGAGCGGAGCAAAATACACGAGAGTTAGACCTAACTAGTTCATCTACTCTGGAACTAGCTAAACTAGTTATACATATATGTATTCTTTACTGTCGGGTCACTTATTACAGGTTCAGTGAGCTGCACGAGACTGACGGGCTGTCAGGAGAGGGAGAGGAAAAGGCCCCTTCTCACTTCTCTTATTTTTCATTTCCTCGCTCCTCAGTCTCGGTCTCACCGGAAGTTGATTTGTCTGCGCCATCTTGAGTACCGTCCCAATGGCCTTATTTCTGCCAGAGGATCGAGGACCAAGGAGCGATAATGGAGGAAATATAAGCGAGGAACCACCAGACCATCCTTCGATGAAATCCTCAGACACTCGCCCCGCCCCCTTACTGTGTATCGCTCACTGATTGGACGATGCAGCGCATGCACTGATCTGATGCTTCTTGACATGAGAGCAGTTTCCCAGCGGAGTGAAGAAAATACATGAACCTCACGGGAGTCACTCCTCAGTTTATACCGTGTTTTGTTTCAATTCATGTATCATTTAGTTACAAATATGAGATATATCTGAACAACAAAGTGGTCAAAAACCATTTTATTCATTTTTTGGAAACATTTTCATGATCACTTTTTTCGTTTTACATTTTCATTTATTGTCATTTCCATTCAGTCAGTCATTAAGTGCTATTAAAATGTTAATTTGCTACATATCCAAACAAACAAAGTGTGCAATCCAATGAATGTTAATCTAACTGGGTTTTGATAGATAACATATCTCTTTTTCTTCTCTCAATTATTTTATTTCTATTGTGCACTCTAATCAATATTAATCAAACTATTGTTCGCTTTTGTCAATAAGTTGTACTTACAATGTAGTGAAACATGGGCTTGTGCTTCACTGAGGAGCTTTGTCATTCTGACAGGGAGGCAAACTGCAGTTATTACACTTTGCGTTTTGAAATATGTGTAACTCTGCTCATATAAAACCCACATTGCTCAAACTTCCTTACTTTTCCTAAAATTGGTATATTTATTTATTTTGGGGCGTGGGGAATGAAGAGAAAAAAGTATATGAGCATTTTATGAGCATGGGATTTTGACCCCTCATATAAACATAGGCATATGCATAATGCTGCACTATACTTTGCGGCCACACGCCGTTGCCAAGCAACGCTTATTGTTTAGGTGTCCTTTGATAAGCAGGCAGTCATATAATTAACTAGAATTAGCTAGATCTGATAGATTTGGACATAAACGCGAGGGAAGTATAACCGGACGCGAGAGAGATCAGAGATCAGATCATCTGCTGCTGACGGAGAACACGCAGCTCTGCATGATCACAGCTCCGCCGCTGTGACGGACCGTTGAGCGAAGCAAAATACACGAGAGTTAGACCTAACTAGTTCATCTACTCTGGAACTAGCTAAACTAGTTATACATATATGTATTCTTTACTGTCGGGTCACTTATTACAGGTTCAGTGAGCTGCACGAGACTGACGGGCTGTCAGGAGAGGGAGAGGAAAAGGCCCCTTCTCACTTCTCTTATTTTTCATTTCCTCGCTCCTCAGTCTCGGTCTCACCGGAAGTTGATTTGTCTGCGCCATCTTGAGTACCGTCCCAATGGCCTTATTTCTGCCAGAGGATCGAGGACCAAGGAGCGATAATGGAGGAAATATAAGCGAGGAACCACCAGACCATCCTTCGATGAAATCCTCAGACACTCGCCCCGCCCCCTTACTGTGTATCGCTCACTGATTGGACGATGCAGCGCATGCACTGATCTGATGCTTCTTGACATGAGAGCAGTTTCCCAGCGGAGTGAAGAAAATACATGAACCTCACGGGAGTCACTCCTCAGTTTATACCGTGTTTTGTTTCAATTCATGTATCATTTAGTTACAAATATGAGATATATCTGAACAACAAAGTGGTCAAAAACCATTTTATTCATTTTTTGGAAACATTTTCATAATCACTTTTTTCGTTTTACATTTTCATTTATTGTCATTTCCATTCAGTCAGTCATTAAGAGCTATTAAAATGTTAATTTGCTACATATCCAAACAAACAAAGTGTGCAATCCAATGAATGTTAATCTAACTGGGTTTTGATAGATAACATATCTCTTTTTCTTCTCTCAATTATTTTATTTCTATTGTGCACTCTAATCAATATTAATCAAACTATTGTTCGCTTTTGTCAATAAGTTGTACTTACAATGTAGTGAAACATGGGCTTGTGCTTCACTGAGGAGCTTTGTCATTCTGACAGGGAGGCAAACTGCAGTTATTACACTTTGCGTTTTGAAATATGTGTAACTCTGCTCATATAAAACCCACATTGCTCAAACTTCCTTACTTTTCCTAAAATTGGTATATTTATTTATTTTGGGGCGTGGGGAATGAAGAGAAAAAAGTATATGAGCATTTTATGAGCATGGGATTTTGACCCCTCATATAAACATAGGCATATGCATAATGCTGCACTATACTTTGCGGCCACACGCCGTTGCCAAGCAACGCTTATTGTTTAGGTGTCCTTTGATAAGCAGGCAGTCATATAATTAACTAGAATTAGCTAGATCTGATAGATTTGGACATAAACGCGAGGGAAGTATAACCGGACGCGAGAGAGATCAGAGATCAGATCATCTGCTGCTGACGGAGAACACGCAGCTCTGCATGATCACAGCTCCGCCGCTGTGACGGACCGTTGAGCGAAGCAAAATACACGAGAGTTAGACCTAACTAGTTCATCTACTCTGGAACTAGCTAAACTAGTTATACATATATGTATTCTTTACTGTCGGGTCACTTATTACAGGTTCAGTGAGCTGCACGAGACTGACGGGCTGTCAGGAGAGGGAGAGGAAAAGGCCCCTTCTCACTTCTCTTATTTTTCATTTCCTCGCTCCTCAGTCTCGGTCTCACCGGAAGTTGATTTGTCTGCGCCATCTTGAGTACCGTCCCAATGGCCTTATTTCTGCCAGAGGATCGAGGACCAAGGAGCGATAATGGAGGAAATATAAGCGAGGAACCACCAGACCATCCTTCGATGAAATCCTCAGACACTCGCCCCGCCCCCTTACTGTGTATCGCTCACTGATTGGACGATGCAGCGCATGCACTGATCTGATGCTTCTTGACATGAGAGCAGTTTCCCAGCGGAGTGAAGAAAATACATGAACCTCACGGGAGTCACTCCTCAGTTTATACCGTGTTTTGTTTCAATTCATGTATCATTTAGTTACAAATATGAGATATATCTGAACAACAAAGTGGTCAAAAACCATTTTATTCATTTTTTGGAAACATTTTCATAATCACTTTTTTCGTTTTACATTTTCATTTATTGTCATTTCCATTCAGTCAGTCATTAAGTGCTATTAAAATGTTAATTTGCTACATATCCAAACAAACAAAGTGTGCAATCCAATGAATGTTAATCTAACTGGGTTTTGATAGATAACATATCTCTTTTTCTTCTCTCAATTATTTTATTTCTATTGTGCACTCTAATCAATATTAATCAAACTATTGTTCGCTTTTGTCAATAAGTTGTACTTACAATGTAGTGAAACATGGGCTTGTGCTTCACTGAGGAGCTTTGTCATTCTGACAGGGAGGCAAACTGCAGTTATTACACTTTGCGTTTTGAAATATGTGTAACTCTGCTCATATAAAACCCACATTGCTCAAACTTCCTTACTTTTCCTAAAATTGGTATATTTATTTATTTTGGGGCGTGGGGAATGAAGAGAAAAAAGTATATGAGCATTTTATGAGCATGGGATTTTGACCCCTCATATAAACATAGGCATATGCATAATGCTGCACTATACTTTGCGGCCACACGCCGTTGCCAAGCAACGCTTATTGTTTAGGTGTCCTTTGATAAGCAGGCAGTCATATAATTAACTAGAATTAGCTAGATCTGATAGATTTGGACATAAACGCGAGGGAAGTATAACCGGACGCGAGAGAGATCAGAGATCAGATCATCTGCTGCTGACGGAGAACACGCAGCTCTGCATGATCACAGCTCCGCCGCTGTGACGGACCGTTGAGCGAAGCAAAATACACGAGAGTTAGACCTAACTAGTTCATCTACTCTGGAACTAGCTAAACTAGTTATACATATATGTATTCTTTACTGTCGGGTCACTTATTACAGGTTCAGTGAGCTGCACGAGACTGACGGGCTGTCAGGAGAGGGAGAGGAAAAGGCCCCTTCTCACTTCTCTTATTTTTCATTTCCTCGCTCCTCAGTCTCGGTCTCACCGGAAGTTGATTTGTCTGCGCCATCTTGAGTACCGTCCCAATGGCCTTATTTCTGCCAGAGGATCGAGGACCAAGGAGCGATAATGGAGGAAATATAAGCGAGGAACCACCAGACCATCCTTCGATGAAATCCTCAGACACTCGCCCCGCCCCCTTACTGTGTATCGCTCACTGATTGGACGATGCAGCGCATGCACTGATCTGATGCTTCTTGACATGAGAGCAGTTTCCCAGCGGAGTGAAGAAAATACATGAACCTCACGGGAGTCACTCCTCAGTTTATACCGTGTTTTGTTTCAATTCATGTATCATTTAGTTACAAATATGTGATATATCTGAACAACAAAGTGGTCAAAAACCATTTTATTCATTTTTTGGAAACATTTTCATGATCGCTTTTTTTGTTTTACATTTTCATTTATTGTCATTTCCATTCAGTCAGTCATTAAGTGCTATTAAAATGTTAATTTGCTACATATCCAAACAAACAAAGTGTGCAATCCAATGAATGTTAATCTAACTGGGTTTTGATAGATAATATATCTCTTTTTCTTCTCTCAATTATTTTATTTCTATTGTGCACTCTAATCAATATTAATCAAACTATTGTTCGTTTATACATTTTAAGAATGGCGTTTATCTTTTTTGAGAATTAGTTCTTATTTGATTTCATGTATTTGGGTCAACAACAGATGATACAAATGTTAGTGTCAGTAAATGTGTGCTAACAGAGGCGGGGGTGTGTGTGGAAATAACGGGGACAGAGCTGCTTTCAGACGATCAGCTGTGCGGCGTCATCACAAACAGACGTCGCTTCACGTGACGCTCCGGAGGAAAGGACGTCCCATTGCTCTTAAAACTCATTTCCCTGCTTCTCGTGGTTTCCTTGCGTCTCTCCATGCTTCCCTGGTGGGAGGGACTAGTCGCAGGGAAACGACGCAAGTGAGGGACGCAAGGAATCCATTTAACCGAAGTGAGAAGGACCCAAAGAGAGCACCCCGTTTACTTTTCCCATGTTATTATCCAGAATTACTGTAAACCTTTGAATAAAGTAGTTAATCTACTATTAGTAGTTTGTTTAAATGCATTAATTATGTTTTTTCCCCCCATTAACATAAAATAATTCTCACGTACCCCTTGCAGTACTCCAACCTAGGGGTCCGCATACCCCCTATGCATAAATAAATAAATAGTAACTAGGTCAAATAAGATATAATGAACAACAAAAATAAAATAAGTGACATTTATTTGTTATTGGCTATGGTAGGTAATTGGTTATGTTCATATACTTATTTGATTATTAAAAATGTAAACCGATCTTTTTCATATGGGTGTTTTAGAGTTGTACCCCCTAGATCAGGTCTCTAGTAATTGTGTGCTCAAAGTGCACCAGATTGAAGCATTTTACTTTAAAATGTTCAAAAAAAATCATCCCGGGGGGACATACCCCCAGACCCCCCTAGAGGATGTGACGTCCAACCCCCAATTCAAACATGTTCGTACAATACTGAATACATTTGAAGCCATTTTGACGTATATTACCTACGTCAATAAGTTTCTGTTTTTGTAGTGTATTTGTCTTTTGTAGAGATTTTTCATGTAATCTTTATATATAAAATCTCGCCTAGGACAGCAAATTGGCTAGAACCGGCCCTGGTACTAGGCCTCAAGAGCCTTTCTTGTGCTGGCAGACGCATAGAAACAAATTGGCGGGGCGCACTTGCACACACTAAAAAATTCCACGCACTCCGCGCTCACATTATGCTGGGCCCACGTGCCTTAGCACCGCTGCTATGACTCCATCCTAGGGTAAACACTGCCTGTTTAAATGTGTTTGCCCAAGGTTTGATAAACCCTTGGGAAGAATGTCATGATGGCCGACTTCCTAACATCATTTAAAAAGGCAACACACCTTTTTGGCCGCTCCGGGCACCTGTACCATAAAGTTACAGATAAGCATGCAATGTGTTTAACATCCTTATTTATATCCTTGGTAATGAATTGGCATCGAAAGGCGCGCAGGGCTCGACATTATAAATGGCCCGCTGGCCCAGAAGCACTATTTAGACACCTCGGGCCAGCATAACGTAGCCTACTTTCCACTTGCCCGCTCGGGCCACTAAAAATATTGCTTTAAAAAAATGTCCTGTGGTATTGGTATTTTGACTAGCAATTTAGTTAAATTGTTTCATTTATTAATGCTACAACATAGCATTTCGTGAGTCGGTTGTCGTTGTTGGGTGAAAAGCAAACAGCTGTTTGCTGCGGAGCACAGCGCGAGCAGGCTCCCGTGAGCGGGAGCGCGCTCCTTCACTACAGACTATCTCACCACCTAACCATTTGCCAAAATGTTTTTAATACCAGCAGTAGCCGGGCAAAAAACAATCTTCAAATAAAAGAAAGTCACCGGAGGAGTTAAAAGAGAGTGACAGGGAGCATGAGAAGAAGAGGGAGAGAACGTTTCAGCCAGCTTGATCGATGGAGTTGGCTTCTAGTGCAGTGGCGGCTGGTGGAAAATATTTTTGGTGGGGCTGTTGATATAGTGAGTAAAAAAAGTTTTTTTGGGAGAAATTACCCCTTAAATTAGGACTTCTGGTGATGCAATGGCGCGTTTCCAGTGCAGCGCGGAGCTCGCTTTAATGCTGCGTTCAGACCGGACGCGATGCGAATATTCGCTTCGCTCTAAACGCTCCTATCGCATCGCTCTAGTCGCTCGAGTTTCACCGTGGCTGCCAGCTGTGTTTACTCGCATCATTCAAACAAGACGCGCTCGGGAGCTACATCTACAACAAAATGAACATATTTTACCGTGATTAAATTATAATACACGTTTCTAAATGATGCCGACGTAACAACATACTGATACCGGTTAGTATAAACCATGAATTAATGCTTTGACAAGTCTGCAGACAGACGGCAGGCGAAAAACCCTTTTAAAATGCGTGTTTTCTAAATGGAGCTTGGCTAAGCTAACATTATATATGCTCCGACCGTCCACACTCACAACAACGGCCTATACAGACATAAATAAACCAGCGACTGTATTCGCCATGACACAGGCAGTCTGTGGTTTGTACTTGTTTAACTTTTGTCTAGTTTCTGAACAGATATGAAGAGCTGTGAGCTCTGAGTGCTAAGAGCTAACGGCTGTGTTGTTTTTCTGGGGCGCTCATTGAAGATGACTTCACGGCTCCGCCTACACTGCGTTACTATAGTAACTACCCCAGTTCATAAACTGTAATGGAAGCGCAGCATTAAAGTGAGCCGGGCCTAATAAGGCCTAACCAAACCGAGCGAGGCCGAGCGAGGCCTGCAGTGGAAACGCGCCATAAGTGCCTCCCATCTCTCGTGCACGCGCTAGCTGCCAGAGCATGTGAGAAAACGAGCTGTTTAAAGAATTTAAAGACAGACAGGTTAGCGAATGTGATAGATAACATAATTACATCATGCTCAAGCCCATGCCCTCAAATCTAAGTCAAACAAGTGTAATTTATTTTGTGACAAACGAACGTTTTCGTAGTTTGAAGAGGCAATTAATGGCAATGATAACTGTCTAATATGGCTATCTTTTTAGCTAACTTACCAATGTGGCTAACATCTGCAATGTACATTTTGTCAATAATTATTTATATTACTGTACTATTACAAAAAAAATTATATTTTATAAAACGGTTTATAAAACAAAAAAGTTGTTTGAGATGATGCTTAATTTGATTTAATACGAATTCTTGTCATTTATTTTGTTTATTGTTTAAAAGTTTGTGTTATGGTTATGGTGTGAAATAAAGCACAATAATTACATTTAAGACTTTCCCTTTTTTTAAGAAAAGTATCGAAAAATAATCGGAATCGCAATTCTTGACTTGGTATCGGTATCGAAACCAAAATGTTGGTATCGTGACAACACTAATACTTAAGGGGAGACACTTAAAGTGAATACAGTCAAATGTGTATCTAATAACGTCATCACAATCGCCACATTGATATGTAAATTAGGCTTTAACTAGGCCTAATTAAAATGCGCTAATTTGCATGCAGTTACCAAGGCATTGCAGGTGAAAAGGATAAAACAAAAAAACACATCACCTCACAACTTCCCCAGATAGTTACTTACGTCAAGTCAGTATTTTCCCCGGAAATGTTATGTTTAAATATGCAGTTTAGCTTTAAATCTATAGATGAATTCAGACATGGTAACACGAACACCATTTATATGTTTCTTGGATGTTTTATTTCCATTAGAGTGAAAGAAAACATGGAAATAACAAGTACATGATAAAAGGATATTTTTTCCTGTAATGTCCTTAAACAGTAACTTCATAATTTTGATTGTTGGCTGCTCATTTAAGTGAGTGTGAGGGTATTAAAATAAATTGGTCAGAGATGTGCAACTATATTTAACTTTTTGTTTTAAAAATGTTTTTTATAAATGATTATGGGAAGTGCCCTTTTTCTCACTTGAGCACCCGCCCCCCAAAATGTCTGTGTGTCCCTGCTCCACTGCATGACGTTGACCATGATGTTTATTAATTAATAATAAGGCAAATAATAATTAAAATGCCATGCTCTGTCATCATTACTTTCCTGATGTTTTAAGTTTTTGCTGTGGTATTGTTTAAGACCCCGTTTTACATGAGGACGATACGGGTTGTATCCGCATAGTTTCTCTTGCGTATAGACCTTTCGTTTACACGAGGCCGTAACAAAATGATAGAAACTGATCCCGCAAACGATAACGGGTCCCAAGGTGGATAGATCTGCAAACGGAACGCTCTGGGGGGTCAAACGGCTCCGTCTGTATGCCTCTATACGATCATTTTCTGATAGCGATGAAATAGCCCCGCCTCCCTCTCCCCACGTCTCCCTCTCCCCACGTCTCCCTCTCCCCACGTCTCCTGCTCAGAGATCAGCTGCTGGGCTGTCAGAAGAGGGGGAGGAAAAGAGAGGCTCCGTTTTTTATTCTTATATTATTATATAGAGTCGTTATCAATTTGTTTTAAAGCTCAATAAATAACAAAGAAGACCTCTGACCGGCACTTTTCTAATTTTGTACGGAAGATTTCAACTTTAACGGACATGTTGACCGGCGAACAATTTTTTCAACGGAAACTCTGCTGCACGGTTCCCTCGTCCCTTGGAAGAGGCGGAGAGGTGGGTGTTTTTCATCTGCTGGTGGACTACCGGAGAGATTTACAGCAGGAGCACACGCCGTCCACCGCGGAGAATAAACAGAAGGGCAACCATGCTCTGGGGTCTTCTTCGCTGCTTTTGGTGTATTTTGTGGCGGCAGCAGCGCCACTTACAGGCCTGGCATACTACAGCGTTTCCAGCGGTCTCGTGTGAATGGACACGTTAAATGAATCGAATGCGTGTGAACGGAAGACTTTTTTGAAAACGCATACGAAACGTATGCGTGTAAATGGGGTCTAAGTATTACAATTAAGATACAGGTTTTGTATTGATGTTAGTAACCAAATCTCTTTCTAATTGTGACCAAAGAACAGATTCAAAAAGATGCTGTGCTGTAGCATTAAGTTGAAATGAGGCATTCTTGACCTATGGAGCTTACTGTCGGCACATCTAAAGAGTATATTGTATTTGTCTAACTAAGAATGGCTATAAAGCTGAAATTATCAGTTTAGTTATTCATCCACAGGAGATTATTCTGCAACAACTGTAATAACAACTTAAAAGTACATCACATTTTTCAAGCAAACGGTTACTAGTTTAACAAATGCTGGTTTGGGTAATAAACATGATATATCTTGATTTAGGAGACACAAGCACTGTTATTTGTTCAATTACAAAAATTAAGTTGGTATATTTTAGATTTGTTTACAAGAATATTCTTCTTTATCTAGGTAACGATGATTAACCACAGCAACAGTACTTCAAATATGCTGTTACATTTACACAATTGTCAAATTGAAATACTTTAATAATTTTCAAGGCAACCTTTGTGGTCTCAAGTTGGGTATGCTTTGGGAAAAAACCAAAGAGATCTGAATCAATGGTGTTTTTTTATCTTGATCTAGTGAAAGTTACAACATGTAAAACCTGCCATCTGCAGCCGTTATATAAGCATATAAGAAGGGAAGCAGCACGTTCAAACCCCTTTGGATTGTGAACAGGCTATTGCTGGGAAATCTTATTAAAAAAGCGTTGAACAATATTAATATGGATTTAACTAAGATAAACCTTGTTTGAGCTAACGATAAAGGTCCGGTTACAAACTTTTATAAACAATGAGATTGCAAATAATGTTCTTGGTCATGCCTTTCGTGTTTAACCTGACTCACACTGAACATTGTTGCACTGTTGAGCCCTGGGGGATTACAACCACCTCCAGTTTGTTTGAAGTGGATGTAAACAGCAGCAATTAGTCCAAGTCACCTCAGATGGCCTCTAAAACAAGCCAGCCCTTGATATAATATCCAGCGAGAGGAAAATCAGGTGCACAGTCTTAACCTTTGTGCCCCTAAAGTGTTGAGTTTTGTGCATAGAGGGGTTTCGTCACTAATATAGCATGACAGTTTAATGAGGTGTGAGCCAAAGCAAGGGTATGTCTGAATGGCACAAAGATGCAAAATGTTGTAGTAGTGGTACCTGGTGCACCAACACAAATATTGGTGTGGTCATATTTTCATGTTAACAATAGATAAAAAACATCTCTAATCATCATTTTTAATATGGTATAAATCAAGGAAGCACTTCAGGTTTACGCAGCGTCTACACGGCGGCGTGCGGTGAAGCTTGCCGGCGGGCGTGTCTTAAACTCGACCAACAACCAATCACATGAATCTCCCGCCCCGGACACACAAGCACGCGGTTTGATTAGCTAGAGTTTGTGCTGGCATATGATTTGATTGGCTGACGCTTCCGTCGAAGCTTCAAAAGTTGAACATTGCTCAACTTTGGAAGCGAGCAACGTGAGCAAAGCCAGCAACGCAAGCAAAGCGAGCAACGCAAACAAAGCGTAGCGACGCTCCCACAATGCAGTTCGGCGAAGCGTGACGTCACCCCATTCAAAGTGAATGGGCAGAATCGTTGAAGCTTCAACGCACGCCGCCGTGTGGACGGGCCGTTACAGTCTCTGTATATTTACAGCAATAACAAATGAAACTGCACATTTCACACCCGAATCATAACATTCACAAGTGACATATTTTCTCTACATCACCCAGGAAACACTGATTTACCACAGCAACAGATCTATAAACAGACGTCCCCATTACCACACTGATATATGAATATAACATTAAAAAATGTATCATTAACCTATGAAGGCGAAATGTCAGAATTGTTATGTTCAGGATCAAATGTAGCACATAAATGTGTCAGACATCACTAGGTAAGCTTATGTATGTTTTAAGCATGTAGAAATACACAATTGCAGCCGTTTGCAAGGTTTTTGTGATTGTAAGCTTATTTTTAACGATATTTCTGAGGCTAAAAGTCATTATTAGGACTCAAGTAACCACTACCATCCACACAATGTGCCTGCATTTGAGGGTTTCTAAGGAAAGTGGCACTACTGAGTAATTACCTTATCCTATTATAGCTTTTGGGATTTTTCATCTCCTACAATATTCATATACATGTGTGTACTGTCACAGGTGTCTTTGGTGACTAATAGATATATTAACGCAGCAATGTCTTGTAATATTGACCATTAATATGAGTATTAAGGGACTTTGGTACTGCACGTGTTTTAATCACCATAGAAAAATATTCCCAGTGAGCCTATAGTGAGTGTTAAATGCTATCTGTAGATACTTCCTTCTTTATGATGTTGTTATCTCTGCTATGCTGTCACTTTCAAATTGATTGATGTAGCTACTGTGTAGCCTACTAACACTGAGATAAGTTTACGGACATTATTGTGTCTAAGGTGTATCATAAATACTATAATAATATCAACATTAAGCTAGCTGACGTATATTAGACAGTTTACTACCGGAGTGTTCGTCCCATAGGAAACAACTGCAGTTTCCGACCTTCTTTATACAGCAAACGAGAGCACTGAATACAGCATGACATGAACTGGGAGCTTGTTAACACAGTGAATGCTATCAAGTGGGTTATTTCGAGTAATCTATGACCATTAGTGGCTTCTTCTGCCCGGAAAGAAAACAATAGAATGACATAACATTGCATAACCTTGTCAGGTAGTACGTGAAGTACACACCAATGGAGTGAGCGTATCTTGTGACATACACGGCGGTCGTGACAAACCGTACACCGGCCGGCAGCGAGTGACGGAGACCTACTCACCCAGAAAGGGAGCTCTGGTCCGCACAGCCGCTCCATCTCTGTGACTGTCTCGGCGGGAGACCAACGCCGAGCTCACCCTCTACCGGTCGAGCCCTTTCTCGCCGACCAACTTTCCTTTTTCCTCGGCGTAAAAAAAAAAAGAGATGCTCGCTAACTGTCACATGCCAGGTATGTGTAGCGTAGGCGCCTCGGTTACCGTGTCTTCCCCCCGGCGACAACGTGGAGCAGTCAGGAAACCGTCCGCTCCTTCCGCCCTGGTGAGAAACGGAGAGAAAAGTCCTTCAGAGCCTGTGGAGAATTAGTTCACCGGGAGGTTGTCGCGAGGGCAAGGCAGAGCAGGGTGTCAGTTTACTAAGCCCCGCCCCCATATTTCTCAGTTTTTTCCCCCTTTTATTAAACAAATTATAAATGTCATACAATCAAAAATTACATACACAAAACATTGAAATCAGGGATACAGTCAACTTTATTATCAACTTCTCTTTTTGTGTCATAATTATCTCACCACAGAGAGAGTAAATACAAAAATATATACATATATTATATATATTATATTTATTTAAAATTATAATAACGTATGGGTTTGAGTCTAGTCTAGTGGGCCAGACTGCTAAAAGGATTAATTGAAAGAGATGATAAATTATTTCAGCACCAAAATATATACAGTAGTGCAAAACTGTCCATAGCAGCGTAAAAAGTGCCACCTAGTGTCAGCAGAAAGTATTACAAATAATGTTTACAAAAAAATGCAAAAAATATATATAACATAGGCCTATATTTGAAGATCATGTTTGTACATTGCTGTTTTAGTCTGTGTTCTTCTAATTAGTGTCTACTGTCAGACATGGCGGCAGACATACGTCTCTGGGCTGGCATTTGGGGGAGAGAGAGAGAGAGATAGAGAGAGATAGAGAGAGATAGAGAGAGAGAGAGACAGACAGACAGACAGACAGACAGACAAACAGTGCAGCGGTCTGCTTGCGCACAGAGCAGGAGTTTGTGAGAGAGCCGGTGTCGGCATAGATATATAAACACTAGATGGCTCATGGGATATTTTCTAGCGTAGCTCACCGGCCGCCATCTTGCTACAGTCAACAGCTACTCTGGTACGCGCTATGGTAGCTGTTGTAAGGTGAGTGATCTGCACAAAAATACTCTTAAATCTTAAATCGCTGAAATCTTGACTGATTTACAAACGGTTTTGTTTATTATAAACGTTATTAGCATGGCTATGATACAGGATGCTTGGACATGTTGAAATTGCAGCTTTTCTTTGTGTATGACGTGGTTGTATTTATTAGCTGGCTAATAACAAGAGGCTGTGAGTGAGACCTAGTATTACAAAGTTGACCCAGCAACTTTACACCAGTGGGAGAGGCATACCTGCTCTTTCTTTTCAACATAATTTAAGTTACACATGATTTCTTCCAAGTGGTTGGGCTTGTTAAAAACATCTTACATTTTAGACACATTATGATACAGGAAATTGCTGGCTTTGTGTTTACAGAAGTACATGACTATGCCTGACTTTTGTGCAGCCTACGGCTGCTCTAATCGCCGCAGTCTGCAAACAAGAACCCGTGGAATCACCTTTCACGTGTAAGATATGACAATATTATGACTATAATTAGGATAATCGTTAATTACTTAGTGGATGTATGTACATTACAAGTCCTGCTACACAGGATCAGTGGGGCTATGTGAGATAATAGTATTGCAAGATTGATGTTGACCCAGCCTCTTCAGAATATGTTGCTACCATTTCTTTACACAATTATGTAATGTTTCTTTTGGACACCTTTTTTATTACTCTTAGTGTGGTTGTCTTATTCTTAAAGTATACATACATACATTACATACATACATACATACATATATACATACATACATACATACATACATACAATTACCCCAAAAATATGATAATTTCGGTGTGTATTTTTGTCCTTACCCTTAATGTTAAAGGAAAGAAGGGCGGACAATGTTGACAATAATGTATATATCTGGCTACCTTTCTCATGTTTTTAAGGTTTTCCAAAACCGGAGAGAGGAGGAGGCAGTGGGAAGTTGCCCTAAGAAGGGACGGTTTTGTTTCCATGCTCCTTCACCAGCTCCGGCACGGTGACAATGGCCTGATGTTGAGGCTGCGGCTCTGGCTCAGGTGATAAAAGCCATGTCATGCCACACTGTGTGCCCCTCAGTGCAGACCTGAACCAGTCTACATCCTGAGTGGCGATGTCTCTGGCCAGTGGGTTGTATGTCTCCTCTTGCTGTTGATAGAGTTGAGACACCGGCTGGACTACTTTGGAAGTGCCAGGCTTCCTCCACTGGCACTAAACATCTGTGGAGCTGATCTGCCACATGGCAAATATTGCCAATGCTGCAGCGTGGCTGCATTTGTACATCCCCCGTGCACAATCACAGACAGCGCTCTGCATCGCGCCATCGTCTCCCATGCAGATCTGTAAAAATAAAGTAAGTACCATTTGTTAGCATGCTATAATAGATTGAATGAGCAATACAAGGATGGTCAGGATCTGGGGGTGGGAGGGTTTATTTTTCCATATATTTGTCTGATTGTTGTTATTGTTTGATTTTTCTGTATTACCTATGAGGTTGTTGTGTTTAATATTCATGAGATATTTGTCATTGTTCAAATGATAACAAACATTTGCATAAAGCATATTTGTCCACTCATATGTTGATAAGAGTATTAAAAACGTGACAAATATTCCTCTAAGGTACATTTAGAACAGATACAAAATGTGCGATTAATTTCCGATTAATCGAGATTAACTATGGACAATCATGCGATTAATCGCGATTAAATATTTTAATCGACTGACAGCCCTAATTTTTTTAAATGTGTATGAATACATTTTGTAAAACATTTGATCAACAAAAAAAAAGGATTTGATCAGGATCTAGACTCAGTGTGTAGTTTATTAATTAATCAATGCTCTCTACATTAGGAACACACATACCAGTGTACCAGAGGGAGTCACACACAGCTGTGCCTAGATAACCAAACAAATTGACAAGATAACCAAAATCCTTGAATCTACACACAGCAAATCAACTCAAATGACACAAAGGAGATCACACATACAGTATAGTCGATATAAAACTGTCCGCTTCAATCTGAAGAGCAACTAAAACAAAACACGGGAGTGTACCTTGTTCTTGTGAACACTAATGTTATCCACAGCATACACAGAGACCACGAAGTTCTTAAGGAGAAAACTAGTTGCTAAAACAAAACACGTTAGTGTTCCTTGTTAGCTAATGTTAGCTAGCTGACATTAACGTTACACATTGCACTCATATTACTCACCGAAACCTTGTAAAGCCGGTCCCGCATGCTGGCTCTTACAGAACCGACTAACTCCCCTTTCATATAGGTACAGCTCTCAATGTGCCCAGACTTGTAGTGATTTTCACCTCGTAAAATACTTTTATTCTCATTCTGAAAGAATGTGGTGAAATGTGCTAACATGACGGCCATCTTTATGTTGGTGACGCGTATTGTGCGAGACCAGAGACCTGTAGTTCACTAAGCGGTTTCACACGAAAAAATGTGTAACTTCACAGTTTTACGACACATTTTAATTTTTTTGACTTGCAAAATGTTCTTTTAAATTGACAAACATCATATGTGTCATTCGTGGCACAATTCAAACGGGATCAAAAGATAACCTTTCTCTCTCCATTGACTTCAATGTATAATTTTCCGCTTCCGGGGTCCCATGGAGGCTTTCGGAAGGGGAGGGACTTCGCCTCTCTATAAGAACTGGATACAGCGTGGGAGGCGGGGCCTCATTCATTCCTATGAGAGCTGCTCATTAGCGCATGATGATAAAATGGCCCACCTTTTGAGAGAGTGAAACGTCACAGATTACCCAGCATGCCTGAGAAGTACCCGTATGTGCGCTCATAGAGCATGCGCAACTTTAACCAAAATGCTCGTTCACATCAAGCACGTCAATTTGCGTACACGTAACAGCACCGCGCGTTCATGACAGCATGGTAATGGATTATTGTTATCATGGATTTAATATGAACGAGGCTAGCGGCTAGCTAGTAATGATGCTAATGTACACATCAATCGTTATGTACTTATATTACGCTGTAACAGGATCTAGTGATATCCAACAGAGCTTCATTTAGCATGAAATAATTATTGCACTGTATATATATATATTTATATAGGCCTACAGTGCAATAAGCTTCTTAGTGCAATACGAAGCTACAGGGACGTTAATAATGTCGGTAATATTAACTTTATTTAATACAACATTTACGGTACAAGATTTAATCATACAGCCCATGTAGTATGATAATGAATTACAGCAAACATGTGCAATATATCCATTATTACAGCTCCGTGGGATGGCAGTAAGACGATATGGATCCGTTCTTATTGTGCATCCATGGGTAAAGATAAACGCAACTCACATTGGTTTCTCATACAACATCTCTGTAAACTACGTGTATTCACTGAATTTCACTCTCTGCCTTTAACGGCTCGTTGTAGCTCCAATAGCTTCAGCCCCCACCCTCCCTGTGAGCACAGTGTGCTCTGATTGGTCGGGACACGTAACATGAACGTGCCGGGCGGCGCGGTCCCGTGGGCTAGATGCGCGTTCATAATGCAGAGGGAAATAACTCTCAGAATAACGTTATTAGCACATTATTACAACTTGAGGAACGAATGTTTTTAATAAGGGCTATACAAGTGTTCATACTGGGTAGTTTATTTAGTTTAAAAAAAATTATCCAACGAGTTACAGACCACTCTTTCCCCATGTAAGTCAATGGGAAAAAGTGTTTCCGGGCCTGGCAACCAAACGGAAGTGTAGTACCGCCGTTTGGCCAGCACGAATATTTTCATCTGAGTCCGGCGCACTTCCTGGGGGCTTGGTCGGTACCAGATGTGTTCGGGGGCCGTCTCTTACCAATGACGTCACGCATTGTACCCATTGTGATTGGCTGTACGGTAATTTACCCAGGGGTGCTCGGGGGCAATTCACATCTACAGATCATGACGAACCGAATTGAAGTATTCCTATACTCCTAGCGTGTGAAAATGTTTGTGAAAAACATGTTAAAAAAACATGAAAACGGAGCAATGGCTGTACGCCATTGGCTGTACGGCGGCAACTCAAGAGGACCATCATACACGGTCAAATGCCGAACATTTAAACATAGCCTACACTTCATTCTTTACTTTGTCCGTTATTATATGTAGAAAATATTGCTTTTTTCTCCGTGATGTTGTTTCCATAGAATCCTTTTCCGTTTCACAGAACACAAATTGGGTTATTTACATAATTATGTTTACACTACTACTCCCATAATCCTAGCGTGTGAAAATGTTTGTGAATAACGTGTGCAAAGTCTCCGAAAACGGAGCAGTGGCTGCGATGCTATAGCTTTGCGGCAAGCGGTTAGCATTTTAAATGGGAATATACATCGAAACATCATATTTCAGTAAAAAGAAGGCCCCACTGATCATCTACTCTCTGAGACGATTCCAGGGATGCCTGACTTGAGTTTCTAGCACCAGGGAAAGTGGACAAAAGTGCCCCGGATCAGCCTCTTAATTTACCCAGGGCCTAGTGCTTGGCTTTGGGCAGGAAAATTCAGGAAACTCCCCTGAGTATTTTTATTTTATTGACGTCATTGACGTCATTACGTCGTGACGTCACTGGTAAGAGACGGACCCTGAACACATATGGTACCGACACGGCTTGAGAGTCAATTTCTCTTCAAAATATAATTGATTGCCAGCCTCCCTTGTCCCTGGCTGGCTTGTTAGCTCGTTGGTAACGTAGGCTAACTGATGTCTTCTAATGTGCCTGCATCTGGTGCTGAGTTGCCATATTCCTTTCGTGAACCACTTCCTGATATCCATTGTTGCAGATAAATAGAAATGATAATAGCAAAACTAACCAAGCAAGAGTAAACTGACAGGCTGCTGTGCCGCATCTCACTCAAAAACCCACACGACTCAACCCAGTGAAAAACCAGTCTCTCGCGCAGCCTTTCATTCAGAATTTCATAGCAAAATAAATAAAAATGATATTAAACTAATCTTTCAACATAATTTAAAACAAAAATTAATATTAGGACAAAGCCCTAAAAATAACAACAATAAACATAATAATAAAACAATTAAAATGTTGTATTCAGCCCTGATTAAAAATGGGGGCCCGCCCATGACGCCGGGTCTGTCTACAGCAGGGGTGGGGAACCTCCGGCCCCCCATTGAAATGGCCCTTGAGAGGAAAAAGGTTCCCCACCCCTGGTCTACAGCGTGTGCCTATTGAGCTGTTTAGAGCCATGTGGGACAAAACCCGATCATGCCCCTCCCTCTCACTGTCTAAGTGAACGGTGACTGTAAAAACTACACTGCGCATGCTCAGAGTATTGTCCTATATAATGTGTGTGGCAAAAAAATAATGACCATAGGGGCAGTGAGCTGCCATCCCCACCATACGTCATCTCACATAATTCAGAGCTGATTGGCTGTAAAATGTGGTGTGTGAAGAGGAGACGAGAGACGTGTCCTAAAACCAGAAATTAAGCTGTGCATGGGTTCCCTCCACAAAAAAGCAATGAGATTTCTCAACCCAGTCTCATAAAAAAACGTGTAATAACTACGTTGGTCCACAGCGATTTTCACCCATTTATTAATTATTAGGGCCGGGACTTTAACGCGTTAATTAAGATTAATTAATTACACAAAAATTAACGCGTTAAAAAAATTAACGCATTTTAATCGCACTTATTTTTGCACCGCGGAACGTTTCTCACTGGATGAGTTTCAGGCGTACCGATTATACTGGAGCACCAACTAACGTTCATGACTTCAGACAACAACAAACCACAGTGAACAACAGTGGGAAATGTTGTTTTAAAAAACGGACGGATGGAAGCGTTGATAAGAGCACGGTTGTGTGCAAATTATGCAAAAAGGAATTCGCATATCACCGCAGCACATCAAGCCTCAAGTATCTCCTCAATGCAAAACATATAGCAGCTAGCGTGGACGTTAGCCTCTTTTATCGCGTTCACACCAAAAAGAGCCGGTACTAAAATTAGTTCATGAGAACCTTTTTACCTCCACGAAAGTCCCTGCTAGAGAGCAGGGACTTTCGTACGGCTCTCTTGTGAGAAAAGAGCTATATTTCTGATTGGCTGGGCGGATTGCAAACCACGCCCCGTAATACTCGCAAAAAGTTTTGTGAAGCCGCCATTTTATTATCCTCGCATTAGCATTATTAGCATTAGCCCAGCGCAGAAACGCAGAGAGACTAACTTATGGCAACACAAAATAAAACATGGGAGCGGTGGAGATGAGGAGGTGTCGGCGTTCTGGCGATTTACTCGGAAGGCTTCAGTAGAAGCTGCTGGGACTCCCAGCAGCTTCTACTGAAGCCAGTCCCTAACTCCGGGGACTTCCGGCCGGGGACTTTGGGCGGCAGTATACGCCGTGAAGTGGTTTGCGGCCTGCCAGTAAACCCAAAGCAGAAGAAGAAGAAGTGACGTCAGCGGCTTCATTTGCCTAATCCACCCCCAGGTTCAAAGAGTTCTCATGAACTAAGTTCTCATGAACCTTTGTGGGGAAAGTACTGTGGTGTGAATGCGCCTAATGGTATACTAAAATCCATGTGAAAAAAATTGCTTCTCACTGTTCTTAGGTCAAATATTTATATGTGATTAAAAATGCGATTAATTTCTATTAATTAATTACAAAGCCTCTAATTAATTAGATTAATTTTTTTAATCGAGTCCCGGCCCTATTAATTATATGTTTTACATTTGAGTGTTCCTATCCCCTAAACCTCCAGGGATGTACACAGTTTAATACTGACAACTTCTTATTATGGGAAATACGAAAACGTCTTTTAAAACTACAACTCCCAGTAGAGACGTGCCATAGATAGAGAACATGTTGCGAAACACAATAGCCAGCATTTGTAGTTCTGGGGACGGGGTGGGGGAGGGGAGGGACGCGGTGGACCCGTTCAAATCCAGTTTTGGACAGTCTGCCGTCAAGTGCTGTGGTCGACGCTCGGCGTAACCCTCGGAGCACACTCTCCAATCACAGAGCTTGAGGACTATCACGGGGTTTGTCAAGCGAAGCGGAGAGAATACTTACTTCCCGGTGTAATATTCTCTAAAGCAAATGAGCTGCTCCGACCCTCGGTCCTGACGGACTCCAACTTGTGTTTATTAATCAAACAAATAAATAAACACAAGGATAATTATGTGTTATTGTCAGGGTTGGGTTGTAACGGAATACATGTAACGGCGTTACGTAATCAGAATACAAAAATCAAGTAACTGTATTCAGCTCGCGTTACATTTGAAAAACGAGTAATCTGATTACAGTTACTTTCGTAAACCTGAAGTGAATACATTTTGGATTACTTATTGGAATTATTGGTGGAAAGATTTCCTCACAACATGTAATATTCATTACTAAAGGTACAGCCGAATCATCACAGCCCACAAAACCTATTACCGCCGCAGATGGACCAAAAAAGCGTTTGAAAAAAAATCGCGGGTCCGCTCAGTTAAACAATAACAACGAAACATGGAGGAACACAAGTCTGCGTTTAAATCGCGTGTGAGTGGTTAAAACACATCAGCCTGCGGTCGCTCTTTCTTTAGCCTTACTAATGATTATTTCTGAAGGTAAACACAGTGAAGGCGGTGCGTGAAAGGCACTGCGTGCTCGTCTTCTCAGAGGCTGAGTTAACCCTCCCGCTGCCTCCTGGCGCTGCAGAGATGTCATGAAGTGAAGGAGGTGTTCCTTCTATAAAACAGCTGCGGGCAGCAGATACTGTGAGAGTCACGGACATGAATTCATAGATCAAGGCAGACTGGTGCACACACTCTCCTGTTTTACCAATCCGGTGCTTAAACAAATATAGCTCTACACCCCTGGCCGTAATGTCCTTAAAATGAAGTCCGAGTTTGACATTTTAATTCATGTCCTGCCAACACTGGCAGGACAGAAGGCGACACGCTCGTTCTAAGCCGTGTCCCTCACTCCTCACATCCCAAACTGCATCCCCAAAAAGTTAATTATGTTGTTACATCGTTTCAGATGTTATGTTTCAGTTGTGCTCTTGATAAGCCATTAAAACAGTAAAAACACATTCCTTTTGCTTTTTGTGTCTCCTGTACACCAAAACATATCTGTGATGGAAAAGGAAAGTAATCCAAAAGTAATCTAAAAGTAATCTGATTACGTTACTTTTTTAAGACACGTAACTGTAACTGTATTCGGATTACTTTCAGAGCCATGTAATCAGTAATCAGTAACTGATTACATTTACAAAGTAACCCTCCCAACCCTGGTTATTGTTGAGTAAATGGAGAATTGCACAGGGGGAAATAACGTATCTCTCTCACAATTTTAGATGCGGATTTTGTTAAACTAATGTGTTTGCGCCGTGGACCAACACTATACATAGACGGGGAAGGGGGTAGCAATAAAGATTACACCATTAAACTGTTACACAACATAACAGAAATAATATCGATAGCAGCATCCCTAGCAACCACCTTGGTGACAATGAAAACGTTGTATAGACACAATTTCCTGAAGTAATCTTCGTAATAACCAGCAAACTAAAGATCATGTACATCCACTGCACATATCATCTGAAATAACAACTCATATTTCTCGCATCAAATGACATCAAAACGCATTTTAATGGTTTATATTAACGTTGTGTTTATGTTTATATTTTTATTTTATGTTTGTCAGAATGTCTCTGCTCTGTTATTGTATGATCGCCAAGCTCTCCTCCACCTCAGACCCTCACTGGAGCCTATATTACTGCCCGGACATGCTTCTGGCGGCCAGGGACCGTTCCCCCTGCCTCTGCTGTTGGATATCCTGCCTGCACCGGCTGCCCTGCATCCCGCCTCGCCAAAAGCGCTTCAGACGACGGGGAAAGCGTGGTGGTGCACTGGTCCATCTTAAAACTCACATGACGGCTTCTTCCAGGACGTATCAACACCACGGACGTCACGGCCCTCCCGCTGCACGCCATGTGAGGGAGCGCTGGATTCTGCTGAGCCCGCTGGCAGCCCTTCCTGCCCGACTGGCTGCTCCCGGCTCGCGCGGCGTTGAACACACACATCTCCGTCAGCTGAGACGCACTACACCTTCGACAAGCCCGGAGCAAAAACGTTGCATGGCTTTATTAAATGCTAGGTCAATAGCAAACAAGACGTTCCTGCTAAACGACTTCTTCACCTCTCGTGAACTGGATTTTATGTTTCTGACGGAGACCTGGGTCCACGCTGGCGAGTATACACCGTTCTCTGAACTTCTTCCGTCCTGACTGTACATTCTTCAGCTCCCCCGTGCCACCGGCCTCGGTGGGGGCATTGCATCAGTGTTTAGAGCTAGCCTCCAATGCCGATTGCTTCACCCTGTAACTAGCTATGCTAGCTTTGAGTTGCAGCTCTTTGAACTGAACCCGGCCTCACCTATACTCTGCGCAGTCGTGTATCGTCCGCCAAAGTGCAATAAGGATTTTATAAATGACTTTTCTGACTTTCTGTCCGTGATCATGGTGAAATATGATCGTGTCTTGATTTCCGGAGATTTTAATATCCATGTGTGTTGCGAGTCCAAACCTCTGGTTAGGGACTTTTTAAATCTCCTTGATTCTTTTGGTCTCACTCAGTCCGTGGCTGGCCCAACACACGAAAAAGGACACATTTTAGATTTAGTTTTATCGTTCGGACTGTCTGTATCTGTGGATGAAATCTGTGCAGCAACACATATCTCAGACCATTTTCCGGTTCTGTTTACAACCTCGATCCCTTCCGCAGAGGTCGAGTCGCGAGCCCCTGCGCGCCGTCTGCGTTTGATTAACCCCTTGACTGCCTCACAGTTTTCTGATGTTTTTAATGTTTCTCCGATCTGTGAATTAGAGATGAACTGTGCTTTTAGTGCTGATGAGCTTATCTCCATGTTTGACTCGACATGTACCCTGATACTGGACTCTGTTGCTCCTTTTACGCTTAGACGCACCAAAGTACTCTCAGAGCCGTGGCTCAATGACTGTACTCGTGCTCTCAGACGCGCTTGCAGGCGTGCAGAGAGAAAATGGAAAAAGGATAAACTCCATGTCTCCCTAGAAATCCTTCGTGCTTGTCTTTCCGACTACCAGACGGCAGTCAAAGCAGCCAAAACAGAGCACATTTCTCTGTTAATCTCTAAAAACAGCCAGAAACCTCAGGTTCTTTTTAATGTCATCAACTCGATCAGGGCCGGCCCTGACCAATTTGCTGCCCTAGGCAAGATTTTAGCTGGCAATTTCACATAAACCTCTGGTTTTTACTGGGGCTGGGGCAGTTCAACTTGATTTTTGGGGGGGGTGTGTGCCATAGTTTATGGGCGCTGTACGCAATATAGTCGTAGTTCTGTTAGTATAAGATAATACGATGTACTTTGTTGATTCAAAATCGTGAAATTGTGTTGTTATGAAATTGAAAAAATAAATATATTTTTAATTTCTAACTTTTTTTTTTTTTTTTTCTCCCCAATTTTTGGCGCCCCCTATGGGTTGATGCGCCCTTAGCATTCGCCTATACTGCCTATGCCGAGGGCCGGCCCTGAACTCGATCATAAATCCCTGTGATGCTTCTTTGGTTGTGCCATCAACTACTCTCTGTGATAGGTTTCTTACATTTTTTAATGAAAAAGTATCTGCCCTTAGGCTAGCCCACACTAGTGCTACCCCAGATTCTGCTCCTTTTCTGTGCCCTGCTGTCCTCGACCACTTTGAGCCTGTATCCCTCTCTTCTCTCTCAGATGTTGTCAAGCACCTGCGGCCGACAAACTGCACCTCAGACAGCATTCCCTCTCGCCTTCTCAGAGATGTTTTTGATTCAGTTGGAGCAAGTATTTTATTACTCATAAACACCTCTCTTACCTCAGGTTGCGTCCCAGCTGCCTTCAAACATGCTGTGGTCAAGCCACTGCTAAAAAAGAAAAATCTCGACCCCTCAATTCCCGCAAATTTTAGGCCCATCTCCCAGCTACCTTTTTTATCCAAAGCCCTGGAGCGAGTAGTCTACGCCCAGCTGCAGTCTTTTTTAATCTCACATGGAATCCATGAAAAGTTTCAGTCTGGCTTCAAACCAATGCACAGCACTGAAACAGCCCTTTTAAGAGTTTTAACGATCTGCTCCTAGCCGCCGACTCAGGTAGCCCAGCTGTCCTGGTGCTATTAGACCTAACAGCTGCCTTCGACACTGTGGACCATAGCATCCTGTTGTCACGGCTTGAACAGTCCGCTGGCATCACAGGCTCTGCCCTTGCATGGTTCAGGTCCTACCTGACAGACCGCAGTTTTTCAGTGCAGCTAGGTGCCTTCTCCTCTGCAAAGGCCCCTCTTACTTGTGGGGTTCCCCAAGGCTCTATCCTGGGCCCCATCCTATTTTTATTGTATATACTGCCCCTAGGCTCAATCCTCACAAAACGTAACATTCCCTTCCACTGCTACGCTGACGATGTTCAGATTTATCTGCCTCTCAAAGGAAATGACAAACACTCACTACAGCAGTTGATGGATTGCCTGACAGAAATGAAGTCCTGGCTGAGCAGACATTTTCTTAACCTTAACGAGAGCAAGACTGAGGTCATCTTTTTTGGACCCCAACCTCCAGCCTCTTCTGTTGACATTCTGGGTCCTCTTAAAACAAACATCCTCCCCTCTGTCATGAATCTTGGAGTGACTTTTACTAACACTTTTAAATTTGACAAGCAGGTCAGCAGCGTAGTGAAATCCTGCTTTTTTAAATTAAGAGTATTGGCCAAAACCAAGTCTTTTTTATCTTTTAAAGACCTGGAGAGGGTTATCAACGCCTTTGTGACCTCGAGACTCGATTATTGCAACGCTCTATACGTGGGTATGGACCAGGCCTCAATTAAACGCCTGCAGCTAGTGCAGAACGCAGCGGCACGTCTCCTCACTGGCCACAAAAAGCGTGACCACATCACCCCAATTCTGGCCTCACTACACTGGCTTCCAATTCTGTTCGGAATTGATTTTAAAATCCTTTTATTTGTTTTTAAAGCACTAAATGGGCTGGCTCCGGCCTATATAGCTGAACTCCTCCAGCGCTACACCCCAGCCAGAGCGTTAAGGTCTGCTGACCAGCTGCTACTGGTAGTGCCTAAAACCAGGCTAAAAACCAGAGGGCACCGAGCCTTCGCGGCGGCTGGCCCTAGGCTCTGGAACACTCTGCCCCTCCATTTGAGGTCGGCCCAGACCCTAGGTGTTTTTAAATCTAAACTAAAAACTCACTTCTTCACCCTGGCCTTCTAATCAGAGCAGAGCACGACTCATGACACTTCCCTGTGTTTGATTTTTATATTTGATGTTGTAATTTATTGTCTTCTGTTTACATTGGTAGGAATGTGTTATTTATTATCTGCATGTGCAGCACTTTGGCTCGACTGAAAATCGTTTTTAAATGTGCTATAGAAATCAAATTTGATTTGATTTGATACAGGGTAGATTGTCTTACATAAGTTTTATACTTCACATCATTAAACAAAAAGTAATTTATACAATATAAATGTAGTGGAGTAAAAGTACACGATTTACCTTTTAATTGTAGTAGGGTTGAAGTACAAAGTAGTAACAAATTAAAATACTTCAGTACAAGTCCGTCAAAAAAAGTGTGAGAGGGGACAGCTGGGTGGTTGTGAAGGTCTGTGTTACATGTTCTCTGGGCTAAATAAGGTAAAGGTTTCAGTTGTAGGTTTGGTGACTCATAGCCCATACTGTACATACACGCCTAGGATGTACAGCCCCATCTCCCCAAAACCAGTTGCACAGGACATTTTCAGTGTTTGTTTAAAAGTTCAAGAATCCGGTTACATGCTGTTAAAGTCCCCATTTACACGGGAACGCAAACGAAACGAACCAAATTCGATATCAAAAAAGTCTTCCGTTCACACCATATACTATATATAAAGGTTCACACCGATACGGCTCAATAAACGTGTCCCTTCACACGAGACCGCTCGACCAGCTGGAGACGCTATAGTACATATGCCGGGTCTGTAAGTGGCTATGGCTTCATCGTTATCAGAAAAATGATCGTATAGGACGTACACACAGAGCCGTTTGGCCCCCCAGAGCGTTCAGTCCGCAGATCTATCCACCTTGGGACCCGATATCGTTTTAGGGGTCCGTTTCCGCGGTTTTCTTTTTTTTTACGACACTGTGTCGTGAATCTTAATATTTAAGAACCTATTAATGTGTTATACCAGATTAACGGGAAGAATCTCAGCTAACTGACGATATAAACCATTTTTAACAAAACAAAACACAAGTCTCATAAGAAGCATCTAAATGACCCCTGAGCGAAAAATGCTAATGCATACTTTGGCACAGAACTCAAGATAAAGATACCCTTATTACTTATCGTAGCTGCACAAGATATCCAATTTAAAGCTGAGGTTCCACAGATTATATAGGTATAGTATCATCACAGAGCGATCCGAACTTGCGACAGGGGAAGCAAACATAGACATCCCAACACGTACCTTTACGGAGCTTTTACGGGAGATCGTCTCATCGTAGCTGTCAATCTGATCAAAAGACGTGTTTGCGGCTAAATTGGTTAATCCATAGGTTGATAATGTGTCTGTTGCTTTGAAAAAAATATTTATAATCCCTAATTCCATTTTTATGTAAAAATCGGAGAGTAAAAGTTAGCTGCTAATGGTAGCCACCAGAGTTATCGCAGCTTCCGGTTTTGGCTATGCGTCACTCTCTCACACACACACATTACCAAATAAGGAGTATGTGGGAGTTCCCCTCGATTCCATTGGCTCTGACGGTTAGAAAGAGATGTCAATCATCAAAATCGACCAAGGGGGGCCAGAGATATGGAAAATCCACCCAAATGACCCCAGAAGTGGGTTTTTTTGCTAAATCTCTCTAAAAAGGTCAAATGTCACTTTTTTGCATCAATCTTGATACAGGGTACTTATTATATGTTGTAGTTTGGATTCCTAAAGCTTTTAGTCTACCATCCCGTCATTCAAGGGTGGTTTTCACTATAAGTATTTTTTTTTCTTGGACTGACACAATAATTTACATATTTTACAGAAGTGTTCAATCTGAATTTACTTTAAAAATAAAAACATCTATATTGATTCTAACACTTCTACATCCAACTCACAGATGTAACCTTGCTTTGAGAAAAAAGATTATTAATGTAACCCTTTTAGAAGGGAAGATATGGTCATTTGTTCTGGGAATGTAATTTTCGAGTCTGAGACCTGAAAAACAGGCTCGGGGCTTAACAGGAGGGACCTATCATGCAAAATGCACTTTTGTACATCTTTTATACATGAATATGTGTCCCCGGTGTGTCAGGGAACTCACGCAGCGTCAGACAACACAACCCTCTCTCTTTTCCTCCATACCCAAATCTTTTAAAAACGGGGCTGCAACGGATCTGATACAGACTGATACAGATTTGAAAATTCTCTGACGTCAGGAACGAGGAGCTCCGCCTATATGGCCAACTCTCCACCTATCAGGGGAATGTGGGGTTGGGCCACAGCCGGCCATTGCCGCTCGAAAGCGCTGGAGACGCTGTAGTACATATGCCAGGCCTGTAAGTGGTGCTGTAGTCTGCCACAAAAGCAGCGAAGAAGACTTCCCGCGCATGGTTGCCCTTCTGTTTATTCTCCGCTGTGGCTCTTTTTCTCCCTCCCCGAGGCAGGCGTTTGCGCCTCCTGCTGTTATTCAATGCAATCCCTCCCCCTCTTCTGGGCACAGCAGCTGATTTCAAAGCGCTCCCCTCTCCAGCAGGAGGGCGTGGTCAGCTGCAGCTCATTTGCATTAAAGCTACGTCACAGAATCAGCCCCTGCAAAAACAGGGCTGGAAAGAGCAAATAGAGCGAAATGAGGCATGGCTAAAATGCAGGATCTGTTTGGTATTTTGAAAAAAAAACTATATTTATATACTTTACCTTACAATATATTGTTCAAATATAGCATGATAGGTCCACTTTAAGAAAGGTGAATACAACTGCAATTTGGCATTCCTAAAGTTGTACTCAGTGGTGTTAAGTAACTAAGTAGATTAACTCAAGTACTGTACTTAAAGTGGACCTATCATGCTATATTTGAACAATATATTGTAGGGCCATACCTATATAAAGTATATAATTATAGTTTTTCTTCTTTGAGATCAGCTGCTGGGCTGTCAGAAGAGGGGGAGGAAAAGAGATCTCCATCCTCCGTGTTTTATGATTATATAGAGTCATTATTCATTTGTTTTAAAGCTCAATAAATAACAAAGAAGACCTTTGACCATCACTTTTCTAATTTTGTCCGGAAGATTTAAACTTTAACGGACTTTAACTGTTGACCGGCGGAAAAAAATCGAACTGAAACTCTGCCGCACGGTCCCCTCGTTCCTTGGAAGAGGCGGAGAGGTGGGTGTTTGTCATCTGCTGGTGGACTACCAGAGAGAATTACAGCGCTTGCCTCGACGGGGAGGGATTGCATTGAATTACAGCAGCAGGAGGCGCAAACGCTTGCCTCTGGGAGGGAGAAAAAGAGCCACAGCGGAGAATAAACAGAAGGGCAACCATGTTATATATATATATATATATATATTAGGGCTGTCAGTCGATTAAAATATTTAATCGCGATTAATCGCATGATTGTCCATAGTTAATCGCGATTAATCGCAAATTAATCGCACATTTGTTATCTGTTTTAAATGTACCTTAGAGGAATATTTTTCAAGTTTTTAATACTCTTATCAACATATGAGTGGACAAATATGCTTTATGCTAATGTTTGCTCATGAATATTAAACACAACACCTCTGAACATTACAAATATTCGCCTCAATTCAACCTGGAACCTCTCTCATTCAATAATACAATACGTGTGTGTGTGTGTGTGTGTGTGTGTGTGTGTGTGTGTGTGTGTGTGTGTGTGTGTGTGTGTGTGTGTGTGTGTGTGTGTGTGTGTGTGTGTGTGTGTGTGTGTGTGTGGTGTGTGTGTGTGTGTGTGTGTGTGTGTGTGTGTGTGTGTGTGTGTGTGTGTGTGTGTGTGTGTGTGTGTGTGTGTGTGTGTGTGTGTGTGTGTGTGTGTGTGTGTGTGTGTGTGTGTGTGTGTGAGATCGTTGGAGCTATGTGCAACTCTAGGCATATGCTCGAACGGGAGCTGCCTGGACGCTGTGATCATGTTGTGATCATGTCCCACTGTCTGGCTGCCTGCATAAAGTCAAGTGCTCGGCGCAGTTGTCGGCGAAATGTCGCTCCTCTGTTTTCATTTAAACAGCTCCTTATATCCGTTAGCGCAGCTAGCTAGCACCAGATGCTAACAACAACAATGCACGTAAGGTCTCTCTCTCGCTCGCTCGAGCCACACATACACACACCGTCCCGGTCCTCCCAATAGCCAGTCGGTGCCTGCCGGTGAGCGTGGAAGTATGGTCTGCCACAAGCAGTCAGCAGGAGCGGGGCTGTCAGCATCAGCTTGTAGATGGTATTTTAAACTCGATGCGCTCTGAATCTACGGGGCGGCTGAGGAAAAAAAATACACATGCGTTAATCGCGTTAAAATAATTAGTGGCGTTAATTTTTTTTTTTTTGCGTTAACGCGTTATTAAAGCGTTAACTTGACAGCCCTAATATATATATATACTTATAATAATAAGTAATATTAACTTTATTTAATACAACATTTACGGTACAAGATTTAATCATACAGCCCATGTAGTATGATAATGAATTATAGCAACCATGTGCAATATATCCATTATTACAGCTCCGTGGGCTGGCAGTAAGACGATATGGGTCCGTTCTTATTGTGCATCCATGGGTAAAGATAAACGCAACTCACATTGGTTTCTCAACAGCATCTCTGTAAACTACGTGTATTCACTGAATTTCACTCTCTGCCTTTAACGGCTCGTTGTAGCTCCAATAGCTCCAGCCCCCACCCTTCCTGTGAGCACAGTGTGCTCTGATTGGTCGGGACACGTAACATTACATTATTACATTACATTGCATTTAGCTGACGCTTTTATCCAAAGCGACTTACAATAAGTACATTCGACCAGGAAGACACAACCTTGAAGAAAACAGAATCATATAAGTACATCAGGTTTCGTAGAGCCAAACATTTCAAGTGCTACTCAACTGGCTTTAGATAAGCCAGTCCTTTATTAGTATATAAGTGCTTTGTTAATAAATCTATCGCTCGAAGTGGAGTCGAAAGAGATGAGTTTTCAGTTTGCGCCGGAAGATGTGCAAGCTATCTGCTGTCCTGATGTCAATGGGGAGCTCATTCCACCATCTAAACATGACTAAATAAACTACCCAGTATGAACATGAACGTGCCGGGCGGCGCGGTCCCGTGGGTTAGATGCGCGTTCATAATGCAGAGGGAAATAACTCTCAGAATAACGTTATTAGCACATTATTACAACTTCAGGAACGAATGTTTTTAATAAGGGCTATACAAGTGTTCATACTGGGTAGTTTATTTAGTTTAAAAAAAATTATCCAACGATTTACAGACCACTCTTTCCCCATGTAAGTCAATGGGGAAAAAGTGTTTCCGGGCCTGGCAACCAAACGGAAGTGTAGTACCACCGTTTGGCCAGCACGAATATTTTCATCTGAGTCCGGCGCACTTCCTGGGGGCTTGCTTACATGTCCATAGTAGAACAGAATATTACATGGTGTCAGAGTTAGTTCATTTATCATCGACCTGACGACGGAAGATGGAGAACACAGGCGTTCCAACACCATGAATGGACTGGGACTCGTCTAATCTGCCGGACGCATGGAGAACGTTTCGGCAGCATGTGCAGCTAATGTTTTCAGGCCCGCTACATGCTAAAGACGAGGAGGAAAATGTAGCTATCTACTCCTATGGATTGGGGAAAAAGGCAGAGATGTTTTTTATACATGGACTCTCACAGAAGACCAAAGTAAGGTACTAAAAACATACTATGACGGTTTTGAAGAAAATCCCATATTTGCGCGCTATAAATTTCATGAAAAGATCCAAGGAGACAGTGAGAGTTTTGACCAGTTTGTAACTAGCTAAAATGGCTAAGTAAAGACTGCAACTACCCAAACAGTGAGGAAATGATTAGAGACAGGATTGTCTTTGCTACAAACTCACAAAGAGTGCGCGAAAAACTGCTATGTCACGGTCCAGACTTGACGCTAGAGAAAGCCATTGACATTGCACGTTCACATGAGCTATCACAGCAGCAGCTAAAGACAATGCTAACCCCTGCTGCTAGCCACGACAGTCGATCTACTCACGCGGTTAGCAGAAAACCTTTTAGAGCAGACCAAACATCCCGTGGGCACAAGACGACATGGAATGATCGTAACAGCGCCGTGAGGAGCAAGTAATGTGGAGCATGCGGGAGGGAGCACAGTCGCAATGAGGAATGTCCAGCAAAGGGTCGCCAATGCAGCAAATGCAAGAAGCCCAACCACTTTGCTAAAGTGTGTAGGTCACAAACACAGCAGCCACAGACGAGATATAATCCCAGAAAATGGCATACCATCTCAAACAGTGCAGAACAGTCACTAGAAGAACTCTATATTGATGCTATCATAAAAGAGCATGAAAACACAGATAGAGAACAGGCATATGCAGAAGTAGAAATAGGAAAAGCGAAACTGAAGTTTAAAATGGACACTGGTGCTCAGACTAGTATTATACCAACAGACACATTCCGCAAGATATATGGAAGTGTAATACTAGGCCCCCCATCAAGCAAACTCTCAGATTATGGTGGGCACAGGATAAAAGCAGAAGGAACATGTAGACTGACATGTAAACACGGTGAGAAAACAGCCATGGTAGGTTTTGACATAGTCCATACAAATGCTCCACCTCTGTTAGGCTTAAGAGCATGTCTAGATTTAAACCTAGTCAAAATGATACATGTAGTTGATGCAAAGCCGATAACACACACAACCATGATGGAAGAGTTTGCTGATGTGTTTAAAGGCATCGGACTGTTTCCTGGAGAATGCAGTTTCCAACTCAAACCCTCTGTACCACCAGTGGTATGTCCACCTTGACGCATCCCATATGCTCTGCGTGACCGGCTCAAGGATGAGTTGGACGACATGGAAAAACTGGACGTTATCCAAAAAGTCACAGAGCCAACTGAATGGGTTAATGCACTAGTAGTGTTGGAAAAGCCATCCAAAGACTATCCAAAAGACCCCACTATCCACTCCCTACTCTAGATGACGTCACACCAAAACTGGCTGGAGCACAGTATTTCAGTGTACTAGATGCCAGATCTGGATACTGGAATATAAAGCTCACACACGACTCATCTATGCTAACCACGTTCAACACGATCTACGGCAGGTACCGTTTCAAGAGACTGCCTTTTGGAATCATATCTGCACAGGATGATTTCCAGAGGAGAGTGGATGAGGCCTATGAGGGGCTTCCAGGCATTGCCGCCATCGTAGATGACATCATAGTCTACGGCCGCACCAAAGAGGAGCACGACGCCAGCCTGCGTGCCATGCTGGAGAGAACCAGAGAAAAAGGCATAAAGCTGAATAAGGACAAGTGTAAAATCTGTGTGCCTGAGGTAAGCTATTTTGGGCACAAGCTGACAAGAGAAGGCATCCGCCCTGACCCGAACAAGATTAAGGCCATCAAAGAAATGCCTAACCCACAAAGCAAGGAAGAGTTGGAGACCATACTGGGCATGGTCACTTACCTTTCCAGGTTCGCCCCGAGAATGTCAGAGGCAACAGCTCCACTCCGGCAACTGTTAAAGGAAAACAGTGAGTTTGTGTGGGACTCAAATCATGATGCAGCCTTTCAACGAGTAAAAGACATCCTAACACAGGAGCCTGGCCCAGTACCCACCTACTTCGATCACACAAAGGATGTGAAGTTACAAGTCGATGCTTCCAAACACGGCTTAGGAGCTGTCCTGCTCCAGGAAGAGAAACCAGTCGCATACGCATCAAAGACACTGACTAAAACTGAAGAGAACTATGCTCAGATCGAAAAGGAGCTATATGCAGTGCTCTTTGGATGTAGGCGGTTTCACCAATACCTGTACGGACGACAGGTGATCGTCGAGTCAGATCATAAGCCACTTGAGTCAATCATGCGTAAGCCCTTAGCAGCTGCACCACCACGTCTGCAACGCATGATACTGCAGCTACAGAGATATGACTATCGAGCACAAACCAGGAAAACAAATCCCTGTCGCAGACACTCTATCCAGAAAGCCACTTGAGTGTTACGACCGCTCCATCAGTGAGGGCATGGACTACCAAATACACACTGTGATCAGCAACGCTCCGGTAAGCGACCACAAAATGGCAGAGATCAGAGCCGCTTCAGCCAAAGATGAGCAGCTCTCAGTGCTGAGACAGGTGATCCAAGCAGGGTGGCCCGAGAAAATCAAAAAAATTCCACCTGCAGTCTCAGAGTATTGGAATCATAGGGATGAGATATCAGAGACAGGTGGCATCCTACTGAAAGGAGAGAAAATCATCGTGCCGCACTCACTCGCACCCATTCACTTAGGGATGGAAAAGTGCAAACAACGTGCAAGAGATGTGCTGTTCTGGCCAAGGATGGGTAAGCAGATAGAGACACTAGTAGGGACCTGCAGCACCTGCCTTGAGCGACGCAGCTCACTCCCAAAAGAGCCTATGATGTCACACCCAATCCCAGAACAACCTTGGCAGGTAATAGCCACTGATCTGTTCACATGGAACAGTACTGACTATGTAGTTGTAGTTGACTATTATAGTAGGTACTTTGAGGTAGAAAAAATCACCAGCCTCACCTCCTCAGTAGTCATCCAAAAGCTGAAGGCCATGTTCGCTCGATTTGGAATACCACAGACACTAGTCAGCGATAATGGACCTTGCTACAGTTCACAAGAGTTTAAAGCTTTTGCTCATGCATGGGACTTCAAACATGTCACAAGCAGTCCTCTGTATCCACTAGTGCTGTAGCGACGCGTCGACATTGTCGACGCGTCGACTTCAAAATATCGTCGACGACATATTTCCGCGTCGACGCGTCGCCACCATAGACTGTATGACGCCACACACACGTGGGTCACCCAAAGCAACAAGCAGTTCGCAATCGCACTTCTAACACAATGGAGACTGAAATGGCTACCAACTCCTCCTCACAGGATTGCGCACGAAGCCCTCAAACGAAAACATCTCGCCCCAGGTCTTCAAAAGCATGGGAATATTTTAAAGTTAGTCCAAAACGCAAAGATATTTATATATTTATATCTCACTGAGACTGCTGCTTGACCGGAAGCAGCAGCTAGCTGTGGTGGCAACCATTAGCAGCTAGCATTTGCTCTCCGATTTAAAATGGAATTATGGATTATAAATTCAATAATTTTTTTTATACATAGACGTTAAAAACCTATGGATTAACCGATTCAGCCGCGTTTTTTCTCATTTGAATGCCATTGAACACGTATTTTGATCAGATTGACAGCTACGGCGGTGAGACGATCTCCCTAGAAGCTCTGTGAAGGTACGTGTTGTGATGACTGTATTTGCTTCCCCTGTCGCGAGTCCGGATCACTCAGTGATGATACTATGTACCTACATAATCTGTGGAGTCTCAGCTTTAATCGGATATATTGTATGTGCAGCTACGATAAGTAATAAGGGTACTTTTATCTTGAGATCTGTGCCAATGTCCGTTAGCATTTTTCGCTCAGGGGTCATTTAGATGCTTCTTATGAGACTTGTGTTTTGTTTTGGTAAACATGGTTTGTATCGTCAGTTAGCTGAGATTATTTCCGTTAATCTGGTATAACACATTAATAGGTTCTTAAATATTAAGATCCCCTGAGACACAGTATCGTGAAAAAATTTTTTTTTACATTACGTTTTTTATGAATTGAACAACAGAAAAATAATCGTTCGATTAGTCGACTAATCGATCAAATAATCGCCCGATTAATCGTTTTCAAAATAATCGTTTCCCCCCAGCACTAGTATCCACAGCGCAACGGGCTAGCAGAAAAAACAGTTCAGATTGCCAAAGCTCTCATGGACAAAGCACACGCTCAGAGAACTGACCTGTACCTCAGCTTGTTGGAGTATAGAAACACACCAGTGGATGGTTTGAAATCGCCAGCGCAGCTACTCGTGAGCAAGCGTCTGCGCTCCATCCTTCTCACCACTGAAAAGCATCTACAACCAGAGCTTGCCTGTCGCAGCACCGTTCACAGCAGGAGAGAACAGTGCCAAACACGACAAAAACAATATTATGACAGGAATGCCAGATCACTGCCTGCACTACCAGCTTCCAACAGGGACATGGAAACCTGCAACAGTAGTCGAGCCAGCAGGTACCTAGAGATCCTACAACATCTGCACGGACGGAGGTCACATGTTTCGGCGCAACAGGCGTCACCTTCTACAAACCTGTGAGAGTGACACAGATCAGGAGGCTCCATCAGACGAGGAGTTGGAGCCTGAGGACACTAAGACTTTGCAGCAGGACGCTGAGAAACAAACAGGCCCCAGAGAGCAATCACACATTGTTTACAATAAGATCACAAGATCAGGCCGCATAGTGAAGCCAAGAGATGTGTTAAATCTGTGAAAAAAAAGAGAAATGCAACACTGACAATGCACTGTGATTTTTATTTGTTTAGAAATTGAATTCAACAGTTTTGTTTCAGAAGCAGTATGACATGCTCTATTAGAATTATTTCTGGGCAACTGTTCAACAAGATAAGTTAAACTGCAGAAGTGTTTACTAAATGTTGATGTACCAGCCTTATAATATTCCCTCAGTGATAGAGTAATCACAGTTAGTAGATATAGTGCCTCAAGATGTACATTTATTTTAAATGCTTTAAATGCATATGGTTATAATTTGTTATGGCAGCTATACTGTTCTTTTCTAAAGAAGGGGGATGTAACATCTTGGTGAATACAAGATCTTTGATTAGAGAGATCACGTGGATGACGTAAGGTATGTGTGCATGTTACGCGCCAGTGGAAATAAAGATGGACACTCGGAATGAAAGAAGTGGTCCGCTTCATCTGTTTATGTAGACACTTACATCATGTCCATAGAACAGAATATTACAGGCGGGACTAAGTCTCGAGGAGGGGAAATGTAAGAATTGAGAAGCCTCTTATGATTCTATAGCCCCAGCGGGTTGGCTTAGCATAAAGACTTGAAACAGTAGAAAGCTAACGTGGCTTGATGTTTGATGCACACACACACTGGGGCCCCTTCTCACTTCTCTTATTTTTCATTTTCTCGCTCCTCGGTCTCACCGGAAGTTGATTTGTCTGCGCCATCTTGAGTAGCGTCCCAATGGCCTTATTTCTGCCGGTGTCAGTACCAGATATGTTCGGGCTACCAGATATGTTCGGGTGTATTTCCGTCGCATCCGTCATATGACGGATTGTACGGCAACTCAAGAGGGCCAACATACACGGTCAAATTCCGAACATTTAAACATAGCCGACACTTCATTCTTTACTTTGTCCGTTATTATATGTAGAAGATTATACTTTTTCTCCGTCATGTTGTTTCCATAGCAACAACTTCAAACAGGCATAGCCTACACTTCATTCTTTACTTTGTCCGTTATTATATGTAGAAGATATTAATTTGTTCTCCGTCATGTTGTTTCCATAGCAACAACTTCAAAAAATAACAACTAAGTTCCCATCGGCGAAAACACGTGGGTTTGCTATCCTGGCTCCAAGATGGTGGAATGAGCTCCCCATTGACATCAGGACGGCAGATAGCTTGCACATCTTCCGGCGCAAACTGAAAACTCATCTCTTTCGACTCCACTTCGAGCGTTAGAACGATTAACGAAGCACTTTTATACTAATAAAGGACTGGATTACCTAAAGCCAGTTGAGTAGCACTTGAAATGTTTGGCTCTATGAAACCTGATATACTTATATGATTCTGTTTTCTTCAAGGTTGTGTCTTCCTGGTCGAATGTACTTATTGTAAGTCGCTTTGGACAAAAGCGTCAGCTAAATGCAATGTAATGTAATGTAATGTAACTAACCACTAGCCGCAAAGCTAGCATCACAGCCACTGCTCCGTTTTCGGAGACTTTGCACACGTTTTTCACAAACATTTTCACACGCTAGGAGTACTTCCATTCGCTTCGTCTTGATCTGTAGATGTGATTTGATGTGTCGTGTGTCTCCCAACTGCTCTCCAAAGTTCAGATACTATATAAAAATACTAAAAGGTAAATAAAACATTAAACATAATGACAAAATAACAACCTGAAATATATGTATTCTATCTACACATTTCGTAATTATCTAATCTAGTGGCCTTATAAAAGTGTTGGCTAAAGTAACGCAGAATATATATATTTTTTTAATTGTAAATAATTAGAAACATTATTTATGTGCACAAGTACATGGGACCCCACCATAGCACCCCACACATAACAAGCTGTCCTGAGTTCCTCCGGCTGCAGTTCCGCAGACGGCCGGTGTGTGGCAGCAGAGCGCTGGGAGCAGAGGGAGGTGAGGATATGACGGATATGACGGATGACGGATGCGACGGAAATACACCCGAACATATCTGGTAGCCCGAACATATCTGGTACTGACACCGGAAGAGCGAGGAGCGATAATGGAGGAGCGATAATCGAGGAACCACCAGACCATCCTCCGATGAAATTCTCAGACACTCGCCCCGCCCCCTTACTGTGTATCGCTCACTGATTGGACGATGCAGCGCATGCACTGATCTGATGCTTCTTGACATGAGAGCAGAGTGAAGAAAATACATGAACCTCACGGGAGTCACTCCTCAGTTTATACCAGGGGCGGACTGGGACTCAAATTCAGCCCTGGAAACTGACCCAGTCCGGCCACATGAAATGTCAAATGTTAGAAATCCGCTGTTTATTATTTAAAGTTTTACGTCCGATTCGCTCCTTTTTTCATCTCAGTACACAGCTCCAGTTTGGGCATTGGCCTGTCATCAGATTTCATTTTTAGTTGCTGCTGTAGCGGAAGTTTAGTAAAATTATTTTTGATGAAATACTCCACCCTCCATAATTGCACTTGCTTCAGTTGCTTGCTACTTTTTAAGGGCAGTGATGACAGTTACAGTACGAACTGAAGTTGATGCGATTTGGTTGGATTGTGAGGCATGACGTGAGCCTCATCTGATTGGTCAATCCCTCCATTTTTTTTCACCAAGGGAAGCCAATTTCGGCTGGCCTCCTCTCACAACAGAGAGTGCAATCTACTGTTTCACCATAACATCTAGAGGGGCGCTGTTTCACTCTTTGTAAAATACTCAATGAGAATGGGGGAGAGACGGGCCGGCAGCATAATTACCGAAACTAAACGAAGTGTTTTTATGTATTTATTAATATTATAACTACAATACAAAAAAACAGGGGAAGCCTGGCTTCCCTTGGCCTCCAGGAGAAAACGCCACTGAGTTCAAGGGATAATTCTCACCCACCTCTTGCTCTTGCTCTTGCCCTGCACTTGTATACGTGCCAGTTGAGCTGGTTCTTCCAGCAGCTCAACTCTGTCCCTCATCATGAACGCAGGAGGCTGGCTGTATATCTGAACTCGCGCCCACATCATTCTCTTCATCATCTTGCACTTGTTCTAAGCTGCTGCTGCTGATAGTGCTTGTAGCAGCGCTGCTGCCAAAAAGGTCTGTCAATTTGCCACATTTATATGCTTCACCTGCGAGTGACTTCATCTTTTTTTCTCTTGCCTTCTCGGCCCCACCTTTTTCTTTTCGTTTTCTTTGATTTTTAACCATGTTTTTTCATTCTCCCTGTCTGCCGTGGCGTCTAATCCCTTCTCTTCATGTGGCCGGTCTTTTTTCTTCTTCGTGTGTGATTATTTGACATAAAAACCACAAAACTGCATTAGCGGCCGCTGTCGCCCTCTGTCGGCTGTCAGCGCAATTTAAATGATGACGTTAAACTTTTTTTTTTTTTAAAGTGCTGGCCGTCAACGCCGCTTGACGACCGGCCGTTCTGTGGTTCTCCAGATTCTACAGATGGCCAGTCCGCCCCTGGTTTATACCGTGTTTTGTTTCAGTTCATGTTTCATTTAGTTACAAATATGTGATATATCTGAACAACAAAGTGGTCAAAAATCATTTTATTCATTTGTTGGAAACATTTTCATGATCGCTTTTTTCATTTATTGTCATTTCCATTCAGTCAGTCATTAAGTGCTATTAAAATGTTAATGTGCTACATATCTACACAAACAAACAAAGTGTGCAATCCAATGAATGTTAATCTAACTGGGTTTTGATAGATAATATATCTCTTTTTCTTCTCTCAATTATTTTATTTCTATTGTGCACTCTAATCAATATTAATCCAACTATTGTTTGTTTATACATTTTAAGAATGGCGTTTATCTTTTTTGAGAATGAGTTCTTATTTTATTTAATGTATTTGGGTCTACAACAGATGATACAAATGTTTGTGTCAGTAAATGTGTACTAACAGAGGGTGTGAAACAACGGGGACAGAGCTGCTGTCAGACGATCAGCTGTGCAGCGTCATCACAAACGGAAGTCGCTTCACGTGACGCTCCGGAGGAAAGGACGTCCTATTGCTCTTAAAGCTCATTTCCCTGCTTCTCGTGGTTTCCTTGCGTCTCTCCATGCTTCCCTGGTGGGAGGGACTAGTCACAGGGAAACGACGCAAGTGAGGGACGCAAGGAATCCATTTAACGGAAGTGAGAAGGACCCTAAGACTGAATATCATGTTCTATTTGCAATTAAAGATTGATAATTGGGTTATTGAGAAGAGACTAGAGAGTGCTGGAAATTTTTTTGGGAGGAGAGGGCCTTTTATCAGTTATTAAAGTTGAAAAGCAATGATTAAAATACATCCATTCCAGGCTTTGAACCAGCTGCGCGGAGGACATCGCCGCATTCGGGCTGCCAGCTCTATCCAATGGGCTATCTATTCCTAGAAATATTGAATTGTTTTTATATTACTGATAATTGTCTTTTTGTTCACAACTTCTTCACATTTCAAAGTGTTTCCCGAGCCAGAACGACCTATCTTTCTTCCTGGCTTGCTCTATAATGATACTACAATTCAAATGCAATACCAACAACAACTCAACAGCAACAACGCAAACTACGACAACAACCCACACATTGCGCATTGTTTAGAGCGGTCATAAAGTGTTGAAGCGCTCAAATTTGAAACAGTTTCAACCTGTCACCTGTCAGAATCGAGACGAGGCAGAGCATTGAATCGCGTGAATGGACCGTGAACCAGTCATGTGATTCATTCAGGAAATGAAGCAGTTGCTGCTTCGGACGTCACATGTCACGTGATTTGAAGCAGTTGCTGCTTCGTACGTCATATGTCACGTGATTTGAAGCAAGCTTCGAAGCACTGCTTCTATGGAATAGGAAGTCCAGGGTTGAAGCTCCGTTCGAAGCTTCAGTGTCAAACTGCCATCACTACCTTTCACCTCTGCTATTCTCCCTGTGTACCAACAGCTGTCTCAACCTACAAGATAAATATTGGTGAACTGGTAAAAGTCATTTGAAGCTTAAGGCTCCAAAGACAGTGAAGAAGGTTGATGAATACATGGAGGAAACAGCCCCACATGACCCCATCACCATGTGTGACATAACTCTACAAGTACTATGTCTTCTACGTATATGTTTATATGTGAACACTTACTGTACTTGGCATAAAGCTTGTTTCTAATTCTGATCTGAATAAACTCTTCCTCTGTTTTGACAACTAATCCATTTTCCCTCAACTGTTACTATTTCCAAAAATTACAGCAGGCAACAAGTCTGTACAGAAGACATTTTTACATTTATAGTAGGAAAACTTTGCATCACATAAACAATGGCTCTGTTGTGTATATGTAGGCCTACAGTAAATATCCCAGTAAACCAGGACAGGGAAAGTAAACCAGAATGAACAAGACCCGGACCCTTAAAACCGAAGCAGCTAAATGGAATTCAGCCATCATTTATGATTTTGTCCCATGTCAAGTCAAAATGTACCAGGTTTATAATAACTCAAAGATTATACAGAGGGAAGGAAGACACTTCAGCCATTATGTAATATTGGTGTCCCCATCAGAATCACTCAGTCATCATGAAAATGTAGCAGAATAATGAAACTCTGAGGTCTTATTATAAATGGCCAAACATTTTCACACATATCAGTACAATGATAAGTCTCTTGAAATGTGTTTCCTTCATTTTATACCGTATTTTTCATTGGATGCACGTGATTTTGACACTGCTCTGCTAACTACAGTGTATGTAATAAGTGATTAAATGATACTAAATGTTTTAAATAATTATATGGTTTTATTGTCCACAACGAGTTATTTGATAAAACGAGTCATTTTGATCATGTATATTCTATTTTCATAATAATATTGAACATTTTGCAAGTGTCCCTGACATTGCTGTCCACCCTGTCATTATGGGGTAACTGCCCCTATAAAAAAACATCTGATGTTTTCAGTGACATTACTACCACCATTTTGTCTTTCCTCAATGGAGACTAGTTGCAGAGTAAGTTTTAAACTTATATTTTGTAATTTTAATCATATTATGTGTGTAGTTGGATGTTGTCAAGCTTAACATGTCCACTCTGTCATAGTGAAATGTCAATTAATATAAAAACCTTTCATAAATTCGAAATATATTTGTTAAACAGTTCACAGTCACCTTGCTAACTGAATCATGTTGCTAACTGAAGGTCCACCATGTGCTCATTAAATGCTAATATTAGCCAAAAATGTCCACCCTGTCATTGTCCACCCTGTCAGCAAGCTTTCCATGAAAGGGTGGATATGACATGGTACAAATAGTTTGCCATAATTTCATTATTATCCAATTACTTTTTCCATTAACTGAAATATATTGTTGAGAATAGGACTAAATAGCTTTCTGAAAATGTACATTTTATAATCACTATGTAATTACAATGTATTTACTCTACTTTGAATTTGTCCATTTCAGGGTGCACATTTTGCTGTTTGCATGTAGGCAGGGGCGGATCTAGAAAAATATTCATGGGGTGGTAAGAGGGTGGCAGTGGAATTTCAGGGGTGGCATCCCCTGGCAGAAGTATATGCTGATTTAATCGCAGTCATATCAATCAATGTTAACTTGGAAAGCCACAATATTGATATTTTAACTCAATAACATTAGGTGACATTATTGTGGCACATCAGTAAAGCCTTAAATATAATTATATGAGGTGGCAGACATCATTTAATGAATTTTAACTGAACAATAACTGAATGAGTTTGTCTAACTCTTAGACCAGCAGGGGTACCAGATCTATGCAGACTGCTGCAATAAGTACATTAATTAACTGTCTCATCGATGTGTGTCTGTATGAATATGATAATATTAACAATTATTATTAAATAAACTATATTTTTTGGAGGAGTTAATGATGAATGTTCCTCAAGATGCTTGCTCACCCTCCTTCAAATTTGAAAGACAAGTAATTACAATCATAAATCAAAAGATTCAAAGGAACAGTTCAGCACCCCACGACTTCATTGCAAACAGTTACAACCTGGACTTTACATCAGAAAGAACAAACATTAAAGAAGTGACTAACTGCATCAGTTAGGGTTAAAAAAAGTGTATTCAGCTAAAAGATAAACATCGCTGCAGTTATTATCCAGTGGAAAGTCCTTACCTACTCTACTAGCCTAGTTCAATCAAAGTGGTTACTTTTTTTTGGCTGGGCAGTGAAGTTTTACACACCGTCTTATTTGACTTTCTCAGGACTTGAAACTGTTTTTGGGGGCAGACCCCCACAAAGAAAAAAAATATTATACACACGTAAGGTGATCATCTTAACAGTTTATTATTCTCATCGACTCATCTGTGAGCAGAGCATCAAGTTGGCATGCCTATTACAGCTGAATGTGGCGATTACCATTTTGTTCAGCAAAACGCCTCACAAACTGAGTAAGATTTAAAGCTATGGTGCGTTTTGATTCAATGCTGAGTACAGCCAAACTTGACAGGCTCTTCTCTGTCATTGTAGACCGCAAACAGTGGCGGCTCCAGAGTATTTGTGTTGGGTAATCTATGGTAGGGCTAACCCATACAGCGGTGGGGCTCAAGTCAGTATTTGCAATGTAATTACATAAACGCTATATCGCCCCCCCCCCCCCCCCGACAGTGAAACGCCACGCGTGAGGTTTAGATTATTTCCCTGTCACAATCTAAATTGAACTGTATGAAATAAAAAGGCACATTTGTCTTGTAGTAAATAAAAAGGGCGACCTGGAGCCAATCCTGCAACTTCCCCACAGGTGAAAGAGTTGACATGCTGAAAACCCAACCCCTGCAGGGGGGTCTGGGGGGATTCTCCCCCAGGAGATTTTTTGAAATACTAACATAAAATACACATTCTGGTACTCTCTTGAGAAGAAAAATAAATAAATCAGCAGGTTCAGCTACACGACATATTTAAAAAAATGAATGCCATTTTTGTTACTTTGTTCTGAAAGCTGAACCGCTGCTCCTCACAGAGAGAAGAGGGAAGAGGCTGTGAATGACTTTACATTGTGGATAAGGGTGAATAGCCCCCATTGTTCTGTGTGTCAAAATGAAAGACAGCCCACACACCTATCAATCATCAAACCGTGGGGTCTTATTTCATTACATGTTGATTTCTATCCACACATAATGTTGTATCGATGTATAGAGATGTACTACAGCAAAAGTATTCTCCGTCGGGACTTCCTGCAACAACACCACGCCGTTACCTTGATTCTGATTGGCCAGAAGACATTATCAAAGATGTTCTATTGAGAAGACGATCACTACGTGACAAAAGTTTTCAAAACCGTTTCTAGTCTTCGGTATTTCCAGACAAGTGGCTACTGAAATCAATCTTACTAACTGCTATCTGTGCAATTTACTCAGCGCGAGTTGGCGGACTTTATTTTGCTTACTTTAACATCATTGTTCATGGTGGGTCTAAGGTGGGGCTAATCCATTTCTTGGTATGGCTGTAGCCTACCCCAGCCATACCCTGACCCTAACCGCAAATACCTCATTCCTTCCGTCTACTTGGATCCGAAATGCTTCTCGTTTTGCGCTGTCCTCCCGTTCAAATGAAATCGCCACCAATCATATTTCCACGCTTGCGCCAGGGCCGGGGGAGGGGTTACAAGGCTCGCGTCTTGTGCTGCATTCACTTGCACTCGGACATTAGAGATTTTCTCTCATTTCTCTCTAAATGTCCGATGAGACACAACTTTTCTTTCAAAACAAAGCTGCCAACAGGGGTGGCAGCTGGGGTGGCAAGGCATTTTTCTGAGGTGGCAGCTGCCACCCCGTGCCACCCCGTAGAACCGCCACTGCACCTGCCCACACCCCCTGTTACATTTGTAAGTGTTCCGGCCACTCCCCCTGAACGGGGTTCAGGGGGAGTGGCTATACCCGTAGGCAGAGCCATATAATAGAAGAGTTACGACAACGGAAGTCCAAAAACGGTTATCGTCACGTGGTTCATGTAGATGAGGATCGTTCCCCGGAAGTCCATGGCGGGCAATGTGAATGCATTGATAACAGGAGATAGAACTACGATTTTTGGTAATTATTAGTGAATAAAGGTTTTGATTTGCAATATTTATACAACAAATCGATATGTGTATGTATTTACATCAATGTTTTAAAAAATAAAATAGAATTTGCTAATATTAAGTGATAATATTAGGATTAGTGTGAACAACTAGTTTACATGTTAGGCTAACAGTGCCTTGGTTAAAGAGCCTGTTGCTGTTTATTTATAGCTTTGAATTCTTTAAAACCAATATTATCTTCTTAAACTTGTATGGTAGTCAGGAGCATCACTTTCTAATGTTTATTGATATATTTAGAGGGAGGGGATCTAAAGTAATGCTTTAAAATTCAGATTAGATTAATGTCTACCATTTTCTTAAATTCATGGTAGTTTCAGTAATCCCATGGTAATTGAGGACACAAGTTATCTAAATGACTAATGTCATCTTTATGGCTTTCAGAAAGGACAGGAGACCGACAGGTGACTATCAAAGGACTAGCAGCAGCAGCATGATGATGATGTTAAATGTGTTGTTTTAGGAACATCCATTGCAAATACATGGAATTCAATAAACATTGAATAGCATATCATGCAGTTTGTCTGTGCCTTTTCCTCCGTGTTGTCCTGGTTTGCTGTGCTGCCTCCTCCTAGTCGCCACCATGGTTTGCTGTGCTGCCTGGGGATGCTCCAATCGCTCCGAGAAAGGAGTACGAATGTACGGCTTCCCCACTGACACAGAGCGGAGGAAAAAATGGCTGGCTCAAGTCAGCAGGAGCAATTTCACGACCAACAGCAAAAAAATATGTGAGGTAATTATATACAAACACTGCATTTGCACTTTTTCACAAAACGAAAACCACACCATTGGGAAAGCTTAATGTTTTGTTTAATACAAAAAAACAGGGAAAGGCTTGAAAAACACAGAGTTGAGACTCAGGGTGCAGGGTGAGGGTCTCAGTGCAGGTATTCAGGCTCCATTGAAACCCCCTCTGGTTCTTGTGCTGAAAGAGGGATAAACAGACAGGAGAACGGGTTATACACACCTATATAGCACACCTATTGGATGGGAAATTGCCTTGGGGAGATAAGGTGTGGTCTTTGTTCCCAACTGAAGTTATGGAACTTTATTATTTGTGAGTTTAACAAAGTATGACAAATGGCATCAGTAACAGATGTGATATGAATTTCTATAAAGTTGTCTCACATTCTTGGTCATATTTTATATACAGTATGTAATGAGTATAACATGTCCAGTAAGTATAAAGTGTTTCCTAATACTGTGTATTCAACCACTATGGAATATGTATGGGGGCAGACAAGATTCAGACACAGTTGTTCTGTGTGTGAAGTAACCTCAAGTCACTCCGCAGGCACATTTTGATGCCGACCAGTTTGTCAAGACAAAAAAGGGCAAGACTAGGCTGAGAGCAGAGGCTATACCCACCATCTTCGTGCATCGCCCTGTGGTCAAAAAGAGAAGGGCCCCTGCACCACGATTCACCCCGGGACCTGTATCTACAAAGCCCATAGCTCATGATCACAGCTATAGTGTGAAAGGTGACACAGGTATAATAAGTATGAACTCTTAGTAACAAAAGTAATATTTCTTATTTTTAAGTGGTATAATATTTTAAATGTTCGAACATTTACAGTGCCATGTCTTCTACTTACATTAGTCTCAAAGATTGAGGGAAGAAGGGATGAGGAGACTGAGAGAAAGGAAAGTGAGGGTGAAGAAAGAGAGAACATGGCTAGTGAGGAGAGACAGGGAGGGCGGACACCACCCACTCAGCCAGCAGCCAGTCAGCATACGAGGGAACCAGCAGCCAGTCAGCATACGAGGGAACCAGCAGCCAGTCAGCATACGAGGGAACCAGCAGCCAGTCAGCATACGAGGGAACCAGCAGCCAGTCAAACAGATCTATTACAACAATTAAAGAGAAAATTAAAGAGCCAAGAAGGAATCACCAAAAAAGCAAAGGCTGCACTAAGAAAAATCAGGAAGGAAAATGCAGCTCTCAAGAAAACAATGAAAATTAGGGACAAGAAATATAAGAAAACGTTTTCAAAAGACCAACTGAAGGCATTAGGCAGACTCACCACAAAGGGGATGAAATGGAGCAATGAGACAATTAAGAAGGCAAAAACAAAAACAAGCAAGGTGTCCCGTCATGTACCTGGAAGTTTGGGTTGGCAAAATGGAGTAAGAGAGGGACTTGAAAAACCTTGGTGGCTCTCTACTCATGTTGTTACAGTTGTCTTGGTTACAGCTCTCAATTATTATTTTTTGCCATTTCCACATCTTTAGAAAATATGAAATAAAAAATTGAAGTGAAATCAACCTCTTCTCTGGAGAACAAACTTTGATTTCTCTGTCTTGTGAGTTTGCAGTCTTGCAGTTTTGCTCCTCCACCTGTAACATCACTGCCCCTCCACCTGCCACCCATACAGTAGGTTACTAACAAGATTACTTATAATACAGTGATAGAATACATGTTTAGTATGCTTACTTATATAAAACAGTAGTATTAAACTTACCTTGTGTTTTCACTCTCACTTAAGTCCCTCTCCCTTTGCCATCAATCCAAAATCAGCTGAGCTGCAACATTATACAGACAGGTAATAATCAACATAATCACAAGGACACAATATGGCTCTACTAAAAACACTCACTCTTACACGCACCAAAGTTATATTTATCTAATATTTAACTCCCTCCACCCCCGCATACAATCCCGTTTAGAAGCCCCTCTTCTCTAATTCAACAACGTTGGACGAAATGACATTAAGAGAACGGAATTTACAATTAAAAGGATGTTCAACGTCTGTTGCTAACTTGCTTCGGTATCCTAGCTTAATCTGTTATCTGTAAACGTTCCCTAAATCTACTAATTTAGGGATAATCCACTGACATCCTTTAATACACATGTTAATTTGAATCAGATGTACTGATAATATCCGCAATATAAATCTTTAAACTTCTTCTTACCTTTAAAAGTCCGTCACGAACGGTCTATTATGCTGCAACTCTACAGCTCTGCTAGCCTTGGTGCTAACTTCCGGGGAACGATTGAGAGGCTCCACGATCCGCCATTGCTGTAAAAAAAGTGGTCCATTGGAGTGAACGGAGATGTCGTAACTCTTCTATTATATGGCTCTGCCCGTAGGATAGAAAAGGGGGAAGTGTCTGACTCAGAGGTCGCGCGGCTGTGGAGAAGAACGTGTTGCCCACATTCTGTTACTGAGTTTAGGCTAGTTAGCTAGCAGGTTTATTGTTTTGGGTGCAGTCATTTTGCCTCCACTTACAGTTCAAATAAATGTTGAAAGAAAAAGTAAATCTGTTTACAGTTCTGTTTCATATGGGTGTTGAGAGATGTATCCATAGATTTAGTCCCTAATTTTGCTCTCAAAGTGCACCAGATTGATGCTTTTAACTTCAACATTTAAACAAAAAAAATCTTCCCGGGGGAGCATGCCCCCGGACCCCCCTAGAGAAGGTGAGGTCCACCAGTAGTAATATTCGTTTTATTTGTCCCCGAGGGGAAAATGGGTTGCAGCACATCACAGAGGCATTTAAAAAGATAAAACAATAAGTCACTGACAACAACATAGACACAGCTTAAATCAATGATCTGTTAACATTCAAATCAATAAATATATGCTGTAACTATTTTTCTCTAGGCAACTCAAGGGCTCAGGTAATGTGATTACTATATGAATAATGGTCCAAAATAACATAAAATGCATAGGGTTTTTTGTTAAGTAACATACTTTCGTCGCCGGCCGGCCGATACATGCCGCGCATTAAGTGGGCCTGTCTGTCAATTAATCCCCGGGCCACTTTTTCCCCCCAGTCCGCCCCTGACTGTAACCCACATACAGTACGTGTATATAAGGCAACCTCATCTGCACGTTATCTACTCTTTGCACGTTCTGGCAGGATGCAAACGGCTATCTTTGTACTATGTGCAATCACAATAAAGTTGAATTTTTATGGAAACTGAAAAAAAGATCTAATCTAGTTTTGAACAGGGGTTTTGAATCAGATCTTTGCAGCCAGTTTCATGTCAGATAGACCGGTATTGAGAAATTCCAAGTACCTCGTATTTATTTTAAGCTGTTCTGATGTAAGATAAATAATTCTGAGATATTGAAACTGTCGATCAATTTTGACAAAAACATCAGATAAAGTGTAAAATACCAAGGCCATACTGTGTACTGCAAGCAAGTCAATTCATAGAAGAAATACAGATAATTAAGAAATGGACGGTAAAGCAATGTTTTGTTTTTCATCTGTAGTGAAAAATACATTGTGTTGTGTCACTACTGAGGGAACGTTGTGTATTCAGACCTTTTTCTACTCTGCTGGAATTCCTTCTCTACATGCCTCCTGCTACAGGTGCTGCTCCTATCGTCCATCAGGATCTAATTACCCGTTAAGCCCTTCTGTTCTCTTCCTATTGGTTCCTAGAGGAGCTGACCTTGGCCTGCAGACAGATGCTTCTGTGGTGAGTTCCTCTGTGGTGCAGGTGAATGAAGGCCGCCAGCAGAGTAAGGCAAGGCAAGGCAAGGCAAGTTTATTTATATAGCACTTTTCAACACAAGGCAATTCAAAGTGCTTTACAAAAAATGAAAGAGATTAAGAAAATGGCATTTAAAATCAGTCATTAAAAAGAAAAGATAATAAAATAAACATTAAAAGAAAAAAATACATGGCAGTCAATTAAACATTAAAAGAAAAAAGTACATGGATAAAAGTTACAGTGCAGTCTAAGATATGAATAGTTCAATTAAAAGCAGCGACAAAAAGAAAAGTCTTCAGCCTGGATTTAAAAGTAGTCAGAGTTGCAGCGGACCTGCAGGTTTCTGGGAGTTTGTTCCAGATATTTGGAGCATAATAACTGAATGCTGCTTTACCATGTTTAGTTCTGACTCTGGGGACAGAAAGCTGACCAGTCCCTGAAGACCTGAGAGATCTGGATGGTTCATAATTTAGCAGGAGGTCAGAAATGTATTTTGGGCCTAAACCATTCAGTGCTTTATAAACCAGCAGCAGTATTTTGAAATCTATTCTTTGACACACAGGAAGCCATTGTAAAGACTTCAGAACAGGAGTGATGTGATCCACTTTCTTAGTGTTAGTGAGGACTTGAGCAGCGGCGTTCTGAATCAGCTGCAGCTTCCTAATAGATTTTTTAGTGAGACCTGTGAAGACACCATTACAGTAGTCCAGTCTACTGAAGATAAAAGCATGGACAAGTTTTTCCAAATCCTGCTGTGACATTAGTCTTTTAATCCTAGATATATTCTTTAGGTGATAGTAGGCTGATTTAGTAACTGTTTTAATGTGACTGTTGAAACTCAGGTCAGAGTCCATGACTACACCTAGATTTCTGGCTTTATCTGTTGTTTTGAACATTGCACACTGAAGCTCAGCGCTAACTTTGATACGTTCTGCCTTGGCTCCAAAAACCATTACCTCAGTTTTATCTTTGTTTAATTGGAGAAAGTTCTGACACATCCAGTCATTGATTTGTTCAATGCACTTACTCAGTGTTTGAATTGGAGCATAGTCTCCTGGTGAAATTGTTACGTAAATTTGTGTGTCATCCGCATAGCTATGGTAACTTATTTTGTTGTTCTTCATTATCTGAGCCAGTGGTAGCATGTAGATGTTAAAGAGAAGAGGCCCCAAGATGGAGCCTTGAGGAACCCCACATGTCATATTTGTCAACTCAGATGTGTATTTACCTATAGAAACAAAGTTGTTTCTGTCCTTTAAGTAGGATTCAAACCAATTCAGAACTGTTTCCGAAAGTCCCACCCAGTTTTCCAGTCGGTCTAGTAATATGCTGTGGTCAACAGTGTCAAACGCAGCACTGAGATCTAATAATACTAACACTGAAGTTCTGCCACTGTCTGTGTTTAAGTGGATGTCATTAAAGACCTTTACAAGAGCAGTCTCAGTGCTGTGGTTTGGACGAAAGCCTGACTGGAACACATCAAAACAGTTATTTAAATGCAAGAAATTACTCAACTGTTGAAAAACAACTTTTTCAATGATTTTACCTAGAAATGGGAGGTTTGATATGGGCCTGTAATTGTTCATTACTGAAGGATCTAGATTATTCTTTTTTAAGAGCGGTTTAATGACTGCAGTTTTCAGGGTACCTGCAGAGTGAACTCTCTGTGACATGCTCGGGAAGCCCTGTGTTATTTTGACTCTGCAGGAGCTGTCACATTTCCTCAGGTATCAGCAGTGTTGGGACTAACGCGTTACAAGTAATTAAGTATTTTAATACAAGTATTTTTGGCAGTAACTAGTACTCTAACGCATTACTTTTTAAATTCAGTAACGCAGCTACCGTTACTACATGGTGCGTTACTCCGTTAGTTTTTTTATATAGTCAACAGCCAGGCGAACAGAGATGAGAACTGTACTTAAGTACAGTACTTGAGTAAATGTACTTAGATACTTCCTGTGTCACATGCGGAGACGCGCTGTGGGCGGGTTTGTGTTGTTTACTAACAAGACTATCATGGCGGCGGCAGAGCTCAAGTCTAGTTTCTCCACCTGGAGATATTCTCACTATTTCACTTTTGTCGAGCACAAAGAAAAGAACGTTTTAGTTAAATGTAAGTTGTGTCTTGGCGGGTCAAAGATCCTATCTACTGCCCAAACCAGTAATTCAAATCTCTTAAAACATCTGCAAAAACAACATGCTGGGACGAAGCTAGTAGCTAAGACCACAGAGACTCAGCCGACGCCACTCCACCTCCACCTAAGCAACAGCGGCTGGATTTTAACCAAGGGACTGCTGGCCAGGGAAAAGTCGATAAAGCCATTGCACGGTATGTTGTAGAACACATGCAGGCTATTGCTACAGTGGAGTCACCCGCTTTCAGGGAGCTAGTTAGCATGATAGCATGTCCGGGCGGCACACGGCATATGGGACGGAAAACTTTTTCCAACTACCTGGAGAAAGAATATACAAAAATGGAAAGCCAGCTAATATCGATGCAATCCAGATTGCATATAATGCATGTCAAGTTGATCAACAGATTGTATTATTCTCCAATGCAATTACAGTACTGAAATGAAGGCTATAAGGGCATTAATGGGAGCCCTTTTTTCCAAGTAACGAAAACGTTAGTAACGCATTACTTTTGGGTGTAAGTAACTAGTTAAGTAACTGAGTTACTTTTGACATGAAGTAACTAGTAATGGTAACTAGTTACTGGTTTTCAGTAACTAGCACAACACTGGGTGTCAGCAGTGTTGTGTTGTGCAAGTAGACCTGTAAGCCCTTTATCGCTGCATGCCTTGTAGATGGGGTTTCCCTTACTCGCTGATGTTTGATTTAAAGGGTACCTATCATGCAAAATGCACTTTTTTAATGTCTTTTATACATATATATGTGTCCCTGGTGTGTCAGGGAACTCACAAAGTGTCAGAAAACAAAACCCTCTCTTTTCCTCTGTACCCAAATCTCTAAAATGGGGGTACAACGGAGCTGATCCAGATTTGTGTCCAATATGACGTAATATCAGAAATGTGGACCCGCGGCACTATCAGAAACAATGCCGACGTGTTTTGGACGTAATATGGTCTTTGTTTACATTAGCAAGCATTGCTAACACTCAGAGCTAACCTGTACTGGACTGTACTAGATGTATGTGTAAAGAAGCAGGAAATAAAAAAAGGAACTCACCTTGTGGGAAACCCCCAAGAAAAGAAACATTTGAGCTCCAGACTTGTTTCAGAAATAATCCTTAATGTGGTTTGGAACATGATATGGCGTTTAATCACTGCAGAATTTAGCTGAGTACCTCGTAGAATTCTGAGCAGGTACAAGCTCCCCCTCCTCTTTTTTTTCAAGCTAAGGACCCAGATCAGCACTTCTCTAACAGCTGAAATACAGGGATATGAGGGATGTCTAAAATGCATGACCTGTTTGGTATTTTGAGCAAAACACATCATAGACATGTTTTTATATATTTGTATATATCTGAGACCCATAATATATATATGCCTAAAAATAGCATGATAGGAGACTTTTAATCAGGTGGCCCAAAGCTACATGTGAAGTTGTTTTACACAAATATCTGACATTATAAGTCAATACAGACCTGCAATCTTATTACGAAGAAAAACACTGCCAATAAACGTAGAATAAAATCAATAAATGTTTTAATATGTAACATTAAGCTGTCTGTGGCTCTTTCCTGCTGTAACGATGCAAATGTCCTCTCTGTGGGACTAATAAAGGTATTCTGATTCTGAATAACTTTGGCACATGTGTTTGGCTTTAGAATCAGGATTATGTTTATAATTGGCATCAGTGCTACACATAGGCTTTAGAAGGAGTTCTGTGGGGTGACAGATGTGTCATAATCCTCTGGATTAGGATACAAATGATTGGTATAATATGTATTTAGTCAGTGGTGGAAGGCGAGTGTACTCAAGTACTGTTCAAAAACATATGTTTGAGTTACTTGTATTTTACTCGAGTTTTTCCATTTGATGCTATTATATGTAATCTCTTTGATGATAAAAGTATGTTGTGCCTTATGAAAGTGAGTGTCTTTTCATTCTGGAATGACAAAACAAGATGTTTGAAGACATGCCTTGGTCATCATAGGAATATATAATTAAGCACCCTTACATTCATTGATTTGTAGTTATTTTTAAATCGTACTCTGAACTGACATTTCATAGACCAAAATCTTAGTGGGGAAATAATCGTAAAATGAATCCGTAAATGTATTTAGTTGCAGCCCTTTGAGTGATTACGCTACAAGGCATGGTTTAGTTTTTAGGAAGTGTTTCATTGTAATATCGCCCCCCTGTGGCAGCAGTGTGTTATATCTACTGAGTTTACATGCACTACAGTTACAGTTGTAGTACTCCTTTGAGTGCAATGTCATATAATACATTTTGTTAAATGTGATTACAAGTTAAATTTACATATGTATTTATTTGTTTTATTTCATAGCATAAGTTGATTTATTAATGGATCTCTGTGGGCTGTCAGAGGATTTGGTGGAAAAGCCTTGTGGCATTTTCAGATGTGTGAAAAAAGTTGTTCAAAGCAGTGTGGATTTTAGTCAAATGTCTTTCACCAAAGAGAAAAGATGGAATGCTATTCTAACAGTTTAGGATGATATCAACTACACTCTGTATTTAGACGGAGATAAACAGACTGCATTACCTAAATGATATAAGTTTACAAATATGAACATGTTTGATAGAAACAGGCCTGTGTTCAGTACAGTAAAGGATATCACCGAGCTGGTCCTTCATGGGACCCAGAACTTACAGCTTGGTTTTGAATATTAAATACTTACCCGTTCACATTTAAAAGTGCTTTAAGTCAAATGAATACATTTGTATAGTTTACATTTAGATAAATGTAGTTCAATTCAATTAAATACATACAATTCAAATACAACAAATCAAGGCATTTCAGTTCTAACAAATGTAACTCAAGTTAGCCCAATTCAATAAAATAAAAACCTGTTGAAATTAAGTGGAAGGACAGAAGCGCTTAGCTTCGTTACCTGCAGCCTCGGCTCCTCTCTTGCGCCACCTGCTGCCCACCTGGCTCCTCTTCTTCACCAGGAGCCGGACGCTCTTCCTCCACTGCTGCTCCAGGACCCTCCTCACCGGCAGAGGCTGAGGTCGGGGGGAGGAGCCAGACCGCTGCGGCCCCCGGAAGACGATCCTGGTGGGATGAGCACACGGCACCAGAGACCAGCCCTCCTCTGGAACAGGTGGGGGGGGTCTGCAGGAGAGGACAGGGGAGGAGGAGCAAGAGAAGCAAGAGCAAGAAGAAGAGCGAGAGGAGGAGGTAGGGGAGGAGGTAGGGGAGGAGGAAGAGGAGGAGGAAGAGGAGGAGGAGCTAGAGGAGGAGGAAGAGCTAGAGGAGGAGGAAGAGGAGGAGCTCGAGGAAGAGCGAGAGGAGGAGCGAGAGAAGGAGTGAGGGTCAGACTTACCTGCAGCTTCAGCGCCTCTCCTGATGCTGCCACTGCCAGCCTGGTCCCTCCTCTTCATCAGAAGCCTCAGGTTCTTCTTCCACTTCGGCTCAGGGGCGGGGCCAGCTGGGGAGCCGGGGGAGGAGCCGGGGGAGGAGCTGCAGACGGCCCTGAAGGGGGAGCAAGAAGAAGTGTTAGATCCAGAGGCAGCTGTACCTGGGGAGCCAGGTGAGGGGCTGCTCTGGGAGGGCGGGGCTGGGGTCCTGCGCAGGATGAGGCGGGGTCCACTGGGGTCTGGCAGGAGAACAGCTGTCCACTTGTAGCGCCGGTCCATCTGAAGGTAGAAATAAAAACAACAATCAGACCACTGCTCCACGTCATGACGACACACCAGCGAGGGTTACACAATAATCACTCTCATCACTGAATTCAAAGGAGGACAATACAATAATACATTGTTCAACAAACGCTGCATAAAGTAAACACACATTTTACTGCAATATGAGCAAAAGAAAAAGGAAGCTTGCAAGAAACAGCCATGGCTGTAATGTGCAAACTTTAAAAAAAATGTCTTGCCTTTACTTTTGTCAAGGACAATACATCCATATAGTCATTGGGTACATTTTGTGATGTTTAGCTTCTGGAAAGTGTTCGCCCTTCTTACCGTGGATGTCAGTGGACTGGATGAAGCGGAGCCAGGTGAGGGGCCAAGTGCTGCTGGGATCCTGTGAAAGATGGGGGGTGGCTGCTGGGCAGGCTGGGGTTTGGGAGGAGGACAGATGTCCACTTGAGTGCTCGGACCAACTGAATGTAATAATCACATCACATCAGGTTAATATACCATGGAGTGTTATACCATGATGACTTCCACAAAGGACCAATATTGCAAAGCCAAAACGTAAAAACATGCACGAAAACTAATCACGAGCATGATTGTTTGCAGTATGAAATAATAGCAAAGTCCAGAATGAATACATTTCGTTCAACCTTTCTTATTGTCTTACAAATGTGGCCATATTTCGCTGGTACAAGGCATAACTGTGAGACATATCAATGCTTTAGGCCGGAAAAAGGACTCAAGAATGCACCAACTTTTGTCTCAATAATGATGAATTTATTAAAATATAACTTTTTGTTCACAAAATGTTATTTCTAATCCTAGTTTGTACTGCTATGTCTGGAAGCTTTTTGACAGTGAGTTTACATAAAGCAGGCCTATATAACTTTTACAGAGGTACAAGTATGCCACAAGGTCTCCAACAGTATGTTAATTTAAGCTCTCCTGCTGATTGACAACATTTTTCAAATATAAATCTCTTTTTTTGAAGTTCCACTTACTCTGCTGTGTATTGATTAAAACACGCTGCCAACTGAACTTTTAACTAGTTGTGTGTAAAATACTCATTAATGACCCAAATATGTGTTAGTTTAAGTTTCATTTTTAAATAAAAAAGATATAATAATGTTGTCACTGCTTGTTTCACTTTATGGTTTCACTATGGTAGCCTATGTAGCACTACAAAGTTAAAAAAAAAAAGGATATGTTAGCATGCTAACTTTTTCAATAGGTGAAACGGGTAGTCAGTATTTGGTCTCAACAGGATTATTTCACCCTAATATGATTTATTATCACTGAAAATATAATAAATTGGTAATATTGTCAGTTATATCGGTGATTTTTGAGGGGTTTGGAGAGCGTCAATGATAAAATGCATTGAAAACAACATGGGTGAAAAAGTGAATAAATGTGTCACATCTAACCCGAAAACGTCCTGTAAGTTTTGACAGTAGGGTTTAGGGAGAGGTCCGGAAGCAAAAAGTCTCAGGTTTGTTGGGTTTTCAGAGAAATTGTCGAGTGAGAGCAGAAGTGTTGAGTTTCTGACCGTCAGCAAGTTTGTGTTTTTTCAAACTAAGAGCATAAACCTGGAGAGCCTGCATAGCAACCATGGAACCCTCAAGTCTCGCGCAGAGCTCTCGTGAGGCCAGCTCAAACTAAATATCCAGCATGTAAGTACGACATAAAAATAATAATGCTCCTAAAACTACATTTGAATCAAAGTCTTGTGACAGATAAGAGCTGAATATTGTGTTGATGTGCACACGTGCAAAGTTTGAAAAGTATGAGAAATGCGACCATGTCACGAATAAATGATCCACTTATGGCAAAACCCTGTCTTAGATAATTTAAAATAGTATATTAGAAATGTATCTGGGTAAATTAACTCACCTTAATGCCCAAGTGTTCGTATATTGACAGCATCTTGGCATCCTCCATGTTTCCTCCATTGGTACAGTTTGAGATACAGAAAGCCCAATTTTCAGAGTAAGTGATAACATTTAAAATATATATTCTTTCTGCAGTATCCTGTCAGTGTAATTATACTCAAAAATCAAATAGGTGACACATGTAAAAATAGGGCCCCATGTAAAAAGCCACTTGAACTCCCCACTGCATCTTCGTGTAAAGAGAAACCCTTCAAAATAAACTTTCTGCGTGTTCTTCATTTGAATGTTGCAGTTAATAAACACTGAGCTAGATGACTACTACTACTACTACTACTACTACTACTCCAAACTGATGTGTTGCTTAATTTATAATAATGGAAATAGGTCTCTATGTCTAATATTAGTGGGATGTTTGAAACTCATCCAAATCGTACCTTCTTATCTTTTCGTTCAGATCCGTGTGCAGCCACTAGAGGGAGACATGAGCTTTTGGTTCTTGACCATGGAGGTAATGTTTACCTCCTGTGTGACACTTCCTGCTGATATGAGTTAGGGAACAAGTACCAGACGGTGTCATGTATTGAAGTACATTTACTCAAGTAGTGTACTTAAGTACGACTTTGGGGTTCTTTACTTGAATAGAACCATGTTATGCTACTTTATACTTCTACTCCACTACATTTTGGAAGCCAACATTGTACTTTTTAGTCCAATTCATTTATATTACAAAATGAGTTATTAAAATATTCAGATTATAAAATAAATAATACAAAGTATAAATAAACTAATAAACAAACTATGGTGTACAAGTGTAGGTTAAGATATAGAGCAGCAGTATATAAAGTAATTAAATTAGCTCCACATTTACCAGAAATTAGGAACACAATAATACTTGAATAACAACAATCCAGTAAATTAATACATATGATTCTAAAATGGGAAAATTACTATTTTTTTTACTTTTGTTACTTTAAGTATTGTTGATGCTTGTACTTTTGTACTAGTATATTGAATGCAGGACTTGTACTTGCAGCACAATTTTAACTTAAGATGTCTGGTGAAATATGAATGACTTTAGAATGAGAAATTAATGACCAGATAACTGAAACGCGTTCTCCGGTTAGGATTTTATTTTGAAAGTTTCGGTATGGGTGGGGGCACTTGGCACCTCCAAGCATTTGCGCTGTCGAAGCACGTCTGGAGAGCGGTTTCCATCTGGATTTGAAACACACTGCCTCCTCCAGCAGAGCGCGTAATAACTAACATAATATTAGGCGTTCAGATTTGTCCACCTTTTGACTTGATCTCAGTCATTCATATTTTACTTGTCTGACTTGAGAGCGTCACAGAAATAGTGTGAAGTAAAGCTGCCCGTCTTTGGACTGAACTACGTCAGATCCAACAGCTGGATGAGGGCTGGAAACATCTGCAGCGCCTGGTTCGGAGTGCGTAAAATGAAGCTGGATGGATCCGTTACGCATGGCATGGATGAAACCTCCCGGGAATAAAGCAAAACATAGGTTAATGGAGCATGATAGGAACCATTTGTCTATTTAAGGAACAGCTTTAATCGCACAGGAATCCCCATATCCAGCAGACAGGAATGAATCAGATGAGATGTTCCTCTGAGGAGCTGCGATCTCTCCCACCGAAACCCCCGAGTTTACCCGCAGCTTCATCGAAGAGACGCTTTGTCAAGCTGGGGAGGAAGACAAGTGATGGTTCCCATCAGTGAGTATTTACAAGCTTATTTTAAAAGCGTTATCAGGAGTATACAAGTGTAATTGTGCAACTTATTTGCTTTAAACATTTTTTTCTTTTCTTATGCTCCTAAACATTAATTTTGAGATACAATACTTGTACATCTAATAGTTGTATAACTTCTGCCAATAATGTTCTGTAGCCTAATTGTTAAGGGGGGAGACTTTAGAAGGATTTGATGGTAGGAAATCAAACACTAACTCATAAAGGCATCTTACAAATGTAATATTTGTATATGAATGCATTTTATTTTCAACAAGAATAGGATAATACTTTGATCAAGTCTGACATTTTTCTTGCAGCTCCATTTTCAACAAGGACAGTTATTAAGACAAGATACAAGACATTTATCATACAATCACAGAAGACAAAATGTTAAAAACCGTTTAACACATTTAACCTCAGATTAGTATTTCATTCTAGGATTGACTGGTGCACAAAAAGAAATATGCTTCAGTCAACCTCATTAAATTATGGGATCCTGTATCTCCGACACCAAAACAAATACCAATCAACTTCTCAGATTAAAATCATTAAACAGCTGACAGTCTGCCATCATATTCCCTCAGTGCACTTTCTGTTCTACAAGAGACTCCTACCAGTTTGACTGACATGTATGCAGGGCCGTCCCAGGCCGATCATGCAGGCTGCATGGGGCCTCACATTGCGCAGGGGGCCTCACATTGCGCAGGGGGCCTTGCGCAGGGGGCCTCGCACAGGGGGCCTCGCACAGGGGGCCTCGCGCAGGGGGCCTCGGCTTATGAGCTTGGCTTGTGCGCAGCTCTCAGCGCAGTTCTCCGCGCCTCTCCCCTTAACTCCTAACGGCCCGTCTACACTACAGGCATCAAAAAATCTTGAAGCTGGGCGTGTCTGAAGCTTGGCGATTTTTTGCGAGCAACGCGACCAACAACCAATCACATGAATCTCCCGCCCCCGACATACAAAGCAATAGCAATGTTAAAACGAAGTAAACTGGATATAACAAACAGGCGAAAACCTACCAGTTTCACCCACTGTCTCTGCCACCTCCCTCCATGCCTGGTTCCTCCGGTTTGTATCCCGGTAAATAGTTCTGGTCGGAAAGAACCGGGTGATTTGCTACCGTAATTTCTCGTTTGGCATATGAGGAAATGAACTGCGGTCTGGCTCTCCCAGCTTGCACGCGGTTTGATTGGCTAGCGCTTGTACTGGCGGGAATTGCAAAAACGGGATTTGATTGGCTGACGCCAGCTTCGAGCAAGCATCGAGACGCCGATAGACGCTCGCGATGCTTGCAACGCCTTGCCATGCTACCCACAATGCAGTTCGGCGAAGTTTGAAATTATCCTACGTCACCCCATTCAAATGAATGGGCGAAGCGTTGAAAGCATTTTTTGACGCCTGTAGTGTAGACGGGCCGTAACAGTCATCATCATGTCAACCACAACACAGAGAAATACTGATAGAAATGTGTGTGTAGTTGTTGATACATTGCTGACAGAGGGAACTACATTTGAATACAGATTTAAGAAATATCAGTTTTTGAGCATGTAATAAGCATGTTTTGTCTTGACTTTATTACAACAATATTATAATAAAATAATATAGTATTTATATTATTGATTATTATTATTATTATTATTAGTAGAAGTAGTTTATTTGCATTCATTATATTTGAATCTTTTTGAGGCTAGTATTTGGCAGGAAATGCAGACGTATTCACCTGTAAATGCAAACTGAACGACATACATGCACATTTACCATTTACCTCACTGTCCATCCATCCATCCATCTTCTTCCGCTTATCCGTGGTCGGGTCGCGGGGGTAGCAGTTCCAGCAGAGAGCCCCAAACTTCCTTTTCCCTGGCGACATCAACCAGCTCTGACTGGGGGATCCCAAGGCGCTCCCAGGCCAGCGAAGAGATATAATCCCTCCACCTGGTCCTAGGTCTACCCCTTGGTCTCTTTCCAGCTTGACGTGCCTGGAACACCTCCCTAGGGAGACGCCCAGGTGGCATCCTAACTAGGTGCCCGAACCACCTCAACTGGCTCCTTTCGACGCGAAGGAGGAGCGGTTCAACTCTGAGTCCCTCCCGGATGACCGAACTTCTCACCTTATCCCTAAGGGAGACACCAGCCACCCTGCGGAGAAAACCCATCTCGGCCGCTTGTATCCGCAATCTAGTTCTTTCGGTCATGACCCATCCTTCATGACCATAGGTGAGGGTAGGAACGAAAATGGCCCGGTAGACAGAGAGCTTTGCCTTCTGGCTCAGCTCCCTTTTCGTCACAACGGTGCGGTAAAGCGACTGCAGTACCGCTCCCGCTGCTCCGATTCTCCGGCCCATCTCACGCTCCATTGTTCCCTCACTCGAGAACAAGACCCCGAGATACTTGAACTCCATCACTTGGGGTAAGGACTCATTCCCTACTTGGAGTGGACAGTCCATCGGTTTCCTGCTGAGAACCATGGCCTCAGATTTGGAGGTGCTGATCCTCATCCCAGCCGCTTCACACTCGGTTGCGAACCGATCCAGTGAGTGCTGAAGGTCGCAGACCGATGAAGCCATCAGAACCACATCATCTGCAAAAAGCAGTGGTGCAATCCTTAGTCCACCAAACTGCAGACCCCCTCCCCCATGACTACGCCTCGAAATCCGATCCATGTATATTACAAACAGGATTGGTGACAAAGCGCAGCCCTGGCGGAGGCCAACCCTCACCGGAAATGGGTCCGACTTACTGCCGAGGACCCGGACACAGCTCTCGCTTTGGGAGTACAGAGATTGGATGGCCCTGAGTAGAGAACCCCTCACCCCATACTCCTGCAGCACCTCCCACAGTAACTCCCTGGGAACCCGGTCATATGCCTTCTCCAAGTCTACAAAACACATGTAGACCGGATAAGCGTACCTCACCGTATAAAAAAGTAACTGTGTTGATAATAATAATAAACAGGAATTATATTTGCAAAGTACTGTGAAAAAAAAAAATGTCACTCCTGTCGGTGGGGGGGGGGGGGGGGGCCTCATCTCACAATGTTGCTTGGGGCCCCAAGTTGGCCAGGGACGGCCCTGCATGTATGTATCCTCAATCTTTTGGCATTACTGCAGGGAACCTTTGAACCACAGTGATAAGTAGCTTACAGGCTTGGTGAGAAATAAAACAACACTTCATTATTTCATTAGCGAGCTGGGGGAGCATGGTGAATGAGACTGGGGAAGGCATTGTGCTGGTGACAGACACGTAGGTATGGAGCATTGTAGCAGGTGAGAACAAAGTGATTTTTTGGGAGCATCATAAGGCCTTCATGCAGTTTTTGCACATTTTCAGCTAATTCTTTCTTTCTTGTCACCATATTTTCTCATGTTGATAACTTTACTTTCTCTTTTGATGTTGGAAAACTGGTCCCTTTCGAGAAACCTTGTCTTACTGACCTTCCAGAGGTCAAATTCAGACGTCAAGGTACAGATCAGCTGCTAGTGAGTCAGCGTTCTGACTGACCTCATTCTCCTCTGTTCTTCAGATCGGCTTCATCCACTGGCAGTTCCTCCACCAGCAGGTCAGCAGAGGGTGTGTTTGTCCGACAGCCCAGCAAGAGCCGCATCCGTCGCCAAACTAACCGCCTCTCAGGGGTCTTCCTCCGTGTCCCCCGCTCCAACGCAGGCTCCATGGCACTGCCAGCAGGCATCAGGACCTCCATCTCCATCCCAGGAAGGAAGGAAAGCAGTACGTCACAGTGACTTTTTTGATATTTTAGCCAGTGGTTTTACATTTAAAGGTCAGTTTAGTCTCAGGGAGTCTCATGTTGCTCTGTAGGAGCTGTCCAAGTAACCCTTAAAACAAAAAGCCTCTATTACTAAGAGGGATTTGGCATTGGATGTGGCATTTAGTTGGCATGGAGGATCTTACAAAAGATGCTATTGGTTGAATTTTAGAAAATCTAGAAGCAAAAGGATAGATAGAGGATTGATATTGCATTTGCTGCTAATTTGTTGGACCATTATCTTTCTTCTTTAAAATGTCTCTTGTGAGTAACCTCACTTCCTCAGCTGAGAGCTGTCTGTGTTTCCTTTGTTGCCATGTGTTGTGATGTAGTGATCTATGCAGATGCGTTAGGAGCGGATGACCCATCCGAGCTGTCCAATCAGATCACAGCTCCAGGAATCCTGAAGATCTTTGGGAATGAGATCTGTGAGGGAGCGCATTATAAGAGCGTACTGGCCACCACACACTCCAGCGCCAAGGAACTGGTCAAAGAGGCTCTTGAACGGTATGGCCATGTGTTATCTGAGCATGTGTGTCCTTGTATGTCCATCAACTGCTATAACATACCTTTGTGCTACATAATTTGTATATAAAAGCAGTCAGAACTTGATGGCGGTTGATGAAAGGAGAGCATGTTCATGTTGATGTGGTTAATATATTTCAGATGAACGAAATTAACCTGACCCTTTGTTCTGTGTATTATAATTGCAGCACAGTGTGAACGATGTGAGAGCCAAATCGTTTATTTAGTAGTTCTGAAAGGTCTAGAGCAAACAGCAGATCCGTGTGAAAGACAGCCAGTGTTGGCCATGCCTCTGAGGAGAGTGAAAGTCTGTCAGTCTCTGCTTATGTTACAGCCAACAGCATAATGGAATGATTAATATAAATGCTATTCAGCTTGTAGAGGAAAGAGTCAGTGAAAGTCTACACTGCACTAGTGACATTTAGATCTTTACTACATCTCTTATCCAGTAATGGGCTAGCAAATACAGTAAGCGAACAGCAGGATAAAGACTCCTGATGAGTTGATTCCTTTATTTTAAGCAGGTCTAATGGAATATTTATGATAAGGATATGAAGATTAGTTAAATAAACTTCTGAAAACAATCTTTTATCAGTCAGTATGTTTGCATATTGAAATGTTTCACATAAGAGCTGCTCCGATATAACTTTAAATAATGGATTGAATGGCTAGATATGCTGTCGGTTTTCCTCAGTTCTTTGGAGTATTTTAGCTTATTTTAGCACATTAAAGCCTATAACTTTACTGTTCTGGCTAAACCTCTCTTTCAGCGACAGGCTGATATTTTTCCTTGCATATATGTATGCAAAGAAATGGGATAAAGTTGGTAGAAATGTAGTTTATATAGCTTTAGAGATTAGTGGAGCTCTGTGTTGAAGTGTCTGAAATTTGAAATCCTACAGATTTAAAGAAACATTGTGGAAGATATGGTGGAGTTTACGTTACGTAATGTCAAAGACGTCTATGTATATATGTGAGTAGATATCTACTGAAACGAGCATGCTCACTGACTAGCCTTGGCTTGTCCTGTCTTTAAATAACACATGTTCCTCTGGTGGAAAAAAGGACTGGCACCACCGTCTAACTCTCACAGGTAATGGGAAGGTCTTTTGTTGGTCGTAGAGTGGTTGGCAGCCCTTGAAGAGGGACGTAGCTTCAGTCGGTTGGTAGAAGGTAAACGTGAAGGTCCTTGAGTCAGACTCACAGCTGTACAAAAAACGATTATATTTATTGTTTTAAACCATCATCCTGCTGACTCAACTCGTCGAAAGTGGCTGCAGGCAATCGATGACTTAATTAGTACCCAAAAGGCATTTCCAAAAAACAGCTAAGCTAAAAATGAGCCTTAGTTGGTCTATTGCAGGTCACATTTTGGACTTAATCATGGCTCAAAAGTGACATCCAAAGAAACGTTTGGAACAGGAGTATCTGAAGGTTAACTTCATACCAGATATGTTATGTGTTATCTTTATTGACGTATTTAATGTTAGGAAGCAAGGAGGGACAATTAAGTGGGATGTGCACATGTTTTCAGTTATTAATTTTCATTTAAAATGCAGGAAATCAGTAGTTTCTAAAGGCTAATATTTGGAGAGCACATTCAGTTTCTGTTATCATAATAAATAATATAATGTTTATTGTGACAATGTCATCTAGGTATGGCCTGAGGAAGGAGGAGGCCGACTCCTACGTCCTATGTGACACCATCGGCTCTACCCGAGATCATGGGTGGAGAACAGAAGGGTTTCGGGTCGTGAGCGACAATGAGAAGCCCCTCCTCCTGCAGTCACTATGGAAACCCAGAGAAGGCCTGGCGAGACGCTTCGAAATCCAGAGGAGAAGCTTAGTGGAAGAAAAGACATCCAAAGACAAAGACACCATCACTGCTGGTAGGGTGTCCGACTTCAGCCTCATTTCACACCACATCCTTATTTGGGGTGTGAGTGAGCTTGTCTTGGAATAAGAGTTTGCACCATTACATGTTTTGCCAATATTAAATCCAGTTTTCTGAGTTCTCACAGTAGAAATGTGGTTTGTTGGCACGCTGTTTTTCCAGTGAACACCAGCCAAGCCACACAGACCAAACTGTATTTTAATAAGTCTACAGTTTTTCTTTCATTTCAATTTCTTTTTAACATTTCTACTTCATTCTTACTGTTGTTAAAAAGGCCAGTGAAGTTTAAAATGTAATTTGCAGACACTATGTGATTCAATTAAACTTCTTCCAGTGACACACCCTATTTTTACAACACTTAAAGAGGCCCTATCCTGATTTTTGGGGATTTATTTTTCCTGCAGTGTGATATATAGGTTTTTGTGCATGTAAATGGTCTGCAAAGGCCAAAATCCCTGTGTTCCTCCAGAGGGAGGTTCTCTCCCACACACTCCACCCCCCCTGCCTGAAACGTCTCCATTGAACTCCTTTGTTTGTTACCATAACATAATGATATCAGTATGTAACACTTGTCTAGCAAACACTTTTAAGGGGGGGGACATCTGTAAGCAACAAAGCCGGAAAAAGCTAACCAATCAGAGCAGACTGGGTTCTGGTTTCAGACAGAGGGTGAAAAGTGGTGCTGCAGCACAGGCAGTATGAGAAAATGCCATAAAAGCGTTTCATAGCAAATGTTCTTATCTGTTGATATTATTAAAAACTGACGCAGCAGAATAATACCCAGAACTTTCCGTAGATGCAGGGCACAAACACTTCAGGGCACAGTAAATGTGCAGGGTGGACCCCTCACTATCATTTCCCCAGCTGTGGTTGACACAGCTGCGGTCGTGGTGTGTGTGTGCGTCCTGTTGTGTGTTTTCTTTTATGAATGGCGCGGCCTGTGACAGCCTTCTATCAGTGTCAGCTTGTCGATGCCTGCTGGGTGGGTGTATTTTTTTATTTCCATGAGCTCTGTCTTTCTTTCCACTGAGGTCTGTTTCCTGTGTGGGGCTTCTCCATGTTGACTCTGGCATAAACACACCATGTCCAAATGACAGAACACACACTAACACCTCACAGTATCTTGGGGAAAAAACGGGTGTTGCCCTATCACTACATTCCATTACTAATGTGTTTGATGTATTTATATAGCAGCTTAATTTAACAGGTTATTATTTGTTTGTTCATCTCCCTGTTAGGTATCAATGCCCAGGCGAGAAAGCTGCAGAAGAGCCGCTCCAGAGTGACCTCCACGTTCATAGAGAGGACCATGGGGCGAGGCCACAAACTGTGGAGGAGCCAAAGTGAGATGGACCTCTTAGACTCTGAGACCAAACAGGAAACAGATCAATGCCACAAGGAACGCAGAGACAGTCTGAATCAAACCTCAGTGCAATGCTACGAGCGATCAAAAACAAGCCCAGAACAGAATCACAGTTGCAGCCTGGCAGTTCCCTCGCAAGGGGACGGTGGGTCGCAGCCCAAAACAGAGACCCTCTGTCCGGCCAGGCTGAGAAGGGAACGGGAAGGAGAGGAGTCGGAGAAGGAGAGCAGCGACGATAATACCACACAGTACTCCATTCACCCTCCTCACGACTGTCCCTACCTTCTGCTGCTGCAGGGCTGCAGCCTCACACAGGTATCTCATTCACACACTCTGCAGTCAAGGGGGGAAGTTGGCCGAGTTATTTTGGGTTCACTTTTTACTGGAAGTATAAGTCCCATAGCTGTAGGCAATGTTACTCACAGTTTGAGCTGTTCAGTGGCTTGGATGGTATTGAAAAACATGGTAATCAGTCCAGATGTGAATGATTAGAAATGTTCTGGTTCTTACATTATCAAAGGTAGGAACTTGTTAGGAAACATTTCAAGGTCCAGGTTAACTCCCAAGGTGCATTTCAGCAACAACAAAAAACATCCTCCAAGCTTTGAATTCAGTTACATGTGTGCCACTAAACGAGGGTGGCAATTATGGGCTCAGAACAGTCTCATAATACACACATGCACACAGAAGGATTCACACTTGTATATCCGGATCCACACTTGTTTTTCAATGCACACACAAATGTGTTCCGTTTCATATACATGTAAATAAAATCCAAATACAGAAAAAAGTTTTACATATGTAGGCCTATTTTTGATCCACACATATTTGTTTTCCGTTTAAATTCCCTGAACCTGCAAACACAAACCGCTTTCTGTGCACGGATCGCTGTGCATTCATGTGTGGGTTTTTTGAGACTCCCCTGACGGTCACCCGATTCGTACTTGTAATTTTTTCTATCTATAGCCAATCAGATGTCTCCTCAATTCTAAGCCAATCACATGAGCGCGCCCCCACGAGGGTAGATTTCTTGCGTTCATGACGTAGCGCTTCATGTACGCATTTTGCGCTGTCCGGTGTATCTGCACCATGGATGTATAATAAGAACTGGATACAGCGTGGGAGGCGGGGCCTCATTCATTCCTATGAGAGTTGCTCAATGGCGCATGATGACAAAATGGCCCAACTTTTGAGAGAGCGAAACGTCATAGATTACCCGGCATGCCTGAGAAGTACCCGTATGTGCACTCATAGAGCATGCGCAACTTTAACCACGCCGCCCAAAAGGCTCGTTCACATTAAGCACGTGAATTTGCGTACACGTAACAGCACCGCGCGTTCATGACAGCATGGTACTGGATTTATATTAACGAGGCGGCAGCTAGCGGCTAGCTAGTAAATTATGCTAAATTACACATCAATCGTTATGTACTTTTATATTACGCTGACATCAGGATCTAGTGATATCCAAGCAACAGAGCTTCATTTAGCATGATACTTGTGTGGGTTGTACATGAAACCACTTGGTAATATATAAAAATGTATATGTTGAAGCCTGTTATGATCAATTGTGAGTTAAAACTTTATCTAAAAAGTAAAGCTGATGACGGATTACTGTGGTGGAGTTAAAATAACAATAGCCTATTTCTTTTTGAAATGTGATGGAGTAAAAGGATAGTAACTGTGATTATTCATGTTAAGTAGCCCACAAGTAACTAAAACAATTGCAAGTGCAATAAGAAGCTACAGGAACGTTAATCTACGTCGGTAATATTAACTTTATTTAATACAACATTTACGGTACAAGATTTACATCATACAGCCCATGTAGTATAATATTTTACAAATGATGAATTACAGCAAACATGTGCAATATATCCATTATTACAGCTCCGTGGGCTGGCAGTAAGGAAGGCGATATGGTCCGTTGTTATTGTGCATCCATGGGTAAAGAGAAACTCATGTAGTACTGAACACGTAACATGAACGTGCCGGGCAGCGCGGTCCCGTGGGTTAGATGCGCGTTCATAATGCCGAGGGAAATAACTCTCAGAATAACGTTATTAGCACATTTTTACAACTTGAGGAACAAATGTTTTTAATAAGGGCTATACAAACGTTCATACTGGGTAGTTTATTTAGTTTAAAAAAAATTATCCAACGAGTTACAGACCACTCTTTCCCAATGTAAGTCAATGGGAAAAAGTGTTTCCGGGCCCAGCAACCTAAAGGAAGTGTAGTACCGCCGTTTGACCAGCACGAATATTCTCATCAGACTCCGGCGCACTTCCTGGGGGCTTGATCTGCACGGCCTGTCACTACCCGATCTGCAGCTCTGCCCGATCTGCAGTGCGCATGTGCGAGATGGTCCGCCATATTGGACAACTCCGGACGGCAACCCAAGTAGGACAACATTGACACAGTGGCTTTTGACAAAGCTCAAAAATAGAACGAGAGAGAGATGAGTTATTGTTATTACAACGTGATTTCACTATTATTTAACAACTCTTATTATTGGGTTCTTTTATTTGGGGTTAATTACATTGTCAGAATAAGTGAGAAATGGATTTAACTTCTGTTAGACAGCTATCATACTGAATACATATTTACTGTGAATGTGTGCAAAAATGTATGGCATATCTAACAGAAGTTAAATCCATTTCTCACTTATTCTGACAATGTAATTGACCCCAAATAAAAGAACCCAATAAAAAGAGTTGTTAAATAATAGTGAAGTCACGTTGTAATAACAATAACTCATCTATCTCTCGTTTTCCTTTTGAGCTTTGCCAAAAGCCACTGTGTCAATGTTGTCCTACTTGGGTTGCCGTCCGGAGTTGTCCAATATGGCGGACCATCTCGCACATGCGCACTGCAGATCGGGCAGAGCTGCAGATCGGGTAGTGACACGGCCTACCAGATTAGCACGGGGTCTGTTACGCTTACTAATGACGTCATGCATTGGCTGTACGGCAACCCAAGAGGACATTTTAGACGGCCAAATTCCGCAAAGAATATTAAAAAATAACAATCGACAATAAATTGTTGTTAGATGTTAGATTGCTCCCCCCCCCCCCCCCCCCCAAAGTTGTAAATTAAATAAGTGAAGTACATGTTATGTTATAAAGCCGTGGAGGGCGGTAGTTTATAAACCAAAGAGTAACCGCCCTTACGGGACGCTCTAATAAGTAAAAGAACGCACCCGCAAGGACACCTGGTTGAGGGATTTTGACAGGGTTGTTGCACAAAAGTTCCACAGCAGAAATCTGAGAGCAGACATTTCACGAGCGCACAGAAACAGCCTGAGTGCGAGGAGAAGGTTTTAAGCTGGAACACAGGAAATCTGTAAGCAGCAATATATCTGGGTGCAAGCGTACAGTTTGAGCAGAAGCTACGGAGCCCCGTAGGGGACATGGAGAAGAAAAAAAAACGATTTGAAAAGAAAAAAAGTGTTGCGATATCTCGCAAAAAAAAATTGTTTTGTTCAAATACAAAGGGGGCTCCGTAAGAAGCAGAGCAGATCTAAGTGCAAGCAGGCACTATTTGAGTGTGAGGACAGGGTTTGAGGGAAATAAATACATCATCTGAACGTGAAATCAATAAAGTATGCTCTCAAATTTAAAGACCACGCTCTTGAATAAAGATAGGGAATAACCCCCATATATTATTGGCTTCCCCTAATTTTTTTCCCCACGCCACGCTACTGATTTTATTTACATGTATATGAAACGGAACACATTTGTGTATGCATTGAAAAACACAAGTGTGAATCCTCTGTGTGCATGTGTGAATTATGAGACTGTTCTGAGCCCATGGTGCTCTGTTACACCAACGTTTTTTGAACTTGTTGCCACTTTTTTGGTGCCTGGGTCATGAGTATTCTCGTATTTAGCCATGCAAAAATTACGGACAAAATATATAATTTCTTAGAAACAAACAAAAATAGTGGCTGTAACATATACCTACATATTATTACATCTTCCAGAAGTGACAAGTGTTTATATGTTCAGTAAAACTGAGGGAAACTGTGCACCAGTAGCCCGACGACTCCAAAGTCGTAATTTAAAAACACACCGTCCCCAGCTAGCTAGCTAGCTAGGTAGGTCATCTTTTACCATTTCACTTGGTCAAACTTAAATATTAATATAGCTGGTAAACATTGTAACAGCCAATCGTACAACCAAAAAAATATGATCATGGGATTATTACTCAGGATCTTGCCGTGAGTGTATCTACAGCAGGGGTGTACAAACTATGGACCGGGGGCCAACTGCGGCCCATTATCCATTTTCAAATGGCCCTCAGCCAATTCTTAAAGTATAATATAATATGGCCCACACATGAAACTTGTGCTTGTCTTGTGTTGTACTTCTTAAAAATATATGTACAAATAAAAAATGACACGGTGTTCATGTGTAAATAAGTGTAGTTTTTCAAATAAATTCAGTCAATCACTGTTGCCCAATAACGTATTTGAATAACAAGCTTGACATATACCCTTCCTATTTCCCCTTATTATAAGCAATCTGAGGCTTCTGTTTTAAGGAATGATCTGCACTTGATGCACAAATGAAAACCTGAAGCCGGAAACAGTTTAAGTGTGCCACATAAAAGTAGTTTACTGTCAAGATTATAACAAAAATAACTGCTACACAAAATCATTAAGTGATTAAGAATAAAATCATCACATGTGGCAGTATACAGTCCAATGGAAGGCTTAATGTGTTTTAGTTTGGCTAGATACCTCTGTCTGGATGACTAGTTGCCATTTAGCTTGTAGATCAAGGTACTGCACCAACTATGTGCTAGCTAGCTATATGCTAATGCCAGTCATCATTTTAGCCACTAAAATCAATGGTTATCTGCTAGAAATGAGAGGCTGCCTGTAAATCAAAGAACCCATTGTTTAAAAAAGAAACTACTCTATATTGTACAGGTTTGACTCTTTGCTACAATAACTAGTCAACTGTCAAATTATCTTTTTTACCTCTCTACAACCTCTTATATAAGTTCAGTCAGACAACTCACGTGTTTCTTTAACATGTTTATTAGAAGCAGCATATAGTTGAGTTTGGCGTCTAGGCTCTGGCCTCATCACTCCACAGATATACATAGCACGATGAGTGATGATTAAATAACTAACCCCCAGAGCCTACAGGTGGAAGCTGGGGTGGTGGTGGAGCAGGCAAGCAGCAGCGATGTGGAAGTAGCTGCAGCAACAGCAGCAGCAAGCAATGTATAGAGAGAGATCTGGCAGGTTAAATAGAGCGGCATATTAAGGAGACTCTGGTTGGTTGGTTGTAGAGTGGCAAGGGGCGTTGAATGCAGCAGAAGTGCTCGAGTTGACTGCCTGAACTAGCTCGCAGGCTTCGCCCCATTTAGTGAAATGGATGCAGGCTTTTATTGGCTTCTACACAAAATGTTCGTTGTGCATTACTTTAAATTTGATTTATGAAATACTGCGTTATACCTGATACACACTCCCTGCAGCCCTGACAGCATGCTATCTCAGAGTAAAAAGAGACAGAGAATCATTATGTGAGAGGTCAGTCAACAGTAGGTAGAAAAATGTTGTGTCATAACACTGATCAGGAAACAGAAAAAGACTACCCTGGCTGCTTCCTGACTGATTACACATGGTGTTAATGGTGAGCAACAGCCACACACAGAGCAAATATTCACATACTGTTGTGATTTTGACTCTGCGTCACATTTGTTTTCCAAAAATACCTTATAAGAATACACTAGTGCAAGGTTCACCAAATCTATCTCTGAAGAATTCATTAAGTGTTTTTAATCTTTCCTGTTGGAAAAGATTGGGTGTCAGGCATAATAAACCGCGAACATTGTGCCTGCCACTTACTGTGATTAATCAAACATTGTTTGTCTAATCAGGCTCAGATCAAGAATATAATTCTAATGCCTCCACATGATTAGACTGCTTCACTCACTGTTGTTTCGTAGCTGTTCAAAGTCCAGCAGCAAAACCCAAAGAGATTCACTTTAACTTTAGGTCAAAAACTGAAAACAGCATGCCATGCCATGTTTGCACAAATGTTACTTTAAGGTTGAATAGATTATTAGAACTGCTATGAATTATTATTCTGCCTCCATTGAACTCCTTTGTTTACTTCCGTAACATAACGACATCACTATGTAACACTTACGCTTCTATGGCTAGCGCTCTGACACATTGTACGTTCGTTTCAGACAGACTAATTGATTAGCTTTACAAGTGACAACAAATGCAGGATTAAGTGCAGTATTTGAGTACATGTAGGTTACTTGGATCGTTTTTAACACTGTTCATTTGGAATAGACATAAAACATAAAACAGTTAGCTAGTTTTTATAAGCAACGGTAACAGTGAAACAAGAAGAAAAGAACAGCACAATATAAAAATAAAATCTCAATGACAATATGTAGCAGTAGTGGAAACAATGAATGTGAGTCAAAATCAAATGTGTTACATGCTGTGTGGTAACTTTGTAATTTATCTCTCTACTCAGGACTTTGTCATCTACCTTCTTGCTGGGCCAAAAGTTCTATTTGGTCGGCAGATTGATCCTGAAGACGAGTCGAAGCCTGGCATCCTTCTCTTTGCCAATGACACTCTCCTGAGGCACTGTTATTTCAATCGCCATGGCGCTGGCGGCCCCACCATGCTGTCCCCCTGTCAGGACGCCGTGGTGATGAGAAATGGGGAAGCGTTGAGCGAAGAAGTGCAGCTCAACAGTGGTGATGTCATTGGGATGGGACAGCACTACCTGTTTCTATTTAAGGATCCATTTGCTTCCACACACAGGGTAAAAGTGAGATGCAGAAAGGAAAGAAATAAAGGCAATAAGGCAAAATAAATCCACATATGTATAAATGCTCCTTCATGATTCTTGTTTCTTTGTTTTGGGAAATGAAGGATGTTTACAATGCTGCTCCTGAGTCCAGTATGGCTGCCCTCCCCTGGATGCTGAATCCTGCCACTACAACCAGCCACACAGAAGGAATGATCCTCTGCAACACCTGCATCACAACCTGCACTGACCTCAACAGCTCCAGCTGCAAACAGTCACTAAACAGAGGCATGCCCTTTCTTAAATCCCCTGAATGCCACAGCCTGACTCTGCAGTATGAGAGTGGAGATGAGGATCACATCGTCAGGGAGATATTTGCCATGGGAAGGACCAGCAGCAACGACAGACCCCCCCAGACTGCTGCATTTCTGCTGTGTATGTGTGTTCAGCACTCAGCCTCATGTCTTCAAACCTCAGATCTGCGCAGGCTGCTGTTGCACATAGCAAACGGAGTTCAGACGGCCATGTGGGTGAGTGGAACAGCTGCAATGGTTATTGGACTAATTGATTAGTTGATGGGCTGAAAAATAATCATCAACTGATAATTGATTATGTAATCTTCCATGCAAAAACCATGCAGTTTCAGCCTTTCAAATTTGGAGATATCCTATCATCATATTCAGGGGAATGTTTTGGGGTTTTTGAATGACAAAATAAGACATCTAAAAACATAATCTTTGACTTGTGGAATTTCACTTTTTACAGACTAAATGATCAATCATTAATAAAATAATGCTAGGTTACCGTCCTACTGAATTGCGGTAAAAATGCTATATATGTCTCCTACTGTAGTTTTAAAATAATTTACTGATATTAGATTATTTTGGAAATAAGTATTAAACAATAAAGCACAATATAAACACAAATAAAGAAAACAATGCAATGAAATGGTCACAGTTGCATTTAAATTAGCTCATGCTCCTGTTAGCAATGTAGCTTGCTATCTGCTAGTTTATGCCAATAATTGACAGTTTTCAGAACACCCAATAATTTTAGGATGTCAAGTCTCCTTAAAACTAACTATAAAGACTTATTTTTATGCACAATCATTTTGCTGCTTCAACTCTATATGATGTATTTGTGGTTTACCAGATTTATAATTATCATTATATATTCCTGCCAACTGCATAGTCTATTGGTATAACATTGAAATGTTCTAAATTCATAATGTGTTGTCTAACAGGAGCACACTAAGGACCTAGCTGCAGTGAAACCTGAAGTGTAAGCAATCTTTACTGAGTTATCTTCAGCATCACTTACCTTACATTACAGTTTAGATACTAATCTGCAGATCTTTTCTTCTGTATGGCTAGTATTGATGGTGAAAGCTCAAACCCAGAGGACCTCAGCCAGCAGGAGGTTATGTCAGGCCTGCGCCCCCTGGTGGTGTGGATGTCCAACAGCCTGGAGCTGCTGCAGTTCATGCAGTTCCAGCTGCCTGTGATTCTGCAGTGGAGAACCCACAAAGAGCACGAACAGGACGAGGACAAAGAGGTGGAGGACCTGGGTTAGTCACCTGTTGAGCTTTGAATTTGTTAAATATTGTCAAGTTTTTTTTTTGGTTAAGTGGTCCTTGGTATGAAAAAGTTTGAGAAACACTGGTCTAAAGTGACTTAGATAGACTTTAATACCATAGACTTCAACACCATTGAGGCACCCATTGGCTGGGGATCATTTTAACCCTAAACCACAGTCACTTTTTATGCCCAAAGTAATTTATGGTTCAGTGATGGGTCACATAAGCAGAGCCTTATGCTTAAAAGGCCAGCTAACTAATGATAATAATAAACATTTTCTTTGTAAAAAAAAAAAAAGTTGGCATCAAAGCTGACAAAAGGTTGCTTAGTGAAACCTTTTTAGTATCACACATATTTGACTGTGATTTCAGCCCGGTTGGAGATGCGTCTGTCCTGTGTCAGTTCAGCCAGCGAGGAGACGGTGGCTGTCCTGGAGGAAGTCATCATGCTCGCCTTCCAGCAGTGTGTGTACTACATCACCAAGGTGAGAGGACGGCCAAACACACCTATAGTTTACACAGCATTAAAACAAACGTACCATACTTAAATAGTACTCTGGTGTCTTGGTAAACTCAACAACATCTACCTTACCTTAGTGAACAAGGAACTTTTATTGACCAAAATAGTTCATCTGTTCCTCTCACTGATGATTATGAAGTGTCGTTTTAAGAAAAGAAAAATAATCAGACACGGGCTGAGAATAAAGAGCCCAGTGAGCAACTCTCACAGCTCACTAAAGACCAACCAGTGACACTGCCAGACCACACTGAGGGCATTATGACACAGAGACAGACAGGACACCCAGGGTGTGTGTGTGTGTGTGTGTGTGTGTGTGTGTGTGTGTGATTGTGTGTGTGTGTGTGTGTGTGTGTGTGTGTGTGTGTGTGTGTGTGGTGTGTGTGTGTGGTGTGTGTGTGTGTGTGTGTGTTGTGTGTGTGTGTGTGTGTTGTGTGTGTGTGTGTGTGTGTGTGTGTGTGTGTGTGTGTGTGTGTGTGTGTGTGTGTGTGTGTGTGTGTGTGTGTGTGTGTGTGTGTGTGTGTGTGTGTGTGTGTGTGTGTGTGTGTGTGTGTGTGTGTGTGTGTGTGTGAGTGAGAGAGAGACCAGGGGCGGACTGGGGGGAAAAAGTGGCCCGGGGATTCATTGACAGACAGGCCCACTTAATGCGCTGCATGTATCGGCCGGCCGGCGACGAAAGCATGTTTTGTGTTTTCTGACACTTGGTGAGTTCCCTGGAACACCGGCGACACATATTCATGTATAAAAGACGTACAAAAGCTTAGCCGCTTGGTGCGGTTCATTTGGGTCGGTGTGAACACAATCCGAGAGCTCTTAAGTCAACACACTCTCACTCCATAATCGTCCAGGAGCGACGTTTGATCAGGGTCCCGTGGCGTGCAGTTGTGACGCTCCGAGGCTCCTTCAGCTTCATAAAGGGACGCAAATAGCTTTCAACTGATTGCAATGTATTCCCATCTGCGGTGGGATTTGACGCTCATGGAAGCACGGCATTCGTTTGTGTCGGCTGCCCTTAAAGGCAATGTGAGCGTCCATTCTCATTGGATAATGGAGAATTGTACACCCGGAAGTAAGTATTCCCCTTACTGTCGATTGATTTTACAGTGATATCTGCACTACTCATCGACTAAAAAACACCAGATTATCCTTGTTAATTACACAACATTGATTGGTTTAAATTGTGTGCAATGCTTTTGTATTTTTCCCCTTCGATTTGGAGAAACAAATATTTTTTTCGGAGTAAAGGATGGCAGAAGACACTACACTACCCAGAATCCCCAGCTATCGTTTGGACTACACCATGTGCTCTGTTTGACAAACCCCGTTTTTTTTCACCATTCATTCCAATGGCACGTGATCTTCAAATTTCTCCCTGCAGAAAAAAAAAACATGGCCGAACTTCGTTTTATTCTCGGTGTAAAATGCCTATTTTAAAGTTAGTTTGGCCATTAAAATGCGTTTTGATGTCATTTGATGCGAGAAATATGAGTTGTTATTTCAGATTATGTGTGCAGTGGATGTACATGATCTTTAGTTTGCTAGTTATTACGAAGATTACTTCAGGAAATTGCGTCCATAGAACGTTTTCATTGTTACCAAGGTGGTTGCTAGGGACGCTGCTATCGATATTATTTCTGTTATGTTGTGTAACTGTTTAATGGTGTTATCTTTATTGCTACCCCCTTCCCCGTCAATGTATAATGTTGGTCCACAGCGCAAACGTATTAGTTTAACAAAATCCGCATCTAAAGATACGTTATTTCCCCTGTGCAATTCTAGTCTCACATCTCACAGCACATCATCATTAACAAATACTGGAAACAGACCGAAAACATTTATAAAAAAAAAAAAAAAACTTTATTCCGAGTGTGCTTGCTTTTCTCTTTGAAAGTCATCACATAACGGCATTGTAATACACGGTTCGGCTGCATTAAATATTACATATCTGCCGTAGTTCTGTATTTATAGAGCCCTGATGAGAAGACTTCTAGACAAACATGAGGAACTGAAAACGTGACGTGGATCATAAATATATCAGCAATTAAACAACATCTTACTTTTATTTTCACACAATACGTCTCCTTGCAGTATCAACACTAATTCGGCTGACTTTTATATTTGATCCAATTGGTAGATAGGCTGTATTTACACCATAACGGTGCACAGCTGATATAAAGGGACACCTAGTGGTTAAAGCATGTTATTGAATTTCATTATTTTTATTATTAGATATTAATAGGATCCCTATAAAGTATATTCATTACTCGTTATTCTCTACTAATAGTTAATTAAAGACTGTATATAATGACTATTTTGCACATCCCTTTCAAGATTTCAAGATTTCCTAAGGTTTATTGACATATCATACACACAACTATGGTGTAGTTCTGCATTGAATGAAAAACTTGGGTCGCAGGTTCCTCAATAGTGCATTACAAGACATCTATCAATTTTGTGCATACCTCCAGCAATGTTAACTATGTTGAAGCACTTATTTTAACTGATATTATACATATGTATTATACTCTTATAAGATGTATGTAGATATTTCATCTCCGGCCTTGTCAGGTATTGAACAATCAATAAATAAAGAACACAGAATTATTAAATATAAAACACAGAATTTGTGTGATTATACTAAATGATTTACAAATAAACACCACTGCATATTTACAACTGTAACACATGCTGATGTAACGCAAATGTTCCAACTTGGGATCAATAAAGTATATCTTATCTTAAGCTGATCGATGGCTACTGCCATATTTGCAAAATGTGCCTCTGAACCTTGACAAGTGCATGTTTCAGGCTTATCAATTAACAACAGGGGTCACAAACATAAGACCAGCTGTTAAATAAAGCTCTTCTGACCTTAGCTGGCATTTGTGTATATATATATTAATGCTGCCCATTATGGGCACAAGCAACTTTCACCCATTTATTAATTATATGTTTTAAATGTGAGTGTTTCCTATCCCCTAAACCTCCAGGGATGTACACAGTTTAATACTGGCAACTTCTTATTATGGGAAATACGAAAACGTCTTTTAAAACTACAACTCCCAGTAGAGACGTGCCATAGATAGAGAACATGTTGCGAAACAGAATAGCCAGCATGTGTAGTTCTGGGGACGGGGTGGGGGAGGGGGGGACGCGGTGGACCCGTTCAAATCCAGTTTTGGACAGTCTGTCGTGGTTCCATCCCATTTCAAGTGCTGTTCGAGGCTCGGCGTAACCCTCGGAGCACACTCTCCAATCACAGAGCTTGAGGACTATCACAGGGTTTGTCAAACAGAGCACATGGTGTAGTCCAAACGATAGCTGGGGATTCTGGGTAGTGTAGTGTCTTCTGCCATCCTTTACTCCGAAAAAATATTTGTTTCTCCGAATCGAAGGGGAAAAATACAAAAGCATTGCACACAATTTAAACCAATCAATGTTGTGTAATTAACAAGGATAATCTGGTGTTTTTTAGTTGATGAGTAGTGCAGATATCACTGTAAAATCAATCGACAGTAAGGGGAATACTTACTTCCGGGTGTATAATTATCCATTATCCAATGAGAATGGACGCTCACATTGCCTTTAAGGGCAGCCGACACAAACGAATGCCGTGCTTCCATGAGCGTCAAATTCTGCCGCAGATGGGAATACATTGCAATCAGTTGAAAGCTATTTGCGTCCCTTTATGAAGCTGAAGGAGCCTCGGAGCGTCACAACTGCACGCCACGGGACCCTGAACAAACGTCGCTCCTGGACGATTATGGAGTGAGAGTGTGTTGCTTAAGTGAACTAAACAACCGGACTCTGGTCTGCTAAAATAGGTGGTCTCTGGGCGCTTGCTTGCAAACTCTGGAGCGGTTCATTGCTGGTGTGAACGCAGTCCACACCAAAACATAGGAAGCGTAGTATTTACGTGTCACAAGAACGCGGATATCTTCAAAATCTTTAGCGAAAGAGTCTTTCAAGACATCCGCGGTTGTTTAGTTAAAGAGTGAAGCAGAATTAAGTGTTGAACAGTGTCGTATAAAGTACAAATTCTCCGTCAGCTATAAAAGTAAGAACACCTGTCGTCGGTGAAACGCCCCTCCTTCAAACGTCTCTCATTATATGTTATAATGTTTTGTAATGGACGTTGTCTGATTATATAATCATATGCCCGGGCCGCTAGTGTCTGTTGATCTCCAGATTAACAGCAGCATGAGAATAACCTGCCGAAATTGCCGATGCTCCATGCAGTGGCGCCTCCAGAGATTGTTCATAGGGGTGGCCAAATGGGGCCACTGAAAATCTTGGGGTGGCCCACTAAAACCAAGAATTTAATTGTTGTAAAAGTATAGACTAGATGAAAACAATGGCAAAGAGAATCACCTACTGATATACTTTGTTTTCTTATTTTACATTTTCTGATACTATTCATCTGAAGTGAATACGGATAGTTAACATTTTACTTCAAACAGCATTTAAAAGAACCTTGTTTTGTGTTATGTATACATGTGTTGGTGATTTATTGTTTTGTTTTTTATATATGCTAGTTGTTCTTTACTTTTAAAAAGACAAATACAGCTTAATTTAAACAAGTTCCTTTATTGTAAGGCACAAAATGTTCAGCATTCTCAACACATACAATACACAACAGCAACACAACATGTTCTTCAGTTATATTATGTCTCTAGGTTATAACTTGTTTTAGACTGAACAAAGCTGTTTGTCACACTGGGATCAAAGATGATTGACATTACTTTATTAAATCAAGTTTTAAAACATGACTATTTTATTTCAACAGGACCCAAAAACACAAGGGGTAAAATGGTAAATACATACTGTGATTGAACTCAAAAACACCATCTATTATTGACCTTTATAGCAAATTCAAAACATTATAAATGATACAAAACACCACCTTTTAGTATTAGACAGAAAATAGGTGACGAGACATATTTCTATTTTTTTAGTTTAGTCCACTGTGGTGAGAGAGTAATACATATAGCTTGTATTCCATTTGTTTTGAAAATGTATATACTTTATAAACAAACTGGTTACCCTTTTTTTGAATTAGCATACAGAACATTATGAAAACAAACTTGACTAATGGTCGGCTCATAACACAGAAGAGGAAAAACTGCATAGATTCTTGTTTCATTTTGAAGGAGCTGCAGACCTAAAGTGTGTAGAAGACTTAAATGATTAAAAAGGTCATAATCACATTAATAAAACTGTACTTAGGTTTTAGTTTCACTTTTACAAAACAGAGTTCCACATGTACTTTCTAGCATGTGTGGCCATATCCTCACTAGCCCTATGCTGCTGCTCCCCTGCCAGCTCTGTCTCTCCTTTACTCATCTTCTTCTTAAAATAAGAAGAGATGTCTGTTGACTTTCTCTTCATTTTCTGCAAATTGACATTACACACAGCAGTGATTAAGTAGCCTACGCATTACACCAGCCCAGCATACCGACATCAGCTAACGTTAGCTTAGCAAGCTAAACTAACGCTAACTAGGATAGCCGCCAAAGTGTGTTTACAGACGAATTATAACTGAAGTCAAGCCAGCCTTTACTGAGCCCCGAGCCTGTTTTCCAGGTCTTCCAGCGGTTTTCTCGTTTTAATGCCATTGAACACACATTTTGATCAGAATAACAGCTAAAGGTAAGCATATCTCCGTTTTTTGCTACCTAAAGCTAACACACTAAAGCCTAAAGTGTTGTGGGGCTTAACAGGCAACAAACAAATATGACTTACCTTCTAGAAGTCTGGTGGATTTTTGTCAACTCCAGTCCAGTCAGTAGAAAGAAACGTTTTGGTGCAACCTGCTGCTGTCTGTGCGAATCTCAGAGTGGTGCGCGCGAGTATCAGAGTGGTGCGCCGAGTATTCTTTCACACACAGTGACGTCACATCTACCCACAATGCAACGCGCGCCATATATTTTTTTATAAAGACGCTATTTTTCTGGAGGTGCAAAAATCCTGGCGATGCTAATATAAACAGCTAGCTAATGTAGCCAGTCAGAGCGCACTAGGTTTTTTTTCTGAATTAACGACCGAAGAAATCGCTGCATGTCTTCGGATTACATCTCTGGACTTGAGGGGTGTGCTCTAGGTCGTTACCAGCGTAAACTAGAGCTGTGTGGGTTGTTGGATGTACAATGTATGGCATTACGACCCTCAAAAGTGGCCTTCGGTCGATTTTGGCATCTACGTCTATCTTCTGGAAACACCAGGTGAATACCCCACTTGTCACAATAATATTATCATGCCAATGCATATATGTGGTATTTTAGAGTTGACTATATTGATTAAGGCAATAGACTATGATATTCTGTATGCACCTCGTGTGAAATGGTTGATACCGGAAGTACGGTGTCGCCCTCGGCCCAAAACCCGTATGTGTGTGTGAAAGAATCAGAGAGTTACCATGGTAGCAGAGGGAGAGGCTGCAGTGTGAGCGTTGGAAACTCAAATCAAGCGACTCGCTGGCTGTGTATTTGTTGTTAAATATCAGATAAACTAATACGCATAAGTGACTGGCGAGGCGGTGTGTGTGGTGGGGGGGCCAGTGGGGGGGCCAACAAATATATCAGGGTGGCCATGGCCCCCCCTGCCCCCCCCTGCTGGCACCACTGGCTCCATGGCGGAGGCTCCGGTAGAAATTGCCGGGATTTCAACAAGTCCTCCAACTCATACGACCAAATAGGCCGATTGTTCAGGCCCAATTATTACGAACAAATATGTCGTTTGTTCAAGCGCTTAATACGTCCTATAATTACGTTTTAAAGTTTTCGCCCTCTAGTGCTCCCGTTGAATGCAAACGTTACAGATGGTCGTTCATTCACAAATAGCCCTCTCTGTAAAATCCTAAATTGTAGGATAGTTTGGCCATTAAAACGCTTTATGATTAGATTTCTAGCGAGAAGTGTATATTGTACTTTTAGAATCCACGTCCAGTCGATATGTATGTATCTATAGTTTGATAGATATTACGAAGATGATTTGAGGTATGCGGCAGCCTCCATGTAAAGTTACGGGTTGAAAACAGCATTTCTGGTCTCGACGTTTTCATAATAAAACCAATGATCAAATGATTTAACAGTGATATCTGCAGTACTCATCAACTAAAAAACATCAGTTTATCCTTGTTAATTATACGACATTTATTGGTTTAAGGCGAGACACGGCAGATAAAAACATCGTTTTTCATGCACTGGTCAATTTTGAGATTTTGTGCTATTTTGATTCCATAACATGTTTTCTTTCAGGCTTTTGGAAGGACAACGTACAAAATACACATTTAAGTGTTTATTTTACTATAGTTTGTCTATACCAAAAGTTAGCATTCTAACGTAACATAAAGTCCTGCGACCGCTGTTTGCACCATGTCATGAGAGATATCGTTGGAAAGCTCCGTCTCTCCTGCACAATCTCATCGGATCCAAATATGGTCATTTCCTTTGTATCAGCAACCAATCGTGAAAGTACAAAGGGGTCTTAAAACAAGAAACGAAATCTCATTGGCTGGTGTCTATTTCTGACAACGTGATTAGTTCAGATGCGTCACGTGGTGTGCTAAAACACTTCCTGGTTAGCTTTCCGCTTGAAATTTAAATCTCAAAATGGCAAAAGAACGGAGAAAAAAGGGTTCACAGAGAAGACGACAACAATTGTCACTTGCACGAAGCAAGTGCAATGTGATATCCAAAATCCCTTCAGTAAAATCCTTAGATGTGATTTTGATATGACTACAAAATGAAACAATAATTTTGAGCCTGGCTTTATCCAAAGTTCAGATTTCGGTTCCTGAAATGTGTTAAAAATGCGCATATTTCATGAGATAATGTCTCATAAGAAGCATCTAAATGACCCCTTAGCGAAAAATGCCAACGGACATTGGCACAGAACTCAAGATAAAAGTACCCTTATTACTTATCGTAGCTGCACATACAAGATATCCGATTAAAGCTGAGGTTCCACAGATTATTTAGGTATATAGTATCATCACTGAGTGATCCGGACTCGCGACAGGGGAAGCAAACACAGACATCACAACACGTACCTTTACGGAGCTTCTAGGGAGATCGTCTCACCGTAGCTGTCAATCTGATCAAAAGACGTGTTCAATGGCATTAAAACGAGAAAAAACGCGGCTGAATCGGTTAATCCATAGGTTTTTAACGTCTCTGTATACAAAAATTATTTCATTTATAATCCATAATTCCATTTGTATGTAAAAATCGGAGAGCAAAAGTTAGTTGCTAATGGTAGCCACCAGAGTGGCTGCTGCTTCCGGTCTAGGTAATGCGGCAGTCTAATACACACACATTACCAAATAAGGACTAGGTGGGAGTCTGCTGTGGTTTCATTCCATTTCAAAGAGCTGTTGACGCTCAGCGTAACTTTGTCGCACTGCCACTCCAACATCCAATCACAGGGCTTGATGACTAATCACGGGGTTTGTAAAGCAAGGCGGATGTTGTAGCCCCAAACGATAGCTGGGGATTCTGGGTAGTGTAGTGTCCTCGGAAACTGTAGTGTCTAAACTCCTAAAAAACGATGTGTTTCTCTGAATCGAAGGTTAAAAACACAAAAGCATTGTACACAATTTAAACCAATCAATATTGTGTAATTAACAAGGATAAACTGATGTTTTTTAGTGGATGAGTAATGCAGATATCACTGTGTAATCATTTGACAGTGAGGGGAATATATCCGGTTTTATTATGAAAACTTTGAGACCGGAAATACTGTTTTCACCCACGCTAACTTTACATGGAAGCTGCATACACGTTATCTTGACGAGACCTCAAATCATCTTCGTAATATATATCAAACTATAGATCCTACACATCCACTGGATGTGGATTCTAAGAGTACAATATACACTTCTCGCTAGAAATCTAATCAAAAAGCATTTTAATGGCCAAACTATTCTACAATTTAGGATTTTCCAGAGAGGGTTATTTGTGAATAAACGGGAGCATGTTGTTTCTTACACGACGCATGGGTGTCGCACATAAAACTACACTGCGCATGCTCAGAGTATTGTCCTATTTAATATGTGTGGCAAAAAAAGAATGACCATAGGGGCATAGAGCTGCCATCCCCACCATACGTCATCTCACATAATTCAGAGCTGATTGGCTGTAAGTACGTGTGCCGCGAAAAGTGTGGTGTGTGAAGAGGAGATGAGAGACGCGTCCTAAAACCAGGAAGTAAGCTGCGCATGGCTTCCTTCGACAAAAATGCAATGAGATTTCTCCATAGGATTTTAGAAAATAGCTCAAAATAAGATCTGTGGGAAACGTAGCTGTTAGATAAATGCACGTTTTGTTCAGCCGGATAATATCCACATGTCTACCCTACTTTTATAATTTTCTAATCATAAATCTATCGATTAGATTTATGATATACTTTTGAAACTACAAGAAGATAAGGAGGACTTTTACAAAAAAGTAATAGAGATTTTTGTCCAGAAGGATAGGCAAATGGACTTCATCTTCAAGTCAAGGTAAGACCGCAATTTTATTGAAAATGGGATCTTACTAAGAGAGAGAGAGAACAATTCAATATTTAAATGATAAAATTACATTTTTTGGGTATCCTTTTGTTGAACTGTCTGTTTAAAATTAATTGAAGCATCAGACAAAAAAAGCTTTTGAAAATAATATTATATTTTGATTTAGGTCAAAATATAATATTTGTAAATCTGCAGAGTCAGTGATAGTGCCTCACCAGCCATGAACCTCACTGCAGAAGCTTATATATAGACATCTACGTTTTTTGTGCCCCACCACTTTTGGACATATAAAAACGCCACTGAACGCGACCAATCTAATACGCCACCTGAGAAACAAACACCAACAACAATACGACGAGTACACAGTGGCCACTCAGGTAACGGCACTGAAACAACCAACACTTTCAGAGACTTTTAAAAGGAAAGAGAAACTGCCCCAGAACAGTGAAAAGGCCAAAAAAATAACAGTCAAGATAGCTGAATTCATCGCGTTGGATGAGCTTTATTTAGTTTTGATCCAATGCTGCACAACTGAACTGATCCAATAAAAAAAGAAGCTATATCCATGTTGGATAGAATGGGTAGTTGGGTAATGTCATTTAAATAAAAAAATAACCTTAAGGGACAACTTGAATGCTTTTTTCCTTTTTTTTCTCTTAATGCATTGCATAAAGATCGGATCGGGAAAAATTGGTATCGGCAGATTGTCAAAATCAAATGATCGGAATCGGATCGGGAGCAAAAAAAGGTGATCGGGATATCCCTAATCCTCGATGTGGGTGAGACAATTTAACAGGGGGTGTGGGCAAGTGGTGGACCTAACCTCCTCTAGGGGGGTCTGGGGGCATGCTCCCCGGGGAAGATTTTTTTTTAAATGTTGAAGTTAAATGCATCAATCTGGTGCACTTTGAGAGCAAAATTAGGGACTAAATCTATGGATACATCTCTCAACACCCATATGAACAGATTTACTTTTTCTTTCAACATTTATTTGAACAGCAAGTGGAGGCAAAAGTGACTGCACCCAAAACAATAAACCTGCTTGCTAACTAGCCTAAACTCAGTAACAGAATGTGGGCAACACGTTCTTCTCCACAGCCGCGCAACCTCTGAGTCAGATGCCACTTCCCCCTTTTCTATCCTACGGGTACAGCCACTCCCCCTGAACTCTGTTTCCCTGCCAACATTTGACAGCAACATAAACAGACATTTCTCTTAGCTAAAAGGAGAGTACATTATTGAAATGCCAAAGGGGTTTTTTCAGTTTGGTTTTGTTTAACAGCATTATAAACGGAAATACGGGGCATTTTCTTTAATGAAACCTATTAAAAGGGACGAGCCTGGGCTGGAAGGGAACGCATTCAATTTGGGACTGGGTCAGAATAATGCATGAGAAACACAAATAATGGTTCATATCCTTTTACATTGCAAATAGGACATGGCCTTGGAGAAAGTCTGTGCTATCCAAGTTCCCTTCTAGTTGGTAATAATGGATTTTCTGGTTAGCCAGGACAAAACTCAGAGAAATGTTAATGTTACTCATGTCTGCCGATTTGTTGTTAAAGCGTGGATTACTAACGTTAATGACAACTTCAATATTGCACATCCAAGTTGTCACACTGCCACCAAGTGGAAGAAAATAATCATTAAAAACTGTTATTTTTTTATTGCAATAATTGAAACATTGTAGATTAACCTAATTGCTTAAATATCTACCATGGTCACTTGCAACAATGTAGATAAATAGTAAATGATGTCTGATACATTTTGTGCCAAACTCCATTGAATGATCTCTTCTTGCATTAACTCATCATCCTGACAAATAACATAAACACATTTTGTGTTCCTCTTACCTGCTCTTCTTGTTACCATTTATTCTCTGTCTATAAAGGTAAATAACAAAGCTTTAAACACTGAAAAGTTTGTTTCATGCTATATTCTAACCAAGTGTTACTTGAAAAAAGAGAGAACGAAATGTATTGTAGTCACATTCATTTGTGTAGAGTTTCACTGAACCACCACACCCATTACATGGAAGTGTGCCGGGAAACTGTCAGACAATTTTCCAGTTCGGCGGTGTGGGTGTGGGCAGAAATACCATCCAAAAGAATACTAATGCGGGGATTGGCCTACAGTATTCACTCGTCTTCAGTCAGTAGCTGAATTAGGAATAATCGCTGATAGCTGAGCCACTCAGATTCTTTCCTGCGAGGCCTGACGTCAAAGGAAACATGTCGAGTAGTAGCCACATCAGAGGTCGCACTAACACAGCGCTGGGATCTTCAGTTAGCTGCAGCCATGCCAAGGTCCCACTCCTCTATGGGGATTCAGACAGACAGGTCCAATGCATCTTCTGTATCCCATGCAGGAAGGAAGTCAGTGATATGGCATTATATCTCCAAAGAGGACATTTTAGGAATTCCTGAAAAGTTGCTGCCCTGCAGGTTACAGCACATTTCTTTGCTCGGTGCAGGAGGATGTGGTTATCTAACTACCTGCATGTACTGTATTTCTTTCAGCAAGTCTGCCTGATCAACCAAATGACTTCCAGATGTGGTTTGTCAGGAAATCCAGAAATAATCCACACATATAAACCGTATGTTCATGAAGACTTAAAATGTACGTTCACTTACCTCACAGTCTGAGTTCCTCTGTTTTTAAAATTTCACAGGTTTGATCCCATGAGACTGGTTGGGTACACGCTCATTTGTCTTGTAATATCAATCCATAAAGTATGTTTTCATAAAAATGTGCGTGCAGAACCAAGAAGTGATCCTGAGTTCATCATTTCCACAAAAATGCATGAATATAGAAGATATAGAATCTACATCGTGGCGTTTTTTGTAAGGGTGATGCCATCAAATACGACAACAGACATTCAAAACTCAAAAGAAGCTTTAAATGTAAATAAATCTGACATTATGTACATTATTTATAAATTAGCAGTAAAAACAAAGGTTGATGGGAAATTTTCTTTTGCAGAATTATATTTTACGAATCTTTACTTAGGTCTGTTTTATAATTGTGTGTGTGAAAGACACTAAGAAATGTGTGTACCTGCTAAAGGACTGCAGACGGAAATGAGCTTTTAGCTATAATCTGACATGTAGCATATTTTCTCTCTTTAGGATTCATGTATTTTTACATGGGAATAGGTGTTCAGTTAATTGATGGACTGCCACACATTGACTATATGAACACAGTATTGCTCATCATGAAGAGGCGAAGGTAACAGCATGATGCATCTGAGGGTTACCTGATGCTGGCTGTGATTTACAGTATGTTTGCCTCCTGAACAAAGGAGAAAGAATTCAGTGCTTCCTTTCTCTGTGGAGATCTCTCGACAACGTTGTGATGAAGCGGGCACAGAGCTTTCACAGGTTAAGCAGATTTTTTGGATTTAGCTGGGACATAGTCTCCGTTTTTCTTCTCAGACCAGGCGTGTCGTGCCATCCATCACGACTGTCACTTCACAGCAAGCTCCCATCCTCATCTCACTGCACTGCAGACCAGATTTGTGAGGAATGTGGTGGAGTCACCAATGTCAAGCTGAGCAGTAATCTAGATAAGGCCTAATCATTTACCCTAGTATGTATCCTCTCCCTTTACTAGCAGTGAGTTGACATAGTGATTTATGTTAGGGCTCATGTCTGACCTCGGGTTCAGTTTGTGGAGCAGATATTTTAGTTTAGGTTCCAGGGTGAAAAAAAGGCAAACAGATCTGAACTTCATCTTCTTCTGTTTCTATTTTTTTACCCTCCCATCCAACAAGACGAAAAGTTCAATAACTCTTTTCTTTTCTGTGGTTACATTTGATACATCTCTGTTTGTTTTGGAGTATTTCATGCTCGCCCATCCGATGTGAGGGTAATTGCTCTGGGATGGAAAACAAAAGGCGCCACTGGTGAGCAGCTATTCCAACTAAAGACATGTCATGACGGATACAGACGCAATTTAAAAACTTGTGGGCAGACTGTGTTTACTTGTGTATCATAGTGAATTTGCAAATAAACAGACAACAGAATACACATTTAATGTTTTGACTGTAAAATACTGCGTGCCATTGATGCATGTGGTAATCCCAGAATGATTGAATCTCCCCTGGCTTGGCTCCGCTGAGCTATATTTTCCAACCAGAAACACTTCAGGATTATTTGACTTAATGTTTTCCATTGTCTCAAATTGGATGGGAGCTGTTATGTTCTACTGTTCGTGTTGAGCCTGCTCTGGCTGCAGGGCCTTACAGTACATGTAAGATGATCTGCTCAGGGTGGATTCCTTCAGAACTCTTCACTCAGCAGTCCTGTTGCAGCGGCGTGCCAAGCCCACATGAGCCATATTCAGCTTTTTAGGAATGTGGATCTTGGGCCGGCACTGGCCTCGGAAGCTTTGTGGGTGTAAGAGTGAGATTGGAGGGGAAAGGGGATGTCTGTGTACAATTAGCCCGAACAAAGCTATCGTTGTACAGGGTGAGCTCTCACGAGAAGTGAGGACCTTTGGCTGAAAAGGAGGAAAGGCTTTTCTTTATATCTGTTTAATGCAAGACCCCAGGAAGAGCAATGGCTGTTGAAGCAAATATTCATTTTGAAAAAACCATTGGTACTACACTTCCTTTCCATTCCATGATGTCATTTGGGGCCAACAAATACTTATTCCCATTGACTTACGTTTGGAAACAGACGGTTGTAAATCAGCGGATATTTTTTTTTAAAAAGAGGACATATTATACAAATGTTCAGGTTCATATTTGTATTTAGTGTCTCTACTGTGACATGTCTCCATGCTTTCATGTTCAAAAAGCTCTTTATTGTTCTCATACTGCCTGTGCTGCAGCACCTCTTTTCACCCGCTGTCTGAAACCAGAGCCCAGTCTGCTCTGATTGGTTAGCAGGCCGACTCTGTTGTGATTGGTCAACCGCTTAGAGATTTGTCGGGAATGTCCTCTCGTTTAGCATATCATGAAACTCCCTCTGGAGGGAACTTTGGGATTTTGGCCTTTGCAGACCATTTACATGCACAGAAAACGTTCATAACGTACCACATGAAAGGGAAAACTCCCAAAAGTATAATAGGGCCTCTTTAAGTTAATAAACTACCCAGTATAAACACATAGTATACTACTACTGTATGTTGTAGTGTAAGAAACACAGAGACGGAATTGCAGAGGCAATATGGGTGGTCTGAAATATTTGAGTTTACCCCAGTGATCAGAACATCCACCACACAACGTTAACTTTTCCAACCTCAAATTTACTCTCAGAAATGTCAACAATCTTCTACATGGATGAGTGAGTCACTCATGCTGATATGCACAGTTCGCTAACCAACCCATTCCGTCTCATCAGGTCCTCTACCCCGTCCTGCCGGGCCTTCTGGATTGCGACCCATTCAGGGAGAGTCCTGACCTGCAGGTGCCTGGCGAGAGTGCTCCTGTCTCGGGTAGCGGTGCCCTGCAGCTCCCAGATGAGATCCAGCATCTTGTGGATGTTCTGAGCGACACCTGGAGACTGCTGTGTGACTGTCAGCTCCACCCAGAGATCTCCTCACAGCTGATTGGCTACCTCTTCTACTTCATCAACGCATCCCTCTTCAACTCACTCATGGAGAGAGGTACCAGTTCACAAAGAGTATGCAGGTTTACAACTACTACTAGTTTTTTTTTTAATAATAATAAGTTATTATCTGTAGAATTGCACCATTCTGTATTCTTCTTGCAATCCACCCCCATGAGAGGTGTAACAAAGATGAATGTCTAAATATCTTTTGACATCCCAAACTCTCCCTAGAGTAGAGACATCAATCTTTAAAAGCTTGTAACAAACATTTAAAGGGACATTTTTACTCAAACAAGAGGCAGTAGTGAATTTGATGGGTACTATTTTCAGCTGTTGAATACAATGTTTTATTTAGTATGCTAGAAAGAGTGTTTGTAACGAAGTCATACAAAATACAATATTGTGTCATTGTTCATGGTCATTGTTCACACACACACACACACACACAATTCTTGTGAGTATTTCGAGTAAGAATTCAATGTTGATTTTGTTCCTTTCATTAGATTTATTGACAACAAAAATAATAAAGAATTCAGTCAGACTAATGCTTAATTCTTAATGTTTTTGCTGTGGCAGTTAAACAAAGGATGTGTAACCTGTCAACAAGGCAGATTTCAAATGTGTTATGAATGCAGATTGTCTAGAATAATGGGTAATACAAAACAATTTACCAACATAACTTCCAGGGTCAACAGCAGAGATGAAAGACTCAAATGTGTTGCTGTAGACCTAAAAGCTGAGAAACCAAGTCAATGAACAAAGAATGATTTAAAGTTGATTTCCTCCTGATGTGTACACAGGCTCTGAGCCAGGTTTCTACCACTGGACCAGGGGCGTTCGCATGCGGGCCAATCTGGACTTTCTCCTGGAATGGGCTCATACAGCTGGACTGGGGGAAATCGCCTTGGAGCAAACACACACACTTGCATCAGCTATCAATCTGCTGGCTTCACCTAGAAAGAATTTACTGCAGGTAAAACATACACACACTTTACATTCTGCTGAGTTGGGTTCATCCTACTATAAATAATCAGCAGAGACATAACAGGCTGAACATTTAGAGATGTGAATTCTGCAGAGGGGTGGAAATATGATATTGCTTTCAGATCTAAAGTGTTTATGTACAATGTTAAATATCCAAAAAAGTCAAAAACGTATCTGGACTATGTGGGTATAGTTTTATTAGTTTAGACTGTATAAATAAATCTCTATTATATGTGTATACAGTGTTTGGTAACAACCCAGCACTTCTTATAAATAAACCCTAAGAAATTATGTTAATAATCTTGTTATTCTTTTAAAAAAAAAAACAATGTACATGATTCATTTAATAATATATATTTTTTAACGGAATGTACAGCAAGGTTTTTTACTGCTATGTACCATGTGGTAATATTCTGTGGGTAGTCCACAACCATAACAATCTCATGTCTGAGGTCGGCGTGCGCAATTCCCACCCTCCTCAGTTGAAACAGGGCTGTGGTATTTTAGAATACATTTCATGAAAGCATGCAGGCATTGATCCAGGAGCTCAAAGTTTATTCAGAATGGTCCTTGTCAGAGACACCTTATGTCTGTGTGAAGGAGAACAGGGAGAGAGAGAGAACACAGAACAATTCTCTAAGAATGGAATATTTTGTTAAATATGTATTATACTTATCAGTAAAAATGTACTAGCTTACACTTGAATGATCAGATTCCATTATGAAATAAATAATCAGGGTTATCCGTTGGGACAGTCATGGCAGCAAAGTCTGAAGATGTCCCTATGACAATATAGCTACAACGTGTGTGTGGGTGTGCTTGTATAGCCCGTGGTGTGGGGACATACATATGTTAACACTGTCACATTGTGGGGACTCGCCTTCCTTTTGGGAAAATTAAAATGAATCATTACATTCTAGGTTGGATACTTGGTTTATGGATAGGTTTAGGTTTCGGTATCTAGTGGTTATGGTTTGTAAGGGTTAGGTTTAGGGTTAGATGTTAATTCCCCTTAAGTGATGTTGTATTTGTGTGTGTAGACATCTTGGGTGTCTTTGCGCTCTGAATACCCCGCCCTGAGTCCGGCCCAACTGCACCACCTCCTGAGTCTCTATGGCCCGGCGTCTCCCTGCAGACACAGTTGGACTCCCTCTGTTCAGGACCAGGCTGCAGCACACCAAACTGGTAACAGGTCAAAAACATGACAATATGATAATCCACAAGATCACATGAGTTTTTCCCCTAATTTTTTGTTAATTTAATGTCATGTTTTCCTCAGCTGATATACTGGAGAGTTTTGACACCCACCACCCTCTGGTGCTGCCTGATGGGGGTTACCAGTTTGAGATGGGCGGACAGGTAACAGATTCAGCTGTGAGGGAACAGCTGGACAAGCTCAAAGAGTTCATGTCTAGCCTTTCTAACTCAAAGTCCAATCAGGCCCCAGCTACCAAGGAACAAGAGGTAACACATTCATATTGTTGGATTTGTAATAACTATACTGAAGAATATAAATAATACTAATAGCGAGGTAGAGCGATTGTCAGCCATTCGGGGGGACCGACTTTCAAAGTATTATTGGGCACCCAACACTATATTGCTCCCAATAGCACTGCCAACGGTGTGGGATTGTGCGCCTTGAGACTGTTCGTAATACTGTAAAAATGTTTTATACAAATGGAGTCTATTTTTCTCAGGAAAAATTGGTAATATGATTAATGTAAGATTGACATAAAGGCTGTACTTTGAACAAAACTCATGACATCACAAATGTATTAGACTTTAACCCTCCTGTTGTCTTCGGGTCAAATCTGACCGATTTGCTAGTTTCATCAATCATAACTTTTTTGTTTTACATTCAATTGCATTAAGGCTTTATGATATCCTTCACAGTAGACATTAGAACATATACAATTGCTGATCACCACTTCCATTGCATTTTGGATGATTTAGTCAACTTTGCAACACCCATGGTGTTCCCGGTCATAAAGAAAAGGAATTAGTAACCATTAGTGATGGGTCGTGCGCGAACGATTCGTTCTTTTTGAACGAATCTTTGAAGTGAACGAGATGAACTGATTCCTCCCACAAAACGATTCGTTTGTTTGAGTCGCCGCCTTCCGCCAAAAGCTAAAGAGAAGCTGTTCGCGAACGACGAACTTAAAGAACTGGCGGAAACAGTTCAGAACTGTTACCTACAGTGTACTGTAATCAGAGCCCTCTCACCTGAGCTCTCTCTCACACACACACACACACACACACACACACACACACACACACACACACACACACACACACACACACACACACACACACACACACGAGCGGGACATCCTCCTCAACCTGTCCGCAATAAAGAGGACGGATACCTGAACCGTAGCGTCCAGCTAGTTTAGCGATAAATACACACATCGTTGTATTCTCCTCCCCCTGTCGGCCCTAAAAGCTTCAGATGGTGGATACCTGAGCTCCATAGCGTCCCGCTAATGTGAAACACACACACACACAGCGTTAGCGGGACATTCTCCTCCCCCTGTCGGCACTAAAAGCTTCAGAGGGCGGATAGCTGGGCTCCGTAGCGTCCAGCTAGCTTAGCCGCTAGCTTAGCGATAAATACACACAGCGTTGTATTCTCCTCCCCCTGTCGGCCCTAAAAGCTTCAGATGGTGGATACCTGAGCTCCAAAGCGTCCCGCTAATGTGAAATACATACACACAGCGTTAGCAGGACATTCTCCTCTCCCTGTCTGCCCTAAAAGCTTCAGAGGGCGGATAGCTGGGCTCCGTAGCGTCCAGTTAGCTTAGCGATAAATACACACAGCGTTGTATACTCCTCCCCCTGTCGGCCCTAAAAGCTTCAGATGGCCGATACCTGAGCTCCATAGCGTCCCGCTAATGTGAAACACACACACAGCGTTAGCGGGACATTCTCCTCCCCCTGTCGGCACTAAAAGCTTCAGAGGGCGGATAGCTGGGCTCCGTAGCGTCCAGCTAGCTTAGCCGCTAGCTTAGCGATAAATACACACAGCGTTGTATTCTCCTCCCCCTGTCGGCCCTAAAAGCTTCAGATGGTGGATACCTGAGCTCCAAAGCGTCCCGCTAATGTGAAATACATACACACAGCGTTAGCGGGACATTCTCCTCTCCCTGTCTGCCCTAAAAGCTTCAGAGGGCGGATAGCTGGGCTCCGTAGCGTCCGGTTAGCTTAGCGATAAATACACACAGCGTTGTATACTCCTCCCCCTGTCGGCCCTAAAAGCTTCAGATGGCCGATACCTGAGCTCCATAGCGTCCCGCTAATGTGAAACACACACACAGCGTTAGCGGGACATTCTCCTCCCCCTGTCGGCACTAAAAGCTTCAGAGGGCGGATAGCTGGGCTCCGTAGCGTCCAGCTAGCTTAGCCGCTAGCTTAGCGATAAATACACACAGCGTTGTATTCTCCTCCCCCTGTCGGCCCTAAAAGCTTCAGATGGTGGATACCTGAGCTCCAAAGCGTCCCGCTAATGTGAAATACATACACACAGCGTTAGCGGGACATTCTCCTCTCCCTGTCTGCCCTAAAAGCTTCAGAGGGCGGATAGCTGGGCTCCGTAGCGTCCAGTTAGCTTAGCGATAAATACACACAGCGTTGTATACTCCTCCCCCTGTCGGCCCTAAAAGCTTCAGATGGCCGATACCTGAGCTCCATAGCGTCCCGCTAATGTGAAACACACACACAGCGTTAGCGGGACATTCTCCTCCCCCTGTCGGCACTAAAAGCTTCAGAGGGCGGATAGCTGGGCTCCGTAGCGTCCAGCTAGCTTAGCCGCTAGCTTAGCGATAAATACACACAGCGTTGTATTCTCCTCCCCCTGTCGGCCCTAAAAGCTTCAGATGGTGGATACCTGTGCTCCAAAGCGTCCCGCTAATGTGAAATACATACACACAGCGTTAGCGGGACATTCTCCTCTCCCTGTCTGCCCTAAAAGCTTCAGAGGGCGGATAGCTGGGCTCCGTAGCGTCCAGTTAGCTTAGCGATAAATACACACAGCGTTGTATACTCCTCCCCCTGTCGGCCCTAAAAGCTTCAGATGGCCGATACCTGAGCTCCATAGCGTCCCGCTAATGTGAAACACACACACAGCGTTAGCGGGACATTCTCCTCTCCCTGTCGGCCCTAAAAGCTTCAGAGGGCGGATAGCTGGGCTCCGTAGCGTGCGTCCCACTAGCTAAAGGTAAACATAGATGGGTACATAGACTACATACTATAGAATATGAATAAATCGTCACCGATGTAGAGGATATATTTTTTATTCACTTTGAACTCGGCCAAATGGAGTTTAATGCTTTGGGATTTAAGTTAGGCCACATAGTACGTGCATCGGTTTGAAAGTATAACGTGCTAGCCTGCTGTAATACATCGTATAGTCAGGCACACATTTATGAGAAATTTAACAATGGCCAATTATATTTCTTAAATAATATGCAGCCTATTCCCAGAGCATAATTCATGGGGCAACAAGGTGAGGTGTAACATGTGTTTTAATATCATAAATGTTACGCCAGCAAACTTCTTGTACGGACTTCGGCAGTAGTGAAGACTCACTGAACGAATTAAGTACAAAGACGAATCGTTCGCGAACGTGCAAATCACCAGAAGTCGTTCGCGAACCGGTGAACGAATCAGTGAACGAATCTTTCAAGTGAACTGAATCTTTCAAGTGAACTGAATCAAAACATTCGTGTCCCCGAAGGGAATCGGAATTCCCATCACTAGTAACCATCCGGATCAGATAAAACACACGCACACACACAGAACAATTTGACACATTTCCCGCTCTTCTGTGCCCATCCCCCCACATGGATCACACCTGGCACACGCAGTACATGTTCAGTGTCTATTCTTTGTATATTTACTGCAGTTTTTCATGTATACCAGAAGTCTGAACAAGATGTACAGTTTGAAAGGGTGTTAAATGAAATTTGGTGATGATTAATGGTTTTTGTGTTAATGTAATAGCAGTTAAAACAGGACCGGTCAAATTTGACCGAACACCAAAGTAAGGGGGGGGGGAACGAAGGCAATAGGAGGGTTAAACAGCTCCTTCTGGTGACAAAAAAGGTTCATTACAACTTCACATGCATTAGTACTGCCCAGACCTGCAAGCACAATTGTATGCATACAATTGGTTGCATTCCCCTTTAAGTTGGCCAATTCTACAAATTGGTTTTCTAATTTATCTAAACCAGTGTTTAGTGTTGGGTACTTTTTCAAGAACTGCTAACTTGAACAACTCCCCACTCAACACCACCCGTCAGTAGGTTCGCAAAAATACATCCGCCAAGTTTGAAGTCCTGAAATGGTTGTCAAGATACTCAAAAGACAGACAGAGACTACTTTGACCCTAGTAAGATTGTTGTATTTGTCATTCAGATGGATATCCTTCCAAAAGCCAGTCTGGAAACCTTGGATACATCTTCAGTTGAGGCTATTGTCTTTGACCACCAGTCCCCTTCTACCACCTTTGGTGCCTTACCTCCATCACCCCCATCCCCTCCCTCACCGTCATCCACGCAATACCTGGATGAGTTAATCTCCTCAGGTGCCATCCTTTTGTCCCAGAAGCTCAGAAATCTGGAGCTGCAGACTGGTGGAAGCAGTGAGACGAGGTCAGCTCTGGAAACCTCCTGTCTCCTCACCCCGCCCAACACCCCCCACATCGTAGATCGTGTTCATTTGGTGAGGCCAGACCAAGAAAGATGGATGAATGGGGAAAGTGAGAAACTTCTCACCTCGGATGTAGATGCACATGATGAAGGTACAGCTACATCATCGTTCATGATTGTCTCCTGTTTGTCAGCAGTAACAAAAAACTAAACATGCTTTATTTTCTCCTTAGGTGGATTGGTGTTTGAATGTCTGTCTGCTCTTAAAGTAGACCGTTTTAATTCAGATTGCCCCAGGATGGAGAGATGTGTTGAACTGAAAGAGGAAATGGAGGAGGATGACCATTATGACGACAATAATGATGAGGTTTTTAGCTTGGAGCTGGAGCGAGGGGAAAGAGGACTCGGTCTTGCTCTGGTTGACACAAGGGTGACTGAAAGAGATGTAGACCAACATACAAAACAGTAGCCCATTTTCCTGCTTTTTTATGACACTTTGAATTTTCTTTCCAGGACACGCCCTTGAAGGTGAAAGGGATCTTTATCCGTGCTGTAGTGCCAGACTCTCCTGCAGCACGCTGTCAGAAGCTGCTGCCAGGAGACAGGATCCTGGCTGTTAATGGAGTCAGTCTGCTTGGACTGGACTACCACAGGTAAGAAATATTCAAATCTGAGCAAACTCATATTTAAATATCAAATACAGGTTGTTGTCTTCTACACCTCTGTGTCTCTGTTTTATCTCTTTCAGTGGCAAGGATCTGATCCAGTCATCAGGGGACAGACTGAGGTTACTGCTGGCCAGATCTGACTGGATGACTAAGGCTGTACAGACTGAATGCTGACGGCCTTTTTTTATTGTTTCTTTTAACCAAGACTCCATCAGCGCACTTGAAGATAACTATAAGATCTTGCTCAACATTGAAGCTCAGGACATGTGCCGTAATATAAGTTTACTGTATGGGTGATGTAAAGATAAAAATGCACTATAAAATTAGTCATGTCCTGTCCTTGTATTTAGTACTAGTTTGTATTTGCTTAATGTAGTCTTGAAGCGTTTTCTTTTACATTGTAACATGATATATTGATGTCTATATTTGAGTTTGTGCTCAAGTGAATTCAGAATATTGATTTCAGACTGCTTACCTTAACTTGAAATGTTTTATTAGTCATAGTCATCTTCATAAATTCTCTATAAGGCAAAGTCATTTCATTGTCACTTTCAATTATTGGTATGACCAGGTCTGATATCTAATTTGTGTTGTTATGAACGTACATATATACAAGTAAGGAGACCTGAGGCTCATCAAGTTTATTCTTTTATAATGCCAAGTCAAAGTTGATCCGAAGTTTTCTACATCAAATATCTAGAGTCTAATATCTAAGTCTGGTAATGCTGTTAGCTTGAATGTAAAAATACACACTGAATTGACAAATAAAGAAGTGAGAAAGTTGCTCTGGCATAATACCAATGACACCAATCATCTACGAGACAATCAAATCTAATTAGAGAAGTTTAATGAAAGTGTGTCTTTCTGCACTTCTGCTGCCACAAACCTCAATAACCAAATGTACATTTTAATTAGTTTAATTTAACTTATAGGTTTCTTTGCATTCTTGATTGCTGGAAAAGGCATTGTTTAAGTATCAAATTTGTAATGGAAATCTTTCATTTAGTCTTTGTAAATAGCGACAAAGTACTCTGCTTCTGCCAATTTAGTTGAAGAACATTATTTCATCTTTTTTGAATTGAGTAATGTTCTTACTATTTAGAAATACAGTATGTCAGTTTCTACATTACGACTCACTTCCTGTTACCATCTCCCGAAAGAGCCATAGATGACTCAGCACTTATCAATGCCCCTACCCCCAAATGTTGTCACTTTTTCAAATGAAGTTATCTTGGTTAAAGTTATCTTTCATCGAAGGATGGGCCCCGTCTCAGGTCGACTATTTTAATTTCCTCGCTCCTCGGTCTCACCGGAAGTTGATTTGTCTGCGCCATCTTGAGTACCATCCCATGGCTCTTATTTCTGCCGGAGGACCGAGGATCGAGGAGCGAGATTGGAGGAGCGATAACCGAGGAACCACCAGACCATCCTCCGATGAAATCCTCAGATACTCGCCCCGCCCCCTTACTGTTTATCGCTCACTGATGGGACGAGGCAGTGCATGCACTGATCTGATGCTTGACATGAGAGCAGTTTCCCAGCGGAGTGAAGAAAATACATGAACCTCACGGGAGTCACTCCTCAGTTTATACCGTGTTTTGTTTCAATTAATGTATCATTTAGTTACAAATATGTGATATATCTGAACAACAAAGTGGTCAAAAATCATTTAATTCATTTTTTGGAAACATTTTCATGATCGCTTTTTTCGTTTTACACTTTCATTTATTGTCATTTCCATTCAGTCAGTCGTTAAGTGCTATTAAATGTTAATGTGCTACATATCCACACAAACAAACAAAGTGTGCAGTCCAATGAATATTAATCTGAGTTTTGATAGATAACATATCTCTTTTTCTTCTCTCAATTATTTTTATTTATTTTGTGCACTAATCAATATTAATCAAACTATTGTTCGTATAGGCTATACATGTTAAGAATTGCGTTTATCTTTTTTGAGAATTAGTTCTTATTTTATTTTTATTTATTTGGGTCTACAACAGATGATACAAATGTTTGTGTCAGTAAATGTGTACTAACAGAGGCGGGTGTGTGTGTGGAAATAACGGGGACAGAGCTGGCTGCTGTCAGACGATCAGCTGTGCAGCGCCATCACAAACGGACGTCGCTTCACGTGACGGAAAGGACGTCCCATTGCTCTTAAAACTAATTTCCCTGGCCCCGTCTCAGGTCGGTTAAATGAAATCCTTGCTTCCCTCACTTGCGTCGTTTCCCTGCGTCTCTCCCACCAGAGAAGCATGGAGGGACGCAAGGAAACCACGAGAAGCAGGGAAATGAGTTTTAAGAGCAATGGGACGTCCTTTCCTCCGAAGCGTCACATGAAGCGACGTCCGTTTGTGATGACGCCGCACAGCTGTTCGTCTGACAGCAGGGCCCTTTCTAATTTCTCTAACTCCCCTCCTCGACTCCTATCCTCTAGACTTAGTCCCGCCCACAGGAGATGCGAGCCGAGGAGGGGAACCGAGGAGAGAGGAGGGGAAGCAGCAGGCGGTTAGAGGGCCCTTCTCACTTCGGTTAAATGGATTATTTGCGTCCCTCACTTGCGTCGTTTCCCTGTGACTAGTCCCTCCCACCAGGGAAGCATGGAGGGACACAAGGAAACCACGAGAAGCAGGGAAATGAGTTTTAAGAGCAATGGGACGTCCTTTCCTCCGAAGCGTCACGTGAAGCGACGTCCGTTTGTGATGACGCCGCACAGCTGTTCTTCTGACCGCAGGGCCCTTTCTCATTTCTCTAACTCCCCTCCTCGACTCCTATCCTCGAGACTTAGTCCCGCCCACAGGAGATGCGAACGGAGGAGTCGAGGATAGAGGAGGGGAAGCAGCAGGCGGTTAGAGAAATGAGAACTCCTCTCCTCTGAGCGGTCATTTTAAAGAGACGTCCATTAATGATGACAGGAGGCACAGCAGCCCTCTGTCTGATGGACAGATGTGTTCATGACGACTTATATTTACTTTGACTCATTCACAGTGCGGTATAATGAGACGATAACAGGCTACAGATGCGGGGACACATACACACACACACACACACACACACACACACACACACACACACACACACACACACACACACACACACACACACACACACACACACACACATGTATATATTTATATAAATATAATTCAGAATCAAACAGAGCACTCTCATAATAACGTAACACTATCAGAGACTGGATATATCCCCCCCCCCTCTCTGGTCGCTACAATGAGGGAAATAAATGACGGGCCAAAAGTTTTATTTACAAGTATTAAAAGTAAGCAGAGGACACCAAACCAACTGAGACCTGTCTGTCCGCTGCATCTACGCACTGTACAACACACACACCTACACACTGTACAACACACACCTACACACTGTACCGCAAACACACCCACTGTACCACACGCACCACTCCTAAAGCATAATCAGGCTACATCCGTTGTTTGTAGATATCTATAACTAAAGCAAATAAAGAGAGTAGGTACCGAGTGATATATATTATACACACTGCTCTGCTTTCTGCACGGACCTCACAGCTATTCTCTCAGTAAACATCGCGTTGCGATGAGAGCAGTTAATAAAATAATATCCAGGGGATGCATGCTGTTGAGAGTTTTCATAGTAGCCTATGTTTAATACTTAAAAACGAAAGTTAGTTATAATCAAATATAATCAATTATATTCTTGTATAACCCACAATGAAAATACTTCATATTTTAGGTTTTTCTATAGTTACAGTATAAATAAAACCAAGTGGTTTGTTAAGTTGAGTGTAAGGCCTATAAGAGTTATGGGTGTCTCTGATAAGAGAGTAGGCCGTTTTTTCCCTCTCCTCTGACAGCAGTTCACAGGGAGGGGGGCTCCTTACTGAAGGAGAAAAACATTGAGGCGTCAAAAAGTTGGTTATGATAGCCATAGAATATGTCTGTTCATGTCCTGTTTTCTACACAAACATGGGAAGGTGTGTCTTAGGCCATAGCCAATAGAAGATGTTGGTTGGGAATAGAGGAGGTGTTTGTTTTTTGGGTTTTCGATCCGGTTTTTTGAGCATAAAGAGACTGTTTTTTTGAGATAGCGCGAGACAGAGGGGGGATTCCCCTGGTAGACTCTCTCCCGGTAGGCTTTGTCCTTCAGAGCTGGGTTAATAGCTCTCGGTAAGGTTCTCTCAAACTTGGTAAATATCTCCTGAATTTGTTGGTTGAAATGCTGAGTGAATTTGGTTGAAATGCTGAGTGAATTTCTTTGAATGCTGAGTGAATTTCTTGGTTGGAATCAGTGCTGGAATTGGGCCGGTACTCACCGGTACGCAGTACCGGCACTTCTGGTTCTGACCCATGGAGTACCGGCACTTCTTGCTCAGTACCGGCATGCTGGCGGTACTCCGGTACTCATGCACCGTGCCAGTACTCAACACTCTCCCGCCGTTCTTATTATACATCCATATATATATATATACAGCCGCCCGGTACTCAGTAGATGCGTCATGAGGTGCCGAACGGACATTCTCATCGCTCTAACCGCTGGAGTTTCACAGCGGCTGTCAGCTGTTTACTCCTGTCATTCAAACAGAACGTGCTGGAGAGGGGGCGGGGCTTATCTTCTCCATGTAAATACTGTGGTGGAAACGACTATGTCAAAATTAACCTATTTGACCGTGATTTAATAGTAATACACGTTTCAAAATAATAATAATAATAATAATAATAATAATAATGCCGAAGTAACAACATACTGAAAACTGTTAGTAAAACCATGTTTTAATGCTTTACAATTGACATACCTATGCACGTGTGTTGTGTTTATGCAGTGCAACTCCCACCCAGTGGGTGGCTATGTAGAGTGATAGAACAGAGCAGGCACGCCCCCGAGAGAAGGAAAGCAAGTCACGTCACAAATTAGCATTTCTAAAATGTTAGCGTGGATTAATAAAAGTGCAAAAAGACAGCGGTTGTCGCCGGAAGAAACTTCAAATACAGAGAATGCTGTGCCTGTGTTGGAAATTGTGTCTGATGGGGAGCTTTCTTTGGTTGATCCTCCTGCTCCAAGTTCTAGTGCATTAGCATTAGCACTAGCCCCGCCGCCTCCTCCAGAGCCTCTAACGTTAGCTGCTGCTGGCGCAACTGCCACCACCAACACCGGGCAAAGCGATGCACCTGACTGCTGGACAACGGACCAGGTGCAATATTTTTGCAAGACCAATGCATGGCTCCTTCTTAAAGATAAGAAGCTAGGATGTCGGATATGCAGAGATGTCAAATCTTTGGGAATACACACTGGACAAGGACTGAAACTGTCAACTGAATGGGGTGAGTGTGCAGTGTCTCATTTCGGTGTTGACAAGGGCAAACAACAAGCTAGCCTGAGAAAAAAAATCAAAGAACATAAAGAATCACAAGCCCATGTAAAAGCTGCTGACATCCTTACATCTGCTTCACGTGAAACTATTCAACATCAAGTGCAGTCTATGCATAAATCTGAATTAGACACCACTATCAGAGTTTTTCGAACGGCATATAAAATTGGCAAACATAGCCGGCCATTCACAGACATGCCAATTGATTTGAATGTACAGAAACTGAATGGGCTGAACGTGGGCAGGGTTTTGCACTCCAATAAAACCTGTGGCGAAATCATCGACCACATAGCTCATGAGCTGAAGAAAAAAATGGCAAAAGACATTACAGAAAACCAAAGAAAACTCTGTGTTTTGGTCGATGAATCTACCACTATTAGTGGTAAAACGGTGCTTGTTGTGTGTCTACGCTCAGCATTAGCTGATGCTGAGCCCGAAACGTTTTTTTGGGAGCTGATCGAGTTGGATGGAACAACGGCTGATGACATCACAAAGGCGTTAATGGAAGAGATTTTAACGAGGACTTTTTAGGTCAGTGTTTCGTTTCTTTTGCATGTGATGGGGCTTCAGTCATGCTAGGGAAGAGAACAGGCGTTGCTACCCAGTTGTGTAGTAAATTCCCAAGCCTGTTTGTGTGGCACTGCTCCAATCATCGTCTAGAGCTGGCAGTTGGGGATGTGGTCAAGGAGGTCTCAGGGCTCAATCATTTCCAGATCTTTTTTGACAAACTCTATTCCTTGTTCCATGCCTCCCCCAAAAATCAGAGGCAGTTAGCGCAGTGTGCGCAAGCAGTCGGACAGCGTCTCCTGGTGATAGGGCGTGTTTTGTCCATCCGCTGGGTGGCTTCAAGTGAAAGGAGCGTCAGAGCAGTCTGGGAAAACTACCGAGTGCTTCATGATCACTTCACAAATGCTGCAAACGACACGAGCAGGGATTCCAGAGACAGAGCAAAGTACAAGGGCCTGGATGATGTGCTCACATCTGCAACGTTTGTCAGCAATCTGGGACTGATGTACGATGCGCTCACAGAGCTCAGCGACCTCTCTCGGCAACTCCAAAAAAGAGAGATGACACTGCCTACAGCAGATAGGCTCTTAACTCGAGAAATACGAGTTTTTGAATTCATGGTCACCATGCCTGGCCCACACGTGACTACAGTTCATACAGCTCTAGCTGAGAAGTCCTTCAAGGGTGTTGCCCTGCGTGAGAATGGCAGGCTTGTACAGATTCATGCAGGTCAGTTTTTCCGCAGTATGGTAGAGAATCTGAGACACAGAATGACTTCCACAACCTCCTCTCATGTCAGCACAAGAGAAATCCCATTACATGGCCGGGAGGCCCGGGACAATCAGCTAATCCAGGACATGAAAGTTATCCATCCAGGAAGTTGGCCTGAAGAGGAGTTAGACGTACAGTATGGGGATGTAGAGGTGCTACGTTTGTGCGAAGTGCTGAAAGTGGACAGAAGAGAGACTGTTCAGGGCTTTCGCGAATACAAGGAAACCAGGGCATCCCGTACACCTGCTGCCATGGAGCCTCTACTGAAAGCAGTCCGAACCATCGCTGTCTCCACTAGTGAGTGTGAGCGGGCATTCAGCTGCATGAACGATATCCTTACTGCAAAAAGGAATGCTCTCTCTGTCAGCCGACTGTCCAGCCTGGTTTTCATTAAATGTAATGGACCATCACTAGGACAGTTCAATCCGGAACAGTATGTGAGGTCCTGGCTGGCAAAGGGAAGGAGAAGTGCTGATGAAAGAGCCTGTCCAGCTCCAGCCCCTGATACTGATGTCCCCAAGGCCTTCTGGAGCCTTTTCTAACAATGTGAAGTATATTGCAAAGCAGCTCACCCAGTGAGAAGACTTTTGGCATAATGTGCCTTATTTGTACAGATCCTGGAGATAGAAGGACTTCAGACCAACCAGGGAGTTATCTGATCAGCTTGGTGTTCAATGTAACTCTTTACCATGGCTCAGACTTTGTTACTTGCAGTTACAGTTTCTCATTTTAGATTGTGCAAATTTTGCATTTGTTTTTACATGTTCTTTGTTCATGCTCTTTATCATTTTTCTGAGTTGGAAAGTTAGATTGCATCATAGTTTACTTTATACATATTTGTATTCTTCAGTGGTGAAGTATATTGCAAAGCAGCTCAGCCATGTGAGAAGACTTTTGGCACTTTTTCGTTTTTCGTTTTCTGAGTTGGAAAGTTAGATTGCATTCAAAATGTACAGAAATACTTAATTTTGTTAAAGCTTTTTATAAAAAATGCTTCTGACCAGAGCTTTGTTTCCTTGTCATTAATGTTGAACACCACCAGAGGGGCTCTCACCTGAAAGGTCTCTGCTTCATGTGTCTTCAGCAGAAGATCTAGATTTTGATTGCTATATTTTCAGTTAATATTGACCTTACTGAGCTTTAGCCATATCCGCTGCCTATCATAAAAAATGTTAAGTACAGTGAACCTTTCTAAAATATACAGTAGTAAAGAGACAAACCCACCAGCATTATAGTAGCCAAATTCTTGTTTGTGGGCTGTATATATAAAATTGACTTGAAAAAGTTGCTGATTTTAGAGTACTGGCACCTTTTTCATTCCAATTCAAGCACTGGTTGTGACTAACTGATCATGCTTGCAGTTTTCATAATGATCACTCTGTCTGTCACATTTATAGACCTAACACACTGATACAACATATGACAATCAGTTTTGTGTTTTTCAGGGCTTCCCACAACAAACTACTGGATGTCCTCATGCTGATGGTAAATGTCCACAATTTCTACACAATGAAAGTAATTAATCAAGCAAAATTAAAGGATAACAAACTCCAGTTATATAATTCCATATGAATAAATAATATTACATGCAAATGACATTTCCTGTAGGATGCTGAACTCTCTCCCACCTCTCCCCTCTGCCCCCATTGGACCTGGATCTTAACACCCCCCCCCCCCCCACCCACACACACAATATATTTATTGCTGTGCCTTCTTATTTGCTCGTATTATGATGGGATATGGTTTAATTTAGTAAATGGTTGTGTGTGAAAAATGTATATCTCTAAAATGTGTGTTGGTGTATGATCACATTTGTATATGAAAATGTCTGAAGTTCATAAAAACATTCTCAGTGTTCAAGTCAATCACTGCAAAGGGTGACGATATGGCAGAAGGTGCTATATATATATGGAATTGTGTATATATATATATATATATATATATATATATATATATATATGTATATATATATATATATAGCCGTTATATATATATATGTATATATATATATATATGTGTGTGTATATATATATATACACACAATTCCAAAGCTGGTAAGGACTCTTTCAAATTTAGCAATAATAGTCTGAAGAAAAGGACTGATAACAAAGATTTGCTCTAATATGTATTCAGTATGATAGGCTCTGTCTTAACCCCAAATAATAAAACACTAAAGTCTTCATTCTGTCAGATGCAAAAGTCTTAATTCTGTCAGATGCAATGAAAATCACCGTTTGTCACATGTAAAAACTCGCGAATGCGCAATGCATATTTTGTCACATGTAAAAACTTGCGAATGGTTCAGACGGTCTAGATGTCAATTTGGTCCTACTTGGGTTGCCGTCCGGCGTTGTCCAATATGGCGGACCATCTCGCACATGCGCACAGCAGATCGGGCAGAGCTGCAGATCGGGTAGTGACACTGACCAAGCCCCCAGGAAGTGCGCCGGACTCAGATGAAAATATTCGTGCTGGCCAAACGGCGGTACTACACTTCCGTTTGGTTGCCAGGCCCGGAAACACTTTTTCCCATTGACTTACATGGGGAAAGAGTGGTCTGTAACTCATTGGATAATTTTTTTAAAACTAAATAAACTACCCAGTATGAACACTTGTATAGCCCTTATTAAAAACATTTGTTCCTCAAGTTGTAACAATTTGCTAATAACGTTATTCTGAGAGTTATTTCCCTCTGCATTATGAACGCGCATCTAACCCACGGGACCGCGCCGCCCGGCACGTTCATGTTACGTGTCCCGACCAATCAGAGCACACTGTGCTCCCAGGGAGGGTGGGGCTGGAGCTATTGGAGCTACAACGAGCCGTTAAAGGCAGAGATATGGAAGCAAACAAGAGACAGAAGTATTCGAATTGTATTAGACACCGAATTTATAGCATTGAAAATAATTACTTTGAAAATCATGTATCTGAATGTTTTTGCTCCGAATTTACCTATGTGAAATAAAAATGTAAAAATTCAAGTGAAAAAAATTCGAATGTTCAAATTCAGATCCCAAAAATTCGACGTCAAAAAATTCGATGTCAAAAAATTCGGTGTATAAAATTCGATGTCAAAAATTGCGTTGCAGCATCATCCGGGCTACTCAGACAGGATAAGCAATCGAGCCCTAATGCAATCAAACTGACTTGGCCTATCAGAGCACGGCTTTGTCAGTCATGTGATCACAACAACCCGGGAGAAAAATGACGGAGAACAGCGGGGCTCGCCGCTCGGGTAAGTAGTCAGTTTGTGCTCTTTATCTTACAAGCAGTGAGGGCTCGACAGCATTTGTATCTTACATTAGCTAAATGAGTGAAGTAGCCTTGTGCCTTGCTGTTAGCAAGCTCCGTAGTTATCATTAATTGAAGTGAATCACAACGTTACCGTGTCCTTTTGTGTGTGGGGGGGGGGGGGGGGGGGGGGGGGGGGGGGGGGGGACGGTTTGCAAAGTAACGTAACGATCACTTCGGTTACATAAGTCAAGTAGACCATGCTACACTATACGAAATACTCTCTTACAAAAGCCCTGCATTTAAACATGTTAATGTTACTTTAGTAAAAGTATGCTAGTATAATTAGCAACAAGTGTTGTTAGAGTATTTAAAGTAGACACAAGTTATTATATTATATTATATCATTTGATTTATTGTTATTACCGATGCACGAGTTGACTTAACTGTTGTAGTTGGAGCTCATTTTGAACAATGAGCTAACTAATGATTACTTTCATAATGGTGTAATGTGCCGACTATTTTCTACATTAATAGATGAAGGTCTGGTTTGTTCAAAGTCTCAAACTAGTAGGACCAGAGCCCTAGAGACTCTAGGGCTGAGTAGGACATGCTGTCATAATTACCCAGAGTCCGAAGTGACACCTTTACAATGTTAAAGCTGTTAGATAAATGTAGTGACGTAAAAACTAAAGTATTCAAGATAGTGTAGTGGAAAAGAGATAATGTTTGTTTTTTTTAAATGTTACCAAAACAAAATCTCTTGTTTTGGACTGACAGCAATGATTCAAGAAATAGTAGATAAATAAATACACACACATCAATGTGTTGTGGATGTAACACAACACATGGTGCTCTTGAACCTGTGATGCCTCCTCCACACATTATAACCAGACTGTATCATTCAAACTATAAGTAACAGTTCTAGCTACTTGACTTCAGACAAACAATTCAAAAGACAAAATCAACACAATGTATTGAAAGACCAATCTTTATTTCTCTCCTTTTGTTTGTGTTATTAAACCCTGTCAATCTAAAAAACTGAGCAACTCAACAGTTAACTTTATATTTCTTATTGTCCAAAGCATCTATTACACTATTTGTTCCCCTCTCATATTCACAGGATGGATGATTAGAGACTTTGGGGGAGACCTCAGCTTTATGAACGTCCTGTCTGTTGCTTTGGCCGGAGAGGGCTGAGGGTCTTTCCCTCCTCGCAGGGAAAGACCCTGCAGACCTGAGGGAGGAGGACCAGACCTGATGGAGGAGGACCTGCACCACCTACAGAACTTAGCCCATGCTGGGCATAGCTGTTACCACCTGCACAGGCCTAGCCTGTCAATTAACAGATTAACATTTAGTGTAACTTATGTATATTATTTCGTTTTTATTTATTTTTTAAATGGTGATGGTTCATGCTTGATAACTTTTAGTTCACATTTCAATAAATTGTATTTGCACTCCTTTTGTCCGTTATCCTTACTGAAAATGTTAAATTACACATTCACATCTGACTGAAGATTGGTACCATTTATTTATGACGTTCCAAACTCGGCGGCACAAGGCACAAGTGATGTGAAGCTCAAAGTGCAAATGCATTTGATCAGCTGACTTTTTTTTTGCCAAACTTTATAGGCCTGACAATCACACTGTCTCTGTGCAACGTAAAACACAAAACAACACAAATGAAGTTCCTGTTAGACTACAAAACTAGTCAGTGTGCAGGTCTTTGTGTTACAATACAAGTGTCTCTTAGTGAATGTCCTGTACTGCTCTTAAATCTCATCACATCAGCTTTTCCTTTCCCTCTTGGATGTTCTTCTGGACCCTCAGAGAAAGAGAACATGGTGAAGCAGTCCTGTCTCTCAGGCGTGTCCTTTCCTAACAGAAATATCAAAAAACATATTATTGCTGAGCAAGTGTGTTATTTAAGAAAGAGGTGTGTTTGTTTGTTCATAAATATAATGATTTTTTATTTGAATGTGTTTTTTAAATCCAACAGTGTACTACAAAGATAATCAGATTATGAATAAACCGTTCTAAATTCATCAACATTGAAATAAATGTATTATTAAAATAATATTTAACTGTTATCAAAACTTAGTGCAACTGTGGAAGCTTGCTCTGTTGTCTCACTGAAAGACAAAGGGTCGCAGCTCTCACTATGTGATGTTGCTTGGTAAAATGTAAATGTAACCTTTTGCTAAGAAAGTCCACTCAACATCACTGATGTGTAGGTGATCTAGTATTCAGTCATGTTTAATGGCATGTATATCAGTGTATTGGAGTCATTACTTTATGCATTCTTTGTAAAGCATGAAAAAGGTGTACCTTGGAATCCGTGCTGAAGTTCTCTGCTGTTAGGAGTCCAGATCTGTCTCTCCTCCTCTGGTCCAGGTCTGTCTCTCCTCCTCTGGTCCAGGTCTGTCTCTCCTCCTCTGGTCCAGATCTGTCTCTCCTCCTCTGGTCCAGGTCTGTCTCTCCTCCTCTGGTCCAGATCTGTCTCTCCTCCTCTGGTCCAGGTCTGTCTCTCCTCCTCTGGTCCAGGTCTGTCTCTCCTCCTCTGGTCCAGGTCTGTCTCTCCTCCTCTGGTCCAGGTCTGTCTCTCCTCCTCTGGTCCAGATCTGTCTCTCCTCCTCTGGTCCAGGTCTGTCTCTCCTCCTCTGGTCCAGGTCTGTCTCTCCTCCTCTGGTCCAGGTCTGTCTCTCCTCCTCTGGTCCAGCCTGTCTGGATCACCTTAAGGACACTTTGAACAAACAGATGTAAAGTTACATGCGTGGGTTACAGACTTCTTTCCATGCAAACTACTTTTTATCTTCTTTTAAAAACAGGTCATAATCTTATTGTTATACTTAAGAAATGGCTGGATATCACAGTCCTTATACTGTATCAGTTTGATTGAGTATTATTGTGTAGGTCCTTTTTATTTTACTATTACTTTGGATGAGGTTTTCATGAGTCAGTCAAATTAATTTGTTTTCAAATGCCATATTCATATGTATCACACACGTAAGGGTAAGACACAAACCTATTGAACAAATGCAATGCAATGGATAAGCTTAATTTCCACTGAAGTCACAGATAACGTCATATATCATATTTAAACAAATCATTTCCTTGTCACTAAAGCATTGACTACGCTATTCATCGTCCTTAAATGCAGGAATTAAGTTACATGTTCCGTTCTACAGCCACGATAAGGCTGTTTCTCAAGTGTGATGATAATACAATTAAAAGAGGCATTGGTAATAATATTAAAAACAACAATGTTTGGGTCGTTCGTCGGATAGGCGGTTAGCTGCAATAAATAACTCCAGTTCAACAAACCATATTACAATATCTAAGGGAGCGTTATTATCTTGAAATGTGACGTTCATATTTTAAAGATACACATATTTCATTGTGAGGTTGATTTAATATACACTAAGCCTCTCTTCAACAATACATTGACGTTAGCTAGTCTATTTATGCTATAGTAGAGCATAGCGAATTTAAATGAACCTTAACAATGCATACAGTAACCTAAATAGCAAACTAACTATCTAACGTACAAAGATGACCTTATTTTAGCAACCTCGCACAGAAGCCTTTTGGTATACAGTAGCATCCCACTTAATGTTTTACACTCTTGGATGCTACGCATAGCATCGTTAGCACAGATGGAGCTACGATTGCTCAAATGCTACCCCAACTCTAAACATTCATTAACGTTAGCTTAATAAAAACACCAGTAACATAACATAAAGTACGCAGGGTTGACTTACCGAAGAAACTGCATTCATGGACGGTCTGTTTCAACGGCAGATAAATCCTATATTTGCAGGACGAATAGTCCACCAGGAGCCAACACAACAAACACGGCCGAGTTCAAGTAGTGTTCTCCTCATGCGATGAGCCGCTGTAGCATCACGGAGCTAACGGAGCTAGCAGAGAGGAGCTAGGAGCAGCAGCCCCGTTGTCATGAAGGGGGAATCTAACTATATACAGAATATGTTTTTGTAGATCCAGGCTAGAAACATGTTCATTTTCTGATGTTAAGTTGGACATTTTAACAAAGGGTCTACGGGAATTGCTCCCATCTGCATCCATCGCCTACAGTTTGCAGCATTGGGCTTCACCGCACTGTCCCGGGGTTTGCCGCTTGGCTCTGATAGGCCAGAAGTCGGTTTGATTGCATTAGGGCTCGATTGCTTATCCTGTCTGAGTAGCCCGGATGAGGCTGCATCGCAATTTTTGACGTCGAATTTTACACACCGAATTTTTTTACATCGAATTTTAAACACCGAAATATTTGACGTCGAATTTTTTTCACTTTAATTTTTGGGATCTGAATTTGAACATTCGAATTTTTTTAACTTGAATTTTTACATTTTTATTTCACATAGATAAATTCGGAGCAAAAAAAATTCAGATTCATGATTTTCAAAGTAATTATTTTCAATGCTATAAATTCGGTGTCTAATAAAATTCAAATACTTCTGTCTCTTGTTTGCTTCCATACAGAGAGTGAAATTCAGTGAATACACGTAGTTTACAGAGATGCTGTATGAGAAACCAATGTGAGTTGCGTTTATCTTTACCCATGGATGCACAATAAGAACGGATCCATATCGTCTTACTGCCATCCCACGGAGCTGTAATAATGGATATATTGCACATGTTTGCTGTAATTCATTATCATACTACATGGGCTGTATGATTAAATCTTGTACCGTAAATGTTGTATTAAATAAAGTTAATATTACCGACATTATTAACGTCCCTGTAGCTTCGTATTGCACTAAGAAGCTTATTGCACTGTATATAAATATATATATATACAGTGCAATAATTATTTCATGCTAAATGAAGCTCTGTTGGATATCACTAGATCCTGTTACAGCGTAATATAAGTACATAACGATTGATGTGTACATTAGCATCATTACTAGCTAGCCGCTAGCTGCTAACTGCCGCCTCGTTCATATCAAATCCATGATAACAACAAACCATTACCATGCTGTCATGAACGCACGGTGCTGTTACGTGTACGCAAATTGACGTGCTTGATGTGAACGAGCATTTTGGTTAAAGTTGCACATGCTCTATGAGTGCACATACGGGTACTTTTCAGGCATGCTGGGTAATCTGTGACGTTTCACTCTCTCGAAAGTTGGGCCATTTTATCATCATGCGCTAATGAGGAGCTCTCATAGGAATGAATGAGGCCCCGCCTCCGACGCTGTATCCAGTTCTTATATACATCCATGGTACTGACACAGGCACTTGACAGAGCCGTCACTCAATGTGACCACGCCCTAATTTATGCACAAACTTTAAGACCTAATGTAAATAAAAGGGTCGCGTTAGAAAACAATTCACTCACAGATCCATAATCATGAAGGTGGAATCTAACTATATCGATAATAAAATGTATGGAGCCAGGGGTAGAAACATGTTTTTTTCTGCTGTAAAGTTGGGCATTTTAACATGGGGGTCTATGGAAATTGCTCCTTTCTGCAGCCATCGCCTATCGGCCAATATATGAACTGCAGTGTGTGGCACTTCCGTATTGGCTTCCCGGCTCTACCCCACAGTTTGCCGCTTGATGGCAACCGAAAATCCCTCTCTCATCTCAGATAGAAGATATGATTGGAGACGACCAGCCAATCAGAATTGACGTTCTCGAGTTCTCCAATTGGTTGGTTTTGTGGCACATTTGTAACGCTGTGACAACTTGAGCGAGCGCAGGCAAAGCTGATCGCGCGCAGGCAAAGCTGAGCGCGCGCAGGCTGGAGAGGTCGAGCGAGCGGGGGAGAGAGAGCGCGTGCAGCGGTCTGCTTGCGCACGGACCAGGAGTTTTACGAGAGAAAATATATTTCTCTATGCTCAACATTTTTCAAGTGCGCGCTCAGAATAGAGGCACAAATATAACGCCATACACTCCAGCCAGTTACTCTGGGTTTACGTGAGGCAGAGCTCGTCCCTGCCTCACTCCCATGTAGTTGTAGCGGAGCTCGGCCAATTTGCTGATTTTGACTATAAAAAGCGATTGGAATCATACATAAATCACACTTACAACACAGATCAGTGGAGACATTTTATTATTATTACTATTTCGTTTTTCTTTAGTTGTTTTTCCGTTACATTGGAGCCTCCCCTGTCGAGCATTTTGGTTAAAGTTGCGCATGCGCTATGAGCGCACATACGGGTACTTCTCAGGCATGCCGGGTAATCTGTGACTTTTCGCTGGCCCAATCCCAAACCATTCCCTCGACCCTACCCCCCCGTCTGTAGCCACACTCGCAGCTCAACGAGGCTCCCTCCTGTCAGATGGAGGGAGTAAATACAGCAGCAAGCTTTGGGACGGCCTCCCCTCTCTCCGGCAGAAACAGGAAATGCCGTAACTGTATGTAACAACGGTTTCAAATCAGCATCTCTTAGACAAAAAGTTTAAATGAATAACTCAAATAAAACTCCAAACATCTTTCATTGTGTTTCAAAGATCTTTTAGTTTTAAACCTGATGTTTATAAGCTTCTTAGTTTTTGCAACGGTCTGTATATACACAACTTTATAATAAAATGCACACATTTACCTTTTTCTAGACTAAACACAGGTATGATCCTAAGTTAAAAACATATGAGGTTGTTAACATCGCAGTTTATCAGTGGATGTTTGCTGGAACTACTTGTAAACAGCGTGTTTCCTGACGGACACACACAGCGTGACTCCGGTCAGGTAGAGATCGGTCTAAAGTCAGCACCGCTGCAGACTCGCTGTTTGAGGGCTTGATAGCCCACTCCACACTCGTTGCTTTGGAACAGCCCTCAATATGGCGGACCCTCCGCGTGAACGCGCAAACGGAGGGGTAGGGTGTAGAATGGTTTGGGAATGGGCTGCTCTCTCAAAAGTTGGGCCATTTTATCATCACGCGCCAATGAGCAAGGGCCCTTCTCACCTCTCTTATTTTTCATTTCCTCGCTCCTCGGTCTCACCGGAAGTTGATTTGTCTGCGCCATCTTGAGTAGCGTCCCAATGGCCTTATTTTTGCCGGAGGAGCAAGGAACAATAATGGAGGAACTATAACCGAGGAACCACCAGACCATCCTTCGATGAAATCCCCAGACACTCGCCCCGCCCCCTTACTGTGTATCGCTCACTGATTGGACGAGGCAATGCATGCACTGATCTGATGCTTCTTGACATGAGAGCAGTTTCCCAGCGGAGTGAAGAAAATACATGAACCTCACGGGAGTCACTCAGTTTATATCGTGTTTTGTTTCAATTAATGTATCATTTAGTTACAAATATGTGATATATCTGAACAACAAAGTGGTCAAAAATCATTTAATTCATTTTTTGGAAACATTTTCATGATCGCTTTTTTCGTTTTACATTTTCATTTATTGTCATTTCCATTCAGTCAGTCATTAAGTGCTATTTAAAATGTTAATTTGCTACATATCCAAACAAACAAACAAAGTGTGCAATCCAATGAATGTTAATCTAACTGGGTTTTGATAGATAACATATCTCTTTTTCTTCTCTCAATTATTTTATTTATTTTGTGCACTCTAATCAATATTAATCAAACTATTGTTCGTTTATACATTTTAAGAATGGCGTTTATCTTTTTTGAGAATGAGTTATTATTTAATTTTATTTATTTGGGTCTACAACAGATGATACAAATGTTTGTGTCAGTAAATGTGTACTAACAGAGGCGGGGGTGTGTGTGGAAATAACGGGGACAGAGCTGCTGTCAGACGATCAGCTGTGCAGCGTCATCACAAACGGACGTCGCTTCACGTGACGCTCCGGAGGAAAGGACGTCCCATTGCTCTTAAAACTCATTTCCCTGCTTCTCGTGGTTTCCTTGCGTCTCTCCATGCTTCCCTGGTGGGAGGGACTAGTCACAGGGAAACGACGCAAGTGAGGGACGTACATAATCCATTTAACCGAAGTGAGAAGGGCCCTCTAACCGCCTGCTGCTTCCCCTCCTCTCTCCTCGGTTCCTCGGCTCGCATCTCCTGTGGGCGGGACTAAGTCTCGAGGAGGGGAGTTAGAGAAATGAGAAAGGGCCGTGGTTTCCTTGCGTCTCTCCATGCTTCCCTGGTGGGAGGGACTAGTCACAGGGAAACAATGCAAGTGAGGGACGCAAGGAATCCATTTAACCGAAGTGAGAAGGACCCCTGGTCTGGTGGTTCCTCGATTATCGCTCCTCCGGCAAAAATAAGGCCATTGGGACGCTACTCAAGATGGCGCAGACAAATCAACTTCCGGTGAGACCGAGGAAATGAAAAATAAGAGAAGTGAAACGCAGCCCATGTGGCGTCTCGTCGCTACGGTTATCTCTCTCTGTGTTCCCGAGAAAGTGTGTGTGAGCTCCAGCTCTACTGATCCATCATCTGTGTGTCTGGATAAACCTCTGAATGGACTGTGTGCTCTTTTTTCTGGAGCGTTTAACTCGGACTATAGGAGCTAGCATGCTAGCGGGAAACACGTTAGCAACACTAGTCAGATTGAGAGTTTGGTGGAGAGATAAACGGTGTGTTTAACGGAGTATGCAGGAAATGGTGATCTAGGAAACATGAGTAAAGTCCAAATGCTGCTGTCGTTGAAGAAGCAGCGACTCACTGCTGCTGCTGAAGAGATATTTGCTCTGTTTGAAAAGACGATAGCAGAGCTCGAGGAGGAGCTGTCTCTTTCCAAAGAGGAGAACAAGAGACTCCAGAAACTACTGGACGCTGTTTCACAGCCTCAGCTTCGGATACACAGAGCAGGTCTGTTCCCTTTACCCTTAATTAACACTTTACACTCTTCAGTAGCACTTTATTATCACATTAATAACACTTAGACCCTTTATCAGCACAAGTAAAAGTACAAACACCACACTGTGAAAATACTCCATTACAAGTTAAAGTACTGCATTCATATCTTATTTAAGTAAAAGTATGTAAGTATTATTAGACACATGTAGTTTATTATAATAATTAAAATGTATTACGGAAGAGTAACCTACCAAAATAAATATATTTATAAAAATACATAGGCCTACATTGATAATATGCCCTTTAATGTAGGCCTACTGATTTAAATATTACCATACATGTCGGCACTAGTTGGTTAAATGTGACATACATTGATACTTTAGTTTTAATGTGCTTCTTTATTCACCTTTTCTTTTCAAATGTGTAAAAGCAAATAAAAACAAATACTTTGGATTAATTCAAATTGCGCGAGAATAATTCATAAAGAAATCAATTAATATGTTCAATAATAAATTAAACACTTCTAAAATGTTACTTGATAAAGAATAGCGGAACTCGTACAAAGGTCATTAAGTAATTAAAACATTAATATAAATTAATGTAAAATCTCATCAATCAATTATTGCCAAAATGTATTTATAATATATTCTGTATATGTATACAGAATATATATTTTGAGAGAGATATACACTAGTATTAGACGCATGCAGGTTGGAACCAAAACCAAAAATCTCTAATTTGGACCCATCAGACCAAAGTACAGATTTCCAGTGGTCTAATGTCCAATCCTTGTGTTTCTTGGCCCAAACAATTCTCTACTTCTTGTTGGTCATCCTCAGTAGTGGATCTTTGCAGCAATAGACCTATCGCTAAACCACGCCCCAAATAGAATTTGTCCAATCATATCACAGCGAAAATCCCTCCTGACAGAAAACTCGGACATCACCAGAAAAGCCGTTTGTGGGGCGCATCAAACCAAAACCAGACGTCTGTGATCGAAACCACTGTGAAGAGTTCAGTTTCTATGTTTATTATCTAGCTAATATCTGATGGTGAAACGCTGTGCGTGGGGTACCTGTAATTCGGACACCAGGTACCCTGAAGGATGGAGGAGTATATTTCATACCTTTTCCGAAGCCCAAAAGAAAACTCGACAAATGCAAGCGGTGGATTATGCTGTGTCGTCGACCACATACACAACTGAATGTGAAGACAATTACCAAGGACACTTATGTTTGCTCAAAGGTAAGGTCAATTCATAAAGACATAATATTTGACGGCATGTATTAGAAACGTAGACCAAACTATTAGTTTGCTAACGATTGACTTTGACTGCCAACTAGCTAGCGTATATCCAGCCCAGCTAGCTAACGTTAGCTGCCAACTTGTTAGCCAGCTAACTATCAACATCAACGTTTGCTGTCTGACTTTTCGTCCTCGCTAGTTAGCTTGTGTTTTTAGCTAACTTTTGCTAACTGTCTTTTCACCTCAAAGCACTTCAGAGATGGGAAGCCAACTCTGGAATATCCAGATCCCATCCGGCTAGGGATGGTCCACAAGATTTTAAACAGGAGAGCCCCAACATATTTTAACAACCACCTTGAAATGATTGCACACACACACAACACAAGAGGAAGCCTGAGAAATGTAGTCCCCTTAAACACAACAGGAAGATAGGTCAAATGTCATTTAGATATAGAGGTGCAGTGGAGTGGAACAAACTACCATTCAATATTAAGGAAACCGAGAGTGCTGCAGTGTTCAAATCAAGGATAAGGGAGCAGCTGTTTAGCAACCTGCCACTGTAATGTTGGTGCGACGGTATTATGTGTTGAACCTCTGGTGAACGATGAGTAATGTCTCTATGCACTTTGTTGATGAAAATAATTGTTTTTAATGCACCAATGAGCATGCCATGAATGATGCTTTTTTTTATAATAAAAAAAAACTGAAACATGAATACTACTACATGCACTTTAGATTATGCACTAAGAATGCTCGATGCACTTCAGATGCCATAGTGCCACTTGAAACCAGTAACAACAGGGACAACGATGGAAATAAGTCCTGGACTTTTCGTTTTATCCCTGACAAGGCAAATACAAATGTTGATCTGTCAATGTTGTTATGTTTGTTGTCAATAAAATCCACTTTGAGCTGCATTTTATGTATGAAAGATGCTCCATAAATGAACTATTATTATTATCTGTCTATGCTTAGCTAATACTCAGCTTTTTGTGTTTTTTTCACAGAATGAGGTGTGCTGGAGATGTTACTGCCCTCACAGAGACGACACAGGTCAACCCAAGACAGGACATGAGTGACAATGAAAGAGGTCTGATTTATGTCTTTGGACTAAAGTGAGCATCATGGAATGTGTGCAGCTTTACAATCATGTCATTGATGAACTGAATATCTCTGTGAACTCTCTCAATATATATATCTCTTCTTGTAAAAAGTACAAAGTCACAGAAGTCGAGTCCGCTAAGTAGTAGTTGCCCTTGAATTTGGTAATAACAGTTATGCCTCTCTGAGATGTGCATGTCTTCTCCGTCTTTACGCACATAGAAATCTTTTATGGCTGTGGCTGCCTCTGCTACCGTCATGTCCCTTGCTGCAAAGGGACATTTCACCTCAAGCAAGCCTGTTTGACCATTGTCACATACTGTAACATCTGGTGTTGCCCCAAGGAAGGGGAGATCTGGTTGCAGGAGGAGGCCAGAGCTATGAACATGCCTATCTGGAAATGTCTCCTGGTACAGCTGCTTGGCCTTTGACTCATTGGCAGAGCCATAGGTTGTTGCAGTAGCAGTGAAGGGCTTGGGGTAATATGTGGACTGTATGAAGGCATCTGAAATGTTCTTTCTCTTTACTATTGTGCCAAATTCAGATGCAGTCAGCCTGCCCTCTCGCTCCTTGTGCCACAGTGGATATGCAGCCTGTCCCGTGGTTTGCAGTTGTAGTATTCTTGCTTCCTCCAGATCAAAGCTCTGCTTGTGCTGTGGTGTTGGTATGGCTATGTCTGGAGAGAGGGGCATGGGGATGGTCTTGGTACAGGAAGAGGATACAGGCAGGGATGTTGCTGGGTTGGTCTGTGGGAGCTGCAACAGTGGGAGCTGCAGCAAGAGAAAAAATGAGAAACATCAAGGAGTCATTTGTCTCCTCTTATCCCTCTCTCCTCTCATTCCTTTCTCCCCTCATTTACCTCTCCCTCTCTCCTCATTCACCTCTCCCCCTCATCCCTCTCCCCTTATCCATCACCCCTCTCTCCTTATCTATCACCCCGCTCTCCTCCCCTCTTACTCCTCTCTCTTCTCTAAGAAGGTCAGGGTGTGGAGGAGCCTCCAGATGAGGAGCGCCGGCCTGTGGAGCAGCCTCCCCCAATGGAAGGTGGACAAGAGGAGCAAGATGAAAGATTGAGAAATCAACAAGCACAAATCGAATCACTGACGAGTATAAATACTGTTCTGAGACATAATCATGTACCAAATAGATTAACACCAGAGGTCTTGCAGCACAGCCGTGTACCAGCCTATTTCAAATATGCCACTGGATTCACTTATGATCAATTCAACAATCTATGTACTGTGTTTAGTATACCTAGCAGTGAAACAGCACAGCAAACTTCAGTCCCATTGACATATAGCAGAACTGATTGGCAAATTAACACAATGCCCCTGCATGTGCAGCTCTTGCTTGTTCTTATGAAACTGAGACAAAATCATGATTTAAAAGATTTGGCATTTATGATTGATGAACGTAGTGTTGGTATTTTGTTAAAGGCATGGGTGGACTACATGTTCACAGTTCTAGGGGAACTACCCGCATGGCCTCATAGAGACATAATAATGGCACAAATGCCAGGAAAGTACAGAGGAATTTCCTACAACGATGGCAATATTAGACTGTACAGAGTTACAAATTCAAACCCCAACTTCACTTGTATTGCAGAGCCAAAGCTACTCAACCTACAAGTCTGCAAACACATTGAAATCCCTCATAGCATGTGATCCACGAGGTTCTGTAATATTTTGTTCAACTCTTTTCACTGGATCTATGTCTGACAAAGAAATAGTTAGGCAGAGCAACTTTATTGAGCTAATGAAAAATCTGCTTAAACATGGCTATCTGCAGGAAGGGGATGGGTTTATGGTAGATAAAGGATTTTTAATTGAAAATGACCTACACGAAATTGGACTTGAAATAAACATCCCACCCTTCGTCAGAGGAAAAAGGCAGATGCCCTCTACAGATGTCTGCCTGACAAAAAAAGTGGCTGCACACAGGATACATGTTGAACGTGCTATATCAAAGATAAAGAAATGTAAAATTGTGTCGGAGAGGATCCCTAACATAAGGTTGAGAAACATCAACCAGATCTGGTATGTTGTGAGTATTCTGTCTAACTTCCAGCCTGCATCCTCAAGAATACCATTACCTCAAGCCACAACCAATGGGGTAGTCCTTTCCACCTACTGCTACCTGTATACGGGTCTGGTTAAAGATGTAGCTTATAGGTGTGCCTCTCATTCCTCTCAGTGTCTTGTATGTTTCCTCAGATTCCTGACTCCTAAAGGCAGAAAGATACATGTTACTGTTAACTGTGTTATGCATAGTATTAACTATTCACTGTAGAAATGTATCTGATGTTGTGCCTAGGCTATTATTCTTTCACATCAAACTGCATGACGGTGCAAACATTTTTTTTCAATAAACTGTGAAGGAGCACCATTTTGTCTTTATTACCAAATGTATCTGTGTTTTTATTGTGGTTTGAAACTACCTGTTAGGAGTGTAGGTGGGGATCACTGGTCTCCGTTTGCGGTTCAGTTTGGCTTTTGCCACCACTGCAGAGGATATAGGCTGGCCTGCTACCTTCTTCCCTCTGGGTTTATGCCACTGCTGTGGCCGACTTGTACAGGAGGCAGTGTCTTCATTTTGGGCACGAGAAATGTCTAAACTGTACATGAGCCCAATGATGTGCAACAGTAACCTGGTGCCCTATGGTTTCAACAGCAATGAGAAGGGGAGAAAATAAATAGGCTACTGTTTGAGAACACTGCTCGTACTAGCTGCTACTTGTATATAGCTCCCCAGTGCAGTGGGACTTTGCTCCGCTAATAATCAATCAGATCGATGGATTCCAGAGAAGAGGAAACTTTAAAGGCCTTTTTCTCAAAATGATAACAGTCATTATATAATGTGACATATTTTTGCTTAATATTTGGAGTACAAAAACAATCCTGATATCATTAGAAAGCTAGGAATCTCCTCTTTCCAGCAGTGTATACAACTCAAAATGTGTCTTCGGGTCAATGCGACTGATTTCGATAGAGCAGGTCACTTTGCATTAGGTAAAATAAAGCAGGCAGACATAACAGGAAGAATATGTACATGTTAACCCAATCAAATAGGACATTGTCACACCATTCAAATGTATCCATGTAAATTACAACCAATACAAAAGCTTTGATTTGTTTATTTGTTACGTTGTTTACTTTATTTGTTACGTTGTTCTGTGTGTGTCAGCCGTTAACCTAGATAGAAAGAATATACACTTGCAAACATGTCAGAAGAACCAGCGCAGAAGAAAACTAAATACAGTCAATCTAAACTTAAATCTAACAACTGGATGGTCACATCCCTGACATCCACATCTCCGGAGCCTGGACCTTCATCAATCATAGAAACAGCGAAGCCAGATGAACCCAAAAGCAGCAGCTCTGCGGCTGCAGAGACTGTCAAAACCGCCACCGCCGTCGTTGAACCGAAACAGGCTGGTTCCGACTGCATGGAGGTTTGTTGTCGGGACATTGAGGCGGGTAAAGCTGTACAGCTAACTGTCAAAAAAAAGGAGACCGCTAGATTATTTGGGCAAAGAGAAAGCTAGGCTACTTCAACGCAGAATGGTACAAAAACAGAGAGTGGTTAATTATTTGCAAAACCACTAAACGGGCCTTCTGTGAAATATGCAGATTTGCTGCTGTCAAACGGCTTGTAACTTTCTCAAAATGTGGAGATGATAGCTTTGTTAATACCAGAGTTAATAACTGGAAAAAGTGCCCAAGCCTCCTGGACAGCCACGAAAAGTCTCATTTCCACAGAGTGTATTAAAAAAAAGTGCGCTTTCTTCAGTCAAACACCAGTCAACATACAGCTTGTCAAACAACAGCGTATTGAGCAGGAAAAAAGAAGAGATGGAATGATGGAGCAACTGTGCTGTCTGCAGTTTCTAACCCGACAGGGCCTAGCAATCAGGGGGCATGCGGATAAGGAGAGCAATTTCCAAAAGCTGAGAAAAACCCCACTCTGAAAAGCTTCATGCTCACCGGGAAATATGCATCACACGAGACAATTAATGAACTTATAAATCAAATGTATCTGGAGTCACTCCCCACTATATTAACTGAAATGTAAAGCAATGCAAAACACTATGCAGTTATTGTGGATGAAACTCGCGATTGCTCTGGGCAGAACAGTTGTCTCTGACTGTACGATGGGTATATACGATACGATATAGTAGGCCTACTTTATTGTCCCCGTAAGGAAATTTGTTCTGGACTCCGTCCTGCAGCGGGTAGCAGCTGATTATATTATTTTTACCTACTGCTGCAGGTCTCCCTTGAAAAAGAGATCATTGATCTCAATGGGATTTTACCTGGATAAATAAAGGTTTTGAATTGATTATGTTGTCCATGAAGACTTCATGATGTATGACTGTCCTAAGCTAAGACTGACGCAGAATCAATAACCCACTGACAGATTGCGATGTTAACAACCTCATGATATCCTCATATGTTTTTAACTTAGGATCATACCTGTGTTTAGTCTAGAAAAAGGTAAATGTGTGCATTTTATTATAAAGTTGTGTATATTTACAGACTGTTGCAAAAAACTAAGAAGCTTATAAACATCAGGTTTGAAACTAAAAGAGCTTTACAAAAAAGTAACACAATTTAAAGATGATTAATTTACATTTGTTGTCAAAGAGATGCTGATTTGAAACCGTTGTTACATACAGTTACGGCATTTCCTGTTTCTGCCGGAGAGAGGGAAGTTTGTCCTAAAGCTTGCCGCTGTATTTACTCCCTCCATCTGACAGGAGGGAGCCTCATGTGTGACTCCACGGAGTTCACTCCGTCACGGAGGGGGAGTGTGTAGGGTGTAGGGCGTGGTTTGGGATTGGGCCATACACACGCACTTTTTTGCCCCCCCCCCACTTCTAAAATGAATCCGGCGCGCCTGGTCCCATGTCATGTTTTTCCTGTTATTACCCGTCCCCTTGTGTGTTATGTAGCTTTTTCTGCAAACGGTCTGCAGAGTCACAAACCCTCAAAGTACACCCTGTAGCGAATAAAACTCTAACGGCCCATCTACACTACAGGCGTCAAAAAATGCTTTCAACGCTTCGCCCATTCATTTGAATGGGGTGACGTAGGATATTTTCAAACTTCGCCGAACTGCATTGTGGGTAGCATGGCAAGGCGTTGCAAGCAACGCGAGCGTCTATCGGCGTCAAAAGTTGAACAATGTTCAACTTTTGACGCTCGATGCTTGCTCGAAGCTGGCGTCAGCCAATCAAATCCCATTTTTGCAATTCCAGCCAGTACAAGCGCTAGCCAATCAAACCGCGTGCAAGCTGGGAGAGCCAGACCGCAGTTCATTTCCTTATATTCCAAACGAGAAATTACGGTAGAAAATCACCCGGTTCTTTCGACCAGAACTATTTACCGGGATACAAACCGGAGGAACCAGGCATGGAGGGAGGTGGCAGAGACAGTGGGTGAAACTGGTAGGTTTTCGCCTGTTTGGGGATTTGATATCCAGTTTACTTCGTTTTAACATTGCTATTGCTTTGTATGTCGGGGGCGGGAGATTCATGTGATTGGTTGTTGGTCGCGTTGCTCGCAAAAAATCGCCAAGCTTCAGACACGCCCAGCTTCAAGATTTTTTTATGCCTGTAGTGTAGACGGGCCGTAACGGAAAAGACGTGTCTATTGTTACGACCCGCCCTCTACTCCGTGGTACTGTAGTGGCTCCTGGGGAGACCCGCAACATAAAATAATACACGTAAAACCCAGTACTTGGTAATGATCATTTATTGAAGCACAGCCGTTTACTCACACAAGCATCCGGCAGATAAATGGTCTACAGCTCAAAAGTAGCAGAGAGATCATTAAAGGCGAGTGTCTCCCGGCGTTAGGATAGGCGAGACCTCCTTCTCCTCCAGTTTCTCCTTATAATACGGCTGAGTGGAATTAGGAACACCTGGGCAGAGGCGGAGCCAGGGGCAGACCAGGTGCACCACAGCAGGGAGACAGAAAAGACAACAAGAGGCGCATTCACACCGCAGTACTTTTCCCACAAAGGTTCATGAGAACTCTTTAGTTCTCATGAACTAAGTACAGATCGCGTTCACACCGAAATAAGTCCCTGGGGGAGGATTAGTCAAATGGAGCCGCTGACGTCACTTCTTCTTCTTCTGCTTTGGGTTTACTGGCAGGCCGCAAACCACTTCACGGCGTATACTGCCGCCCAAAGTCCCCGGCCGGAAGTCCCCGGAGTTGGGGACTGGCAGCAGCTTCTTCTGAAGCCTTCCGAGTAAATCTCCAGAACGCCGACACCTCCTCATCTCCACCGCTCCCCATGTTTTATTTTGTGTTGCCATAAGTTAGTCTCTCTGCGTTTCTGCGCTGGGCTAATGCTAATGCGAGGATAATAAAATGGCGGCTTCACAAAACCTTTTGGGAGTTTTACGGGGCGTGGTTTGCCATCCGCCCAGCCAATCAGAAATATAGCTCTTTTCTCACAAGAGAGCCGCACAGGGACTTTCGTGGGGGTAAAAAGGTTCTCATTAACTAATTTTAGTACCGGCTCTTTTTGGTGTGAACGCGACAAAAGAGTTCTCATGAACTAAGTTCTCATGAACCTTTGTGGGAAAAGTACTGCGGTGTGAATGCGCCTAAGGAGGTGAGCACTTAAAATTTATGCTGCCCCACAACGCCTCATTGGAGATTTTTCTTTTTCCATTTTTTCCCTCCGGGGCATACTGACGTAACGAGGACCAATCCACGGAGCTCCACACACACACACACACAACCTTATCTTTTCTCAGCCGCGGTGCTGCGCGGAGCTCCGTACACGAACACACTCAGAGCTCAGACTGAGCTCCGCGGTGTCTCGCAGACCCCACGCAGCAACCAGGGAACGACACCACCAGTAATCCAGCTCACACTGTCTGCTCCTCGAGCCTCAAAGGGCGGAACAGCGAGCCCCGCAACGTCCCGCCAACACGGCATCCAGACCCCACGCAGCATTCTCATCTGTTTGTCATTACTGGTGTCATTTTCTGGTTGCTAACAAACGCCATTGAAAAACATAATCACTGATGTTCAGCTGTAACGGTGGACTCATCAGAACAGAGTGGGCGAGCTGACCAATCAGAGCACACTGGGCTCATCGGGAGGGGTGGGGGGCAGGAGCTCCAACAAGGTGTGTAGGACAGAGAGTGAATACACATACTATACAGAGATGCTGTATGAGAAACCAATGTGATTTTGGAACATTGAACAATGTAAATCTATTCTAGTAGACAATGGAATTATGATCAGTAGAAATGGCCATGACATGGGACCTTTGACCTGTTAAGCCCGAGAGACCCCGGTACCGGGGTACTGCCGCAACATCTTGCAGGAAACAGTGTCTGAGGGCATGTTCATTTAATAAACTATGAATGTTTTATATCCATGTAACAGGTAGAAACTCATCTAACTGATCATTTTAATTTTTTTAAAAACCCCACAATGCTAACGCTGAGCCTCTGAATTAGCAACGAGCGAAAAATGCTAACAGATGACTGCACCGAAATTCACTCACAAAACCTTATTATTTATCTTTGGTGCACATCCAACACATCGTTTCACATCGTGAGGTGACACAGAATCGAAAGGTACCCTTATTATCACTCAATTATACGAACTCACGGAGGTAATAACAAGAACAGACATCAAAACATATGGCGCTAGGTAGCTAAAAACGCTAACATGGCTCACATGTGTCATAGTCTGGTCAAAAGTTGTCTTCAATGGCATTAAAACGATAAAAACGCTGCTGAAGTTAATCCAATGTGTCTGTGTCCCTTTGAAATGATTTCTGATAATCCATGAGCAATAAATCTGCTTTTCGGTTTCCAGATGTCAGAGCTAGAGCTCTATAGCTTCACTCTCATGCAAAACTGCGTCCGCGAAGCCCCCACCTTTTTTGTTTTACCATGTGTGTGAGTGGAGAGATTCCCCTTCGATTCTATTGGCTTTAACGGTCAGAAAGAGATGTCAATCACCAAAATCGACCAATGGGTTCCAGAGAAACGGTAAAACCCCCATTTCAGGTCAAATGTCACTTGTCACTTGTTTTGCATCAATCTTGATACAGGTACTTATTATATGTTGTACTTTGGATTCCTAAAGCTTTTAGTCTACCTTACCATCATCCAAGGGTAGTTTTCACTATAAGTAAAAAATAATTTTTGGACGAACACTATAATTTACAGTTTTTTACTATGTTCAATCTGAATTTTCTTTAAAATAAAAACATCTATATTGATTCTGACTCTTCTACATCCAACTCACAGGTTTATCATTACTTTGAGAAAGAAGATTATTAATTTAACCCTTTTAGAAGTGAAGATATGGTCATTTGTTCTGGGAATGTCATTTTCGAGCCTGAGACCTGAAAAACAGGCTTAGGGCTAAACTGGTTAAGATTGTCTGCTCCTTGAGCTCTGTGATCATCTATGTGGGCTATAATCTGAGGTGCTGTTAACTTGCGGTTTCTGAGGCTGGTAACTCTGATGTATTGATCCTCTGCAGCAGAGGTAACTCTTGCTCTTCCTTTCCCGGGGGGTCCTCATGAGAGAGCCAGTCTCATCATAGCATTCGATGGTTTTTGCGACTGCACTTGAGGATACATTCAAAGTTCTTGACATTTTCCGGATCAACTGGCCTTCATTTCTTAAAGTGATGATGGACGGTTGTTTCTCTTTACTGGGTTGAGTCTTCTTGCTATAATATGGATTACAACAGCAGTCAAATAGGGCTTTCCACTGTGAACTAACTCTACCTCTGCACAACACAACTGATGGTCTCAAACACATTAAGAATGCAAGTAATTCCACGCATTGACTCTTGACAAGGCATGCGTGTTAATTGAAAACCATTCCAGGTGTCTACCTCATGAAGCTGACTGAGAGAAGCCAAGAGGTGCACAGCTGTCATCAAGGCAAAAGGGGGCTACTTTGAAGAATCTAAAATAAAAATCATGTTCTTGATTTTTTAAACACTTTTTTTTTAGATAATTCCATATGTGTTCTTTCATAGTTTTGATGTCTTCAATATTAATCTACAAAGTAGAAACAAATTAAAATAAACGAAACACATTGAATGAGAAGGTGTGTCCAAACTTTTGACTGGTACTGTATATAAAAAACACATTTTAATATTTAGCAGGTTCCCTCATCTATAATCATTTATACAAGCGCAACTTTGAACATGTTCAGCAGTAAAATGCAACATACAAAATAATCAAGAAACATCATAAATTAAACACTGACAGGGAACATTTTACTGCTCCATCATTACTTTTACATAAGGAGGTGCCATAAAAGGTTCTGATGATACTTGCATACTTTTACTTAAATAAGGTTTGAATGCCGGATTTTAATTTGTAACAGAGTATTTTCATTATATACTGTAGGCGTAGTGTATCTGTGAACGATCCCAAATACAATTCATTGTTTACATTGCGGCTAGTGCTAAACCCTTTTTCATTTTTAACTGGAAGTGGAAAGGGGTTGGGCTACATGAGGTGAATTGAGCCAACAAAAATACACAATAGGTGGGACTAAGAAAGATAATGTGAAAGTATAAACACAAAGGCATTGATTAGGGCTGCAAAATGTCTCCCATTGTAATGGTGATTAGATTTGTAAATGCTAACACTTAACAGTTTGTTCTGACTGTGTGTTTCCTGTTTCCTGCAGATGTCCAGCAGCTGGTGGTGGTTAAAGAAGAGCTTCTCCCTGACCAGCAGGAGTGGAGCACCAGTCTGGACCAGGAGGACCCAGAGCCCCCCCCACACATTAAGCAGGAACAGGAGGAACTCAGGATCAGTCAGGAGGGAGAGCAGCTTCAGGAGCTGGAGGAGGCTGATATCACCAAGTCCACTTTCACTCCTGACCCTGTGAAGAGTGAAGACGATAAAGAGAAACCTCAGTCCTCACAGCCTCATCAAAGACAAACTGAACACATGGAAACAGAAGCTGATGGAGATGACTGTCGAGGACCAGAACCAGCAAGGAACTCAGATCCAGAGAGCAGTTTACAACCAAAGACTGAGGACGACACTGGAGACTCTTCTGAACCTGACACTGAAGACAGTGCTGATTGGAAAGAGACCAGAGAACCTGCATCAGGCTCAAACTCACTGAAAAATAGACATGAATCTGTCAGTGATCCACAACGTAGTGCTGAAAATAAACCATTCAGCTGCTCAGTCTGTAAAAAGGCTTTTTCACAGCGTAGAAATTTAAAGGAACACATGAGAATCCACACAGGAGAGAAGCCACACAGCTGCTCGGTCTGTAAGAAAGCTTTTTCACGGTGTGATCATTTAAAGACACACATGAGAATCCACACAGGAGAGAAACCACACAGCTGCTCAGTCTGTAAGAAAGCTTTTTCACATAGTGGAAGTTTAAAGGACCACATGAGAGTCCACACAGGAGAGAAACCACACAGCTGCTCAGTCTGTAAGAAAGCTTTTTCACAGAGTGGACATTTAAAGGACCACATGAGAATCCACACAGGAGAGAAAGCACACAGCTGCTCAGTCTGTAAAAAAACTTTTTCATGGAGTGGAAATTTAAACACACACATGAGAGTCCACACAGGAGAGAAACCACACAGCTGCTCAGTCTGTAAGAAAGCTTTTTCACATAGTGGAAGTTTAAAGGACCACATGAGAGTCCACACAGGAGACTCTCATCTCTCAAGGACCTGAGGAAGGTTGCACAAATTACTCCAAATTACTCCAAACTACTCGCATATAGTTTTTCCAATATTCACGAAACGCTGTATACAAATTCCTCTTATGATTGCAGACATATTTCAAATTTGCTTTTATTAGCCCCACCCCCCAGGAAGTTGGCCATATTCAACAATGTGCGTTTTTCATGCATTTTAAGCAATTTAAAAAAGATGTATAGGCCACGCCCACATTCTGCATTTGTTGCGACACTTTAAATGTCAGTTTGTGGTGACCCCCAGAGTATGTGTAAAAAAATAAAAATTCATCCATACATTCTTGAGTTATAAATTGATAGATCTTTATTTGTCATTGTACAGGTACAACGAAATTACAATAGACTCAAGCTGCCAACACGCAACAACAAGACAATATAAAAACAACAAGACACTATAAAAACAATAAATGGGACTTAAAAAAGACATGATAGGGAATATGTACATAAATAAATAATAAATAAATTAAATTGCACGATTCCCCTCGTATTGCACGGAAGGCTTATATAATTTAAATATTAGCAGCGTTTAGTGCACATATGGCTCTGGAAAAAAACTGAACTTGAGTCTGTTTGTCCGGGAAGACATGGTACGGAAGCGCCTGCCTGAGCGCAGCCGTACGAAGTGCTCGTTACCCGGGTGGTGTGGGTCCTTGAGGATTTTGACTGCCTTCTTAAGGCAACGAGAGCTGTACAGTACCTCCGGGGAGGGGGCAACCGATGATCTTCTGGGCCGAGTTGATGACCCTTTGGAGCGCACCGCTCTCTGCGGCTGTGCAGCTGAGGAACCACACGCAGATGCAGTCGGTGAGGATGCTTTCCACGGCGCAGCGGTAGAAGGACACAAGCAGGTCCTGTCTGAGGTGGTAATTCCTGAGTATTCTCAGGAAGTAGAGTCTCTGCTGCGCCTTCTTGACGGTTGCCGTGGTGTTGGTCCTCCAGGACAGGTCCTCCGCCAGGTGAATGCCCAGGAATTTGATCACTGAGACTCTCTACACACAGCCTCCATCAATGTACAGGGGCTGCATGACGGTCTTCTTCCTCCTAAAGTCAATGATCATTTCCTGGGTTTTCAGCTTGTTCAGCTGCAGGTTGTTTACTTTGCACAACGCTAGCAGTTGCTCCACCTCTTCCATGTACGCGGTCTCGTCACCCCCTGAGATGCAGCCCACCACGGTGGTATCATCAGCGAACTTTATGATGGAGTTGCTGGTGTGGGCGGGGACGAGATCATAGGTGTAGAGGGCGTATAGTAGGGGGCTCAGCACGCAGCCCTGTGGTGATCCGGTGCTGAGACTGAGGGACGTGGAGGTGTGGGTACCAATCCTCACTCTCTGGGGGCGATCAAACAGGAAGTCCTTAATCCATAGACACAAGGAATGGGATACTCCCAGGACTGATAGCTTGGTCACCAGTCTGTCAGGGAGGATGGTGTTAAATGCAGAGCTGAAGTCCACAAAGAGCATCCGTGCGTAGCTCCCCCTACTCTCCAGGTGAGACAGGGTAGAGTGGAGAGCTGTGGCGATGGCGTCCTCCGTGGACCTGTTGGCCCTGTAGGCGAACTGGTGGGGGTCCAGACCGGGAAGGAGGGATGAGACGATGTGGGGACGGACCACCTTCTCAAAAACTTTAGCGGGGGTGGAGGTGAGTGCCACTGGACGGTAGTCATTTAGGCAGCCGATGTTGTTCTTTTTCGGCACCGGTATGATTGTGGATGCTTTCAGGCAGGATGGGACGATGGCCTGGGACAGGGACTGGTTGAAGATCTTGGTGAAGATCCCCGCCAGCTGGTCAGCGCAGTCTCTCAGCACCCGTCCCAAGACTCCGTCCGGCCCCGCTGCTTTCCTCGGGTTCACTGCCTTCAGTGTGCGTCTCACCTCGTGCTCCGTGAGGGTGAGGCTGCTGAGGGCAGGTGGATGTAATGGTGTGGCTGCTTCCGATAGCCCTGTCTCGTAGCGGGCGTAGAAGGAGTTCAGTTCCTCCGCCAGCTGAGGGTCACCCCCGTCGGCCGAGGGGTGGCTGGGTTTGTAGTTGGTCATTTGCTGGACCCCCTGCCACACTCGCCTGGAGTCGTTGCCCCGGAAGCAGTCCTCAATCTTCCCCTTGTAGTCCATCTTGGCCCGCTTGATCCCCCGCTTCAGGTGGGCTCTGGCAGTGCTGTACAGCTCCCTCTCACCAGTCCTGAAGGCAATGTCCCTCTCCCTGACCAGGCGCTGCACTTCTCCAGTCATCCACGGCTTCTCGTTGGGATGAACCTGGATGCGCTTATCCACAGTGACGGAGTCTGAACAGTGCTTGATGTATCCCAGGACTGCTGATGTGTACTGTTCCAGGTCCTCATGTTCGAAAACCCCCCAGTTGGTGTTCTCAAAACAGTCTTGCAGCTGTGGAGTGGCGTCTAAAGGCCAGGTTTTAATTGTATTTATAGTGGTTGAAACACTTTTCCTGATGGGGGAGTAGGCCGGAATTAGGAGAAGGGACACATGATCTGACTGGCCTAGGTGCGCTAGCGCTTTAGCTCTGTAGCCCCCCTTAATATTAGTGTAGACCTTGTCCAGTGTTTTATCCCCCCTCGTGGCACATTTAACATGCTGGTAGAGTCTGGGAAGCACTACCTTTAAGTTGGCATGGTTAAAGTCCCCCGCAATGATGTGGACAGCCTCAGGATACATGCTTTGTTGACTGCTAATAGTATCATGTAGCTGACTTAGCGCCGCGCTAGCATTGGCTTCCGGTGGAATATATACTGCCGTTATCAATACAACATTGAACTCCCTCGGAAGGTATCTAGGTCGGCATTTAACTGTTATAAATTGGTGGTGTTTTTGGCGCCCCCTATAGTCCAAAATGAAAATTATTTGGTGTGCCTATTCCCCAAGACAGATTGAACCTATCCACCAAAGTCTGTGATGTTTGGATACATTGTTGATGAGTTATTTCTTTCTAAGCCCTGCCTTTTTGCGAGTACGATTCATGGCGGCAATATTTATCGTCTGAACATGCTGATTTTCTACGGTAATGTGTCTGACCCTCCACCGATGCTGTATACGAATCTTGGTGTTGAAAAACTGAAAATTGAAATTTAATTTAATATTTCACTGTTTTAGTCAATTATGCTAATTAAAAAATAATAATGTAGGCGGAGCTTAGGGTTCCAAGAGGATTATTTGTAGAGCAGGTCCACCCGGATTTGTGTGCAAAATGTCAGGTCATTTGGAGTTACGGTGCGACTTTGTAAATGTATTCCTAAATGGGTATTTCATAGGTGGCGCTAGCGAGCAAGTTGGACAATTTGAACCCATTGACTCCAGAATATTGTAGTTTTCACCAGTCCTGGCGTCCGTGCAAAATTATACAACTTTTGAAGCGTCCTAAAGGCCTCAAAAACAGGAAACACCAGCAATATAATAAGAAGAAGAATTCCTCCAATAACAATAGGTTCCTCGCACTTCGTGCTAGGACCCCGTTGGGTCCTAGCGCTCCGTGCTCGGGCCCTAATAAAAATAGAGCAGTAATTTACATGGAAATAGAATGCTATGAATGAATTTTGGAATATACACTATGAAATGTGAAATAAGAATATGATGAATATGTGCAGTAAGGAGTATGAACATTGTGTGCATTAATGTAATACATCAGTGTATCCATGGTTATAGCTCCTCCAGATTCAAATAAGCCAAACCTTTTGTACTGTATGTGTTATTTATTGACACTCGCCTTTCCTGAGAAACTCAGACTTTGCCTGGTCCAGTAATTTACGAGAAGCAGTAGAGTAGTTTGACATGTTGTTCTTCTTCATGTTCATGAACAAACATCGGTCGGCTATCTTCTCTATCGCTTCATATTCCAGAGATTTCTGCAGGAACTGAGCGATTCTGCCCACAGAGTCCTTCGGGTCCTGCAGAGAAACACAGATAAGCTCATAGTTCTGCAGTGGCTCTCCCAGTATACAATATTTTAGTAGAAGGAATTTGAAGATGATTACTAAATCAAGGTCAGAATTGTTGAGAAAATATTTGGAAAAGTGATTTGAGGCATATTTGAGGATTGTTCCTGAATCTCACCATTGTCATCTCTTCATAGGAGATGTGCATGAAGTGCTCTTTGTCTTCAGCATTCATCCAGCTCTTTACATGATCAGTTACAAGCCAAACATAACTGTAAGGAACAGAAGACACAAGTATTCCATTAATAAGAGGTTATCAAAACTTAGTATTAGTATCTTTCAAGATCTCCCTTGTTAAAGGCTACATATAATGCAAAATGCACTTGCTAATGGCTTTGCAAGATAAACATGTATCCATGGTGTGCTCGCGACCCACAATGTATAAGAATGGATCATCTTCTCTATTTGACTCTTGCTGTTATTTTGGGTTGCTTTAAAAAGACAGGTGCTGAAAATTAGCATTTTCAGAGAATTTATAAGAACAAGAATGTGTTTTCTGAACATTAAAGTTTGTTATCATGGGCTAGAAAAATCCCAAAACACAATTAAGAATGTACGGAGCCCTGGAGGGCTCATAGAGAGAAAAATAAATAAAACGTGGCCACGCTTTATTAACTCGTGCGCACAAGTTAATAAAGCGTGGCCACGTTTTAAATACATTGAGGCCACGCTTTATTAACTCGTTAAAAGTGTTACGTGGCCTGTACTACGAAGCAGGATTTGCTATTGACATGTAATGTAATGTAATGTATTCCCAAGTGAAAGAAATGTGTTTAATCTTAATCTCGATGTAGTGCTATAGTCCTGCCGGAGTGCACCGGAACGAACGACACTATCATAAACAAATTCCCACACACGCCCTGGCGACTGGACATATTCTTCATAAATCGAATCAATTTAAATAAAACGAGGCCACGCTTTATTAACTCGGGCGCACGAGTTAATAAAGCGTTCGCACGAGAAAGTATCTTGTGCGAACGAGAAAGTAAAACGTGGCCACGTTTTTTTTATTTTTCTCTCTATGAACCCTCCAGGGCTCCGTAAGAATGTGCATGATAAGTCCCTTTTTAAATCATGTTACCAGGTAAAAAGTGTTTTAAGAGTTTTCGTCCCACTTACTGATATGTATGGTGTTATGAACGCATTCTAAACACAGGTGTAACAATCAGAACAACCTTTTCCATCAAGGAACTTGTGGAGGAACTGGGTCTGTGGGCCTGGGTTTACCAGGAAGGAAGCCGCCTCATGAAGATGAAAAGACGATGTGAACACATCTTTGGGGTTCCTCGTCACATAGATGACCTGCAGTGATGACATGACGTCAGACCCTTTCCTTCAAACATACTGTCTGTGATGCGTTTATCGCATTGAATCTGATCTGCCTTAGTTGATAGGTTTACCTTTGGCTTTACTTCAAAGAAAGATGGTGGCATCATGTTGTAATGGAAGTGTGTAGTCAACAGTCGTGGAGACGGCCTCTGTTCGAGTTTGAGGGAGGCCGTCTTCTGCACTTCAAGCCAGGGAACACGTTTCCAGTTAACAATAGTGTCAACGGGTGCTGGATCTCCTCCACTCATGATCAGAGGGACAATCTCCCTCATCCAATTTGTACCTAAAAACAAACAAAATATTTTCTTAAATATGTATTTATTAGCCCTTGCAAAACTAGGTGTGAGGTGAAATTATACCCATTTTCATCCTCCCCCTTACTTTTGTTAGCTTGTATTTAAATGCGGCCTTCAGAATAAGATAACCGTGAATTGTTAATACCATGAAAACATTCAAAAGGTTACAGGCGATAACCAAAAAGGAGGATGGGGTTTTTATTATCTTGTGTGCTTGCCAAAAGTAATACTTCATACACATGCCCAAACACACCATCCAAAAGATGGTTCAACTATTATTGAAAAGTGATAACAATCTCTGGCCAAATGTCAATCTCCTCTCTGTCTCAAGTTAACTTCTTATTTCATTTAATTTTACAAAAAATGTTACTAAGCCGTTTGTATATTGTGTTGAATCACCAGTAAAAACGTTGCTTTGTAGCTATTTGTAAATGTTTTGGGTTGATTCAATACATGAAGGGACACAACATTAGAATCAAGTTAAAACATTAAGTAAGTAATGAATTGTTTTATACCATTTCTCATCAAAAACAGAGGAACTAACTTGCTGATACTTGGATCATTGGCATACAGTAGTAGGGTCATTGTCCTCAACCGGACCTCAGAGCATGGACAGAGAAATCATGGTACTGCTGTAGGCCTTGACCAGGGCCGGACTGGGACAATAATGGCACATTTCCACTGCAGCGGGGTAGCCCCGTTTAAGCGTCCTCGCTCAGGCCTCGGGCTGCCTCGCTGGCCGTCCGAGGCCGTGGCGCATTTCCATTACAGTTTAGGACCTGGGGTAGCAACGCAGTGTAGGCGGGGCGATCGGCTTCACATTGCGAGTTGTTCCGTCGAGCTCCTGCTGGATTTTATCATCCCCAATGAGATGTAGGAACGTCGTCACCTCCTCGGTCGACCACGGTGTGCTTTTCTTTGACGTTGCCATTTTTGTAG